>NW_023998416.1:19078511-19327012 GCF_014805625.2 Glossina fuscipes
TGTGTGTGTGTGTGTGTGTGTGTGTGTGTGTGTGTGTGTGTGTGTGTCTATGAGCCTTTGTTGCTGCCTGCTACAAGCATACATATATACATATACATATAGATATAAATATTTTTTTCTTTTCTTTTTTTGCAATTTAAAGAATTCTCTTGTGCACGTTTCAATCTTGTCTCATGCGATTGCCCTCGCATGTAATTCGACTTTAGAGTTTAATGTCCTTTTACTGTCGTGAATTCTTAATTCTAAAATGTGTCGCGTGTGGCTCATGTATTTGAACTCAACTCTCAACTCATGGAACTCAGCCAAAATACATAAAATTAAACCAACAACAACATTTTAAATTGTGGACCATAAATTATTAAAAAAAAAACAAAAAAAAATTGTCTACTTCTCTCTTTCACTCTCTCGTTACCTATTTTGCTTTCTTTCATATGAAAAAATAAACAAATCTGTAAAAATTATGTTACAGATTCAAGCATATAGAGCTCTGCGCTCGCTTACTTTGTACATATGTAAGTAACGAATTATTTTTTTTATTCGTTTGTGCTTGCGTTTGCTAAAAATACGTGACACCATTTTATATTTTGAAATATGAAAAATACGTGAAAATAAATATGAATGCAACTGTAGATGAGTTTAAATTTAAATAACTCACATATATTGTACTTAGCGTGTCACTGATCTCTGTATGGGGGGGCGGCGAATGGGTGGGCAAATGTCGGTTTGATTTATTTAAAATATTTGCATAATTTAAATTAAGTATTGTTGCTTCTCTGCCGCAATTTGCTTATTCCAAATTTATATAGTTTTTATAAAAAAAATTTTTATAAATTTTTGTTCAAAGCTTTAACAATAAAGTTGCTTTCACAATAAATGTTCAGAGACTGAGTTCATTCTGCGAAACATCAATTTTTCACTAAGCTAACAATGCTAATAGTCTGCGTCGATCGTAAAAGTAATGCTTTCATCGAGCCATGCTTGTACGCTTGGTAGAAAAAGTTGCTATCTCTAACATAAAATGACATTAAATGTCGTGCTACACCTACATAGCCAAGTTTCGAAGATCAAAGTCAGAGCTCGATTCGATTTTACCCGTTAGATTAAGTTTATTATGTGCAATGACAAATATATTAGTGTAGCGCAACGTCGTAGTATGGCTGATTGAATAATGAGTCCTCTTGAAGCTAATTATGCTATAGATCGCATGAAATCCATTAACCAGAGAAAAAACCAAAGTCTACTTGAATCAACATTCTTCCTTGTAGACGCTTGTTCTGGGCGAACAGAGCTTAAAAAAATCGAAAAGTGATTTATGTTAAAAAAGAATTTAAACAGAGAGAGAAGTCTTTGATAACAGACGCGACAGTGTTTAAGTGATTAATTACTCTGAAAATCATGACATGACCAGATAAAAGGGTATTGAAGAAAAGGAAATGTCATTGCAAATTAGGAAAGCAATATTAAATTTATGGAAAAACTTATGGGATCGAATGTCCAAAGTGAGCTGAAATACGATAATCTGAAAGAATTGAAACTGATATGCTTGAATTGTTACTGATATGTAAATGTCGTAAGATCGTACGGATAAAATGTTATTGGATTGTCATCAGCAAGGAAGATGAGGTCCGAAAATATATGTTTGCGAAAATTGTAATGTTGTAAAGTGTCAATATATATTCAACGCCTACATAACATTGCAATGTTTTCTTCCAAAGTAGGTTTCAAGAGAATCTCTTGTCTTCGTGTGGAGATGTGTCAACATTGTACAGTTAGATGATAATCATTAGTAAACAAGTATAGGTAGATAATGAGATGAAGTAAGTCTTAGCTCAAGCGCAGCAGTCAATAAGAACGGAGTAAAGCAAAAGAAAAATTCCTAAAAAAAAAAATTAAGTCCGATTTATTACCCACGCCTTCTGTGTTACGTATCCGCATATATGCATAGATGTTCTGTTTAAATTGAAACCCGATCTTTATAAGGTACGCGTTCGTACATTTCTGCAAAAGGAAATGTGTAGCATAAGGCCGAATTAAAGATTTCGTACACACACTCGTGGCGATTGTCCACGTTAGTCGATTTGTGTATGCATCGTAAAGCTATTTTCGTTTGAATATATCAGTTTATCAGTTGACGCTCGCAGGAGGTCTTAATTTTGTGTTTAAATAACAAGACACCTGCGGCCAAAACACATAGATTGGTCTTTGATACTAAGACCACCATTAGTAAAAGAAAATTTGAAAATTGATTCAAGAATGATCGAAGAGAGGAGAAAGTGTGTAGTGCATTATATTGCTGTCAAAGGCGTCTGAAACAGTCACATTCGATCTTTATGGGAAGAAACTAATGCTTTTAAGGCCGGAGCTTTGAAACAAAATTGGTCGCTATTCATCGAGAGACATTATGGAGTAATTTTTCAGTATGATGCCGCGAAGTTGGTGAAATACAATGTCGGATTTTTTGCAGGGGTCACTGTGAGGTTAGCCACCCCGTGTCTTATAACGTACGGTTGCGACGAAAAATAAAATTAGAAACTGACACGTTTGCCTCAAGCCGTGCGCAAACGTCAAACAGCCAACGGTGTCCTTTAGTATCTTAAGTTTTTCTACCACCATTGTATCTTGATTCTAACAAGCATGGCTTGCAATTGCCCGCCATAAAATCCTTTAATAAATCGTTTAAATTGGACGTCAATCGAACCCCCTAGCTGGACTAAAACCGAACGTAGAAGTAATTGCCCCAAAAAAGAGTTTTAGTCTATATTTTTTTTAAAATATCTAATAAAGTGATTGGAACAAAGTTTGACGCCAAATTGAAAAGATTCGGAATAATTTTCCAAGAAAGTTGTTTTGGCAAAACAACAAAGAAACTAAAGGTTTCCATCTCTATTGAACTTGCAACACTTACAATGTTATTCATATTATCGCATTATGATCCTTATCCCATTGAATTTTTTCTTTCTTCTTTTTTGGACAAGTATCAATAGGAAGTGGTCTTCTTATTGGCCTCATCATTTACTTTCGTGTGTAAATACACGCACATACATTCCACACACGTACATATACATAGTAAGGTCTAATATTACACTTCATCACACAGTTTTCAATCTCGTTCCTTTTACTCTTGGAAGCAAAAAAAAGAGGAATAAAAGAAAAAAATGTAAAAACTTTTTTGCTTCAGTCATTCCTTTCTTAACTATTACTTCAGAAAACCGGCTGTCTAGTAATATTCGTTTTACGACGAACTCTGGATAGCCACTACAGAGCATATAAAGTGCTGTTGTACAAACGCATCGACCTAAGAAAAGTGCCTTTTCACTGTGCTGCTCGCATTGTTTTGACGAAGACTTGCAGCGGGTTCTGATCGATCTTTAGTACACAGACTCGGGCAGACTTGGTTCGATGATTCAAAACACAACCACGTGTGCACTTTTCTTTCGCAACTCTTGTACACAAATATATAAAATAGGGTTAGGCGAACATATATGACTGGATGCTTTGGAAAACATCTTTATATATTATGATATACGTAGTGATAAAACCTTGGTCAATAATTACCGGGAGTGATGCCATGTCAGTTTTAAGAAGTCCAACCATTAAATTCTTCACTAATATTTTATATACGCCTTCAAGATTTTATAATTATAACGCGGGGAAACGCCTTTCTTACGGTCGTTAATAGACAAACTTTTTCGCCACTCCTTCTGGGTAAGCACATCAACACAAAGGGTTTGTTTTAACTTTGCGTTTAATATTATTTCATTCATTTGTAAGTCGATTTGTGTGCAGAAATCACAGAACTTTCGAAATTCCTCGAAAAGGAACTTAAAACTCACACACCTAGACACCTAGTTTTTCACAATTCCTCTAAAACACTAACCGCCAGAATAGTCTAAACTATATCCCAATCTACTAGTTTCTAAGAAGGTTTAAATTCCTTCGTAGCCATTCTCTAAAATCTTGAGCATTCTAGGCGTGGTAAGAGATAGCCTCGCTTCTAAGCAAGCTGATAAACTCTAATTGCTACAAATGCGAAGACGGAATTAGTATACTTGCGACGGTCTTGTATGGTAAGGCATTAAAGTACATTTCGAAAGTACTTAAAATTATTGAGATGCTCGTCTGCTTACTTGCTGTTTGCTTGCGTACATATCAATTTCGAGAAGTACTTTGGCAAGAAAATGTAGAAAGATACACGCACACACATACACACGCGCGAAGCACATTTAAAAGCATAAAAATGATGATAATCAGGAGATAATATCATTTTTGTGATAAGCATTTACAAGCTTATACGCGGAAGATTGTTTCAAGAATAGTTTCTCAAGCTTTCATGTCATTTGAAACATGATTGTTATCCTACAATGGCCCCTTAACACCAGCAGACAATCTTGCCTATGATTAAGTGGAATGAAGTTGAAAAATTAAATGCTAAGATAGAAAAAGAATTAATAGTAGTAGTAGTAGTAGTATTAGTAGTAGTAGTAGTAGTAGTAATAGTGGTGGACGATTAAATAAATCGATGAGTGGCTAATAGCAAGTACAAGTAGCTAAAGCTAAGCCTCTGTGTCGTGCGATGCCGAAGGAATTGAATGAAAATTGAAAACGAAAAATAAATAAATAAAATTTAAGAAGAAGAAAAATTCCCCGCTATTGTTGGAAGACACGATTTGCGAAATTCCGTAAAGGCAATCCTTATATAACTTGTTTCGGTGTATGTACGCTTACATATATGAACACACACACACACACACACATACACACAAACGCGCTTATGTATATGCATGAGCAAAATCTTTGCAATTTTGCTCATAGGCTCGTTAAGACTTGTCTGACAATGTTCTTTGGGGCAACACAATCAAGATTTCTTTCTGCGGAGATGGAATCGCTTGTATGTGTTAAAGAAAACAAATGCGAGCAACTGGATGCATGCCTTTACATATACACACATTCTGTGCGAGTATTAACGCAAAAATGTAATGTTGTGTAAAATGGGAAAATGAGAAAAGAGCAGAAAAACCAAACGAAATGGTGTAAAATACAAAAAATAAGTAAAACACTTGCTTGCTTATAGGGGAAGAAGATAAGATATAAAATGAAAAGAACATGATATACAGACATTGTTGTTTGTTTGTGTATGTTGTTTTGTATTGAGTGGAGATTTACTGCAATTCACACTTTTGAAAGAATGAATGAATAAACGAAGCGATGAATGTAATGGCAAAGAGACAGGCAGGCAGGCAGGCAGGCAGGCAGGCAGGCATAGGAATAGTTAAGTGTAGGAAAAGCAAAAAAAGAAAAAAAAAGAAGAAAAGTAATTGAGAGACTAGTGAATGTTAAAGCCTTAAAACTGAGCACAAACGTATGTATGTACATACACAATATGCATACACATGTAAGGTGATAAACAATAAAATTCTTTCAATCTCTCATTCATATTGTACAGGATTCTTTCATTCTTTACATAAGTTTTAAAGTAAAGTTCTTACTAACGCTTGCTCATACATACGCATAATAAAAAACATACGGATACATAAATATATGCGTGTATGTAACGAGTAAATCTACTGTTTTGCTTACGACGAAATCCCCTACAAAGATTCTTCATACCATACATAAAGACGAACACAATATGGCTATTGAAACATAAGTGCAGGCATTTTGTATGCGCTCGGTCTGTCCGCACCTTTCCCCGCACAATCATTGTGGTTATTGTTATTGTTATAAAATGTGTATAAAATTCTTGCCTTTGGGGGGTTTTAGGTACATTTTCATTTTGATTTCATGCATGCATTGCGTTATCAGGATTTTGTATGGTTGTGTGCATGCGCCTGTGAGAACCGGCTAAAGGCGTTGGCATTAAATCAAATCAATAAAATTCCAATTTATTTATTGTTGTTTTTAAACCTACTGAACAAATACTCTTCAGCACGCAACGATTTCCTTAAATCTCTCAGTCGTCCTTTTACGTGGCAGTGCATTTAAAGCCTTTTTTAAATCATCCAACAGGAACTAATATAGCGCCAAAAAGAAAGAAGATTTTGTTTGCATATCCTTGCCCTTTGGTGGAATCGTTAAAATCGTTTTTTACTTTTACACCCAATTATTTAACGATTCGCCAAATTTTTAATGTCAGAGTTAAAAATCTCGATCGAAACGGACAATAAGCAGCAAAATTTGTTGGATTATTTATCAAGACAGCTGACTTAGTAGTGCTGCCCATATATGTTCTTAAAAGAAGCTTCAAAATTGTAGCATTAAAAACCCAGGTATCAAACGCCTTACAAAAGCACGTAGACCGTTCAAGCGGTTTTGAGCATCGAACCCTTATTCTGTACCTATTCCAAACATGTTTGTATATCAATCTCTCCGTACTTATATCTATGTATATATATAACTATTTTTATACCCATCATCGAAGGGTGAGTGGTGCATTCACTTTATCGAAACGTTTGCAACGCCCAGAAAGAAGCATCAGAGACTCCACAAGGTATATATATTCTTGATCCGCATCAAATTTTGAATAAATTTTGATTTAAGCATGTCCGTCTGTTCGTCTGCGTAGTGTCTGTTCTAAACGTTCTCCTGACCACAAAAGTGAAACTATCGACTTGAAATCTAGCAGAAACAATGACAGTTCTTGCATACATGTTAGCATCGAAAATGGGCTAAACCAGTGGAAAAAGATGCCCACAGCACCTTGTAAACTGAGAACACTTCTGTTTCTCAATAAGAATGAAAAATTTGTTTTTTGCACATTACTCATAAGCTATAGCAAATAAATGCTTAAAAATTTGAACGCTTATTAGACATTATAACAGCAAAAATTGACCACGCCTACCGAATGTTGTGTAGAGTGTATTAAAGTTTAATCATTTTTCCACTACTCTTGTAGCGCGCAGAAACAAGCTTCAAAACCCCCTAAAGTATATAATTTCTTGGCCAGTTTGAAATCTTGAATGCACCTAAACATGTTTAGCAGTTCGTCTGTCCATCTGTCTGTTTATGCAAGTATATAGTATCTGTGGTTAAACATTTTCTCGTTAGCGAAAATGAAGACATTGCCTAAAAATGTGCAAAAGAATTTGGTATTGAGCTAAGCTTTTAACAGGACACGCCTACACCGCTAACGTGCCTTTACGGCAAAATCTTTTATTTCGAAAATAGGTGAAATCAGCTGCGGCCACTCTACATTATAGAGCATAGAAATGTTGTTTTTTTACTTCTTTTGGATTTTCTAACATAACGGTGATGGGCATAAAAGATCCGGTTCTGGGCGAATTTAACTTTCTTGCTTGTGTTTTGCTTAGAGATTAGGCAGTGCGCTACCATCTCTAAGCCCAACCGCTTTCGCGTTACCTCGGCATAAATTCTGACTTCCCCGCCCACTGCTATTCCTATTCCTATATCTATTGCTATGTACATCTCTATCTCTGTCCTCACTTCTATCTTTACCTTCATCTACGTCACTATTTCCATCTCTATCTCTATTTTTACCTCTATTTTTACCGCTTGGTGTATGTCCACCTCTATATCTACCTCGATTTCGATTTCCAATCTCCCATCTTATACACAAGTTTTTATGTCGTCTAAATAGCTTTTTATTTATCATAAAACATCGCGTTAATCATTTCCTTTATTTATTGTAGATAAAGAGTTAATTTCTATTAATATTTTGCCACTTCAACAAAATTTCCAAAAATTCTAGATTAAATACAGACTTTTAAAAGGACGTACAAGGCATCAGCAACAATAACAGCAAAATGTGTATAAAAACACGAGCCCTTCATATAAATCTAGTAAAGCAACAAAAATAAAGATAAGAACAAGTTTCCCATTACATTTTTTTCTTCTTTGTCGGCTAAATATACACAACGAGCACAACGTAAGCCTTTCACCCAGCTCGTATATGCGTAACGGCAGTAGCAGTAACCGCAAGTGAATGACGTTCCTGCGTGGGGTGTGTGTGGGCATACGAAGGAACTTGAAAAAACAGAATAAATAAAAGATAAAAATGAAAATGAAAATGAAAATAAAGCAAACGGGGGAACGATGTTATGCAGTTATTGTTTTGTTGTTTGCGGTAACAGTTGCTTTGATAAAGTGGGCTTGGACTGATTTGAGCCCGAAACAGGCGAAATGAAAGCAAAATAAAAAAAGGGGAGACAAAGCCTTTTACTCCGCCGAAATCCTATTTATCAATTTGCAATTGTAAACAAAAGCGAAGCAAGTCAAGCAAGGCAGGGAGCATTTCCGTGCCATTGCCGAGCTTTCAATTTTTATATATTTTATATGTATGGGGAGGAAGGTTATTGTTACCCGTCCGCTCTTTTGTACAAAATCATGTTTCACGTTTATCTTTTTCGGTGTCATATATGTGGCAGAAGAACGTGAAATAATGCTACAATCGTGCATACATATACCTATATATATATATATATATATGTATATATAACGGAATGTGCAAACACATACCAGGTATTTGTTATAGGACTTTATTGATGGCATTCGCCTAGACATTCTTGAATAAATTTCGGTTATGTGTCTTTTAAAAGTGACAACCAAAAAAAGACAAATTCAATAAGAAAATGTGGGTAATGCTTTCAATGAAAAGAATCAAATCAAAAAGTATATATATACAAAAGTATATACATGTACGTGTATGCGGAAATGTTAAAAAGATTTTTCATTTTTCAATTTATGCGATGAAATGGTTTGATTGGAACAAGAAGAGACTTATTTTTTGGTGGGACAGAATTTTCGCATATTCAGTGCTCGCTTATTTTCATTGGCTTCGAGGGAGTCTTCACAACACCAAAAACACAAGCATAGCATAGCTCTTAAAGAGTTGGCGACGGTATATGTAGCGCACATATCGTACATTTTTCCTCACGGTAAGACGCAACGATTTACTAACACATTTATATAAACACAAAATGTAGCTTTAGATTAGATAGAAAGACCTTGACGATGAACATATTGAACGATAAATGTATTTTGACATATTAGTTCATAGTCAAAGCTGCATAAATAGCATACATTTCATCGTGAGAATAAAAAAAACAAATGATTTAAGAAAGTAATGTAAAAATTTTTTTATTTCTCTTTTAGATATAATTTAAACTACATTGGCTGGTTGTTTAAGTAATTGAAACAAGAGAAAAATACTAAAAAGATTTAAAGGTTATTTCAGTGTAGATGGTCCATAAAATTTCTTCATTGGCAAAAAAATTGAAGTAAACTAAATAAGAATTAAAAATGAACCGTTTCTTCTTTATTATTCGCCATAATTCAAGCAATCAAGAATTGCGTCCATTTGTTTTGTGCTTTGCTTATTTACAACAATTTTCAGATCAGATTCTGTACACATGTGTTAAGAAGAAAAAATGGAAACGAAATTACATTTCCAGATTTGTGTTTCCTTAAGTGAGAATAAACTCCTTTGATTAGACGATTAAAAATTTTTATTACAGCTTAACTTAAGGCCCCTCAAATACTCGAGTATTACGACGAAAGTGTGTTCACATTATGCCGCAAACTACCGCTACTCGTCTACTACGTTCTTTAATCACACTCTCCGCGTTTCTCTGCCAACAGTGGTCTTCCCCAGAGTGTCCGATATTTCCACCTTTAAGTCAAACGCACACAGACACTACTACCTCTTCCCATTGCTGTCTACCCATAGTACTTGCTGGCTCCTATCGCGCTTATACGTTGAGAGGACACCTCCTGAGGTCACATAAAAAGAAAAAATAATAATAATAGAAAATCTTCTTTGTGGCATATCTCATACGGTTGATATGTTTTACCATTGACCTCATTTCAGCGGAACTAATTAAAGATAATTAGGGAATTGTGGGCTTAAGGTGTGAGCTTAGTGTGAGGAAAATAATAGCGATAAACCTAAGGCTGTATCTTCTAATCCAAGCTCAAGCTTCAAATAGAGCGATAAATATGCGTACGTCGTTTACCTTACCGCTGCTTATGGCCTGTCAAAGTTTATTTTTGATAGCTTCAAAAAATTTCCTCTCTCCTGTGATGAGCACGTTTTTTATTTTTTTTCAATATCACCAATAGCTCGATGACGATCAGAAAGCATTAGAGAAAGAGAAAAATTGCGAGTGGCTGTAGACTAGTGTAGTGTATGTGCCCAAGCGGTTAGTGTTATGCCTTTACCGTTCTCTGTTGTGGTGAACATAAGAATGTTTTCACATCAATTTATTTAAGAATCGCTTGAAATGGTTGTTCAGTGCCACAATCGTTAAATCTCTGACCATTAACTCTTATGTGTTATTGACTTTTCTTCCACTCGTCGTATTAAGCAGAGAAACTCTAGACCGGAAAATTATACAAAACCCTAATGACTTTGTTGTTCTTGTTTGGCATTGCTGTTGATGTTGTTACTGATATCTTAAGCATTTTGTCAGACAATTGTTGCGTACGGTTGGCTGATTCGTGCGTCCTTCTGCTAGGGTTAATATTATTTTTCTTGCTATTTTAAATGTTTTCTGAAGCTTTCTGAAGTCATTAAAACATTTTTAGTCAAACTCTCTAGCGACCGTCTGTCCAAACTATTTGTTTGATAAGAAAATGCACAAATGTGTTTTGTTTTGTTTTTTATTTTTCATAAGCGGACAATACTCGTATATTAAATAGAAATGTATAAAAGCAAGTAAGTGCGTCATCGTAGAGATTTTGTAGCTTATGAGATTTATGAAGAAAATAAAAGCAGTGCAGTAACGTAAGCCGGCCCTTTGCGTCGGCCGCACATTGAAAAGATTGAAGAGTGAAACTGCAATCAAGTGACATAATAACGCAAATATTTAAATAATTTCTTTTCATTTCTTTATTAATCTCAATTACGCGCACATTATTTTTCTAAATTAATTCAATTGAAAAACACTTCTGCTCGATGATGATGAATTAACACTCAAACGAACTGAAAGATGGAAAAACAAAAGGATCATAACAAAGGGAAGAAAGAAAACCCTATAACTGATTTAGTTCAGCACATAACATACATACATCTCCCATGTATGTTATGTACGCAAGAATATGTACATGGTACCTACTTATATAGGAATTTTGATGACATGCTGTACACAGATGAATGTATGAATGAATGAAGGAATGAATGAGTGAATGACAAGTTGTTGTGTGAACTCATTTTTCTAGTTCTTCTTTTTACTCTCCTCTTTTTTTCTATTTCTCGTAGTTTTTTTGATTTTTTTTTTTTTATGCTTCCATCGGGAGAAAACAAAAGGAGATGAACCGTATAACAACACTTAAAAACCTGCGGCATATTTGTTGTTGGTTTTTATGAGTACAAATGCATGTAAAATGTTAAAGACACACAAACACATATAACGCGAGAGAGTGATAGAGAGAGAGAGAGAGAGAGACAAGAATTGAAAATTGCTTATGCATGTGACATTCACAAGCTGTTATTGCTATTGTTGTTGTCAAAATCATCATCAACATTAGAATAGAAGAAGAAGAAGAAAAAGGGATGAACAACATACAATTTACATACTAAACGTATTAGATTGTTTTACAAATAGATAGATATACTCGCATATATTCCGACATATACATACATATAAAGGCATTATAGTGTTAGTTCAGGTTTGCTATGTGTGGAGCTGTGAATAAAGATCTTTATCTAAATTGTTAGAGAGACAAATGCATAGACAATGGGGGTGCTTGCCTGGATAAAATGATTATGTGTATGCTATACGTAAATATATACACACACATGCATATATAAATGTATATATTAGTTACACAACACAATTTTAAATTAGTAAATACTCTGAGTATTCGTACCAACACAGACGCATACTAATCCAATTATTTAAGAGAATTATTTATTTTATACTTTTTAATTTCTTTTTTCACTACCATTTAAGAGGCTTTAATAAAGAACGTTAACGAACGTTTGATAAGTTTTGATATTAGAAAAGAGGACTGCGTCACTGTGACTTGCCTCAAATATATATATATATATGTATGATAGATGGATTGCATCGCGCTATCAATTAGAAAACTCAAGAGCTGACATACCTGGCTGATCAAGGTACACGAACAAGGATTGAATAGCTTTCACGTACGCGATAACTAAACAGAGCTTTATGTGACATGGAGTAAATAAGGCTCCGACTCCGACCAACGCCCTAACCAGACACCAGGCACAATTGGCTTCGGGGCTCCCGATAAACAAGACAAAGTGATTCACACAATATACCTATGTATGGTGCAAGTAACACGTCGGCCGTCTAGCTAAAACCAACACCATCTACAACGTATGTCTTTCCTCGGATTAAGCGCCCGATTGCATTGCAACTTCGCAATTAAGTGGTTAGCGTTTCTTTCCCGACACCACGAAATTCTCCGAACAGCTATTCAGAAACGTTTGGCTGTCGCATCGTAGACTAGACGTCTGACATACGCAATATCAGAATATATCTGATAGAAATATTCCTTCTAGAGACTTTTCAATGATCGAATATAAGAACCTAGCGCCTACTTACTTACCTTATCAGACTTCTTCTGATAGATAACCTTAATACCCGAAAGGCTATGCTATCAAAAATGACTGCAAAATATGACTTTGGCAATATCTTAACGATGTTAGCGGAGGTAGTAGGGCCGTTGACGAAACCTGCAGCCGAATCTTACCAGCTGATAACAGGATTCTTGATTATTGTTTTCGCCTATAAAATGGAGAACTACTCTCAGACTTAAATTGAAAGTAGCGACAACCAAAGCAAGTTGATAAGAAGAGGCATATTTTTTAGATCTTTCACTCTGATCAATAATATATATATAGGCAAACGGGCATATAACTCTATTATCAATGAATTTGGGCCTGAGTATCATCATCTGCCCGCCTTAAGCCTAAGTGTGTTTGTGGAAGATTACAGTAAAAGTTTAGGTAAAGCTTTTAATTCTTATCTGTACGAATTTTGTTTTAATATTTTGCAACTTTAATTCTTTAATGCTTGCTATGGGTAAACAGTAGGCTGACGATATCTCCGTCTGTATAATAAAATCTTTTCATATATGTCCAGGAATAAATTTTTATATTTTCTTGCAAATAAATTGTTTCTAAAATTTATTCTACAATTTATTCCAACACCATCTGGAGCAAAGTATTTTTCATTACTTCTTCATTTTATATTATTTTTATTATTATTATTTATTTTCTTTTTTTTCTTTTATTTAATTTATTTGCACTTTTGCTACTGTCACCGTTTAAAGAGTAAAGAGCATATGCATATAAAACTCTTGGAAAATTAATGGCATTGGTATGGTTATTAAAGCAATTGTTTTCTATATGCAAAAAGTATACATTTACACGCACAAACACATGCATATACATGCACACATTCTCTCATATGGTTACGCATATTGTAACGTATTTGCAGTTGCTTAAGCAATATGTTGCACATTAGTTAATATTTGCCTGAAACTGAAAGTGTACTATGTACATGTGCACATGTGTATGATCGTATACTTTCCATTTTCTTGCCAACTAAGTGACTTGCAATGTGTTTGTGGGTGTGTGTGTGTGTGTGTGTGTGTTTAAAAAAATTTGCAATTTTTCTTTATTTTCTTCTCTTCGGCTCTGCTGCTCTTCTTGTGAATTAGAGTGTATGGCCCGTTTCCCTATTTTTTCTTTTTGTTTTTTTTTTTTTTTTTTTCTTTTTTTGTTAATGCCGTTGTGTGCCGAGGTTTTCTTTGTCAAACATTTGGTTACATATATTATACAATCTGTGTTGTTTGTTTTGTTCTCTAAGCACATTGTTTTCATACCTCAAGTTTTTGCACTTTGCATATAATGCAAGAAAAATACCTCAACAGTAGTGTGTGAGTAGCTTTGCATGCATATATGCATGCATGCATGCATGCATGCATCTGTATATGTGTCTATGTTAATATTTAATACATTTACAGGCACGTGTGTTATATACGCCTCGTGTATATTCATAAAGTTTAACCACATCCTTTAGTCAATTCATTCTCTTGTTTTATTATTATTTCTTATGTATGCATACGTTTTGACAAATAACATGCAACAATAGGACAAAAAACTTTAATCCTTGACATAAAAAACTATAAAACTATTGAATTGAATATTATGTGAAATCTCTAAACAAACCACCCAAAAAAAAAAAAAAAAAACAACTTTCGCCACGATTCGTTTTATTATTCTCAACACGACTGTGTACAGCGAAGTTTTGTACTTATGACATACATTTTTTTTTTTTGTGATTCACAATTTTTACCTGTTCTAGTTAAATGAAATACCATAAATCAGTTTACATAAGAGTTTGCAAATTCGGGCGAACTTTTCTTTATAACGTCTAATAAGAAATATTAGAGAAGATTAAGAAAAAAGAAAGTTAGGAAAGGAAATATCTATGTATATAAATATATATGTGTGTATAAACATATATATTTAAAAAAAAAACATTTTTTTTCTTAGTGACTCGCACAAGAGATTGGCACCAATACGTAATTTTTCCAAAATACGAAGAAAACACTAAACACAATAGCAATTTGACGTTTGCTTATGCCTGCAGAATGACATTCCCGCATTGTTGTTCGGAATACCGCTGTTACAGTTATTTGTGTAATAATCTCTTCATAATACATAATACGTACTCTCTCCATTAACCACTTTGTGGTATATAAGCAAGAGCAAGTGCTAAGGTTGTTGCACATGGCATAAAATAGCTGCGGGTATGTAAGACAATATTTGCGCCTGCAAAGCTTGTTAGTCTTACAGAGTTGAAAAACTTGCTCATAAATGATTTCTTTATAAGAATATTACAGAAAGAGAATTCAACAAACCGAGTCTTCTATGCCCATTTAGAATTGAGTGACTTGTGTCGAAAAGTTTTCAAAATTGTAATTTTTCTCGATATCACGATTTATCAAAATAAGGTGTTATATGAGAAATGGCCGAGAAAATGGTTCGATTCGCGGCATTTTCAATAGGGTTCGTCCTTGGGCCAAAACAGTGCCAGTGTACCAAATTTCATCCAAATATCTGAATAATTTCGGCCTTTAGGCTGAGCAAAAGGAAACAAGACAGACAGACAGACAGACAGACAGACAGATAAACAAACTTTGATCGATGCAAAATGCAAAGATGATTCTGAATCGATCGGTATGATAAAATGTAGGTCTATCCCAAGTTCCTCTGGGTGTTGCACACATCCGCGTGAACTTAGTATACGCTTGTGCCACAGGTGGTGTAGGGTGTAAATATATATATACTTTTACGAAATTTAGTTTCGATATGTAATCAAAGCAAGTAAAGTAAACTATTTTTACTGTATTGCTTTGTACAAAGAGGGTAAAGAATTATGAATCTATAAAGAAAAGGAAGACGATAAACTATTTCGAAAAGAATTCAGTTGGTTTAAAAAACAGGAAATTTTTAAAAAGAAAAAAAAAAGGAGGGACAAAAAATAGATGATTTCTAAATAACATTAAAAAACTTTAAAATTTAAGCCCAGTTTGCAGTTTCCAGTTCAGCAGATACTGTAACCTTGTCGTATTCCGGAAATGTTTTGCTCATATTTTCATTTAGATTTATTAACAAACAAACAAGCAAATCGCTCAAATATCTGGATTGTGCAAATATTTATTTTAAAAGTTATTGTTTTGTTTATTGAAGAAGTTTTAATATTATTTTAATTTTGCATGTATATCGAATGAAAGGGAATATCGAATACTATCTAAGCTGAGTAAATAAAAATATCTGTAAACAAAACCTTGTCCATATACATATATATACATATATATATATATATATATATATTCAAACGACTATCGATTATTTAAATATTAAATTTAATTCCTATTTTTTTTTTATGTCCACCTGTGCTCGCATGTAAACATATATGTGTTTCGTGTACATATTAAAATAACTGATATTAATTTAAATATTTTTTTCATTGTTTTCAAATTGCATTTTTGTTTTATTTATTTATTTATTTTTTAATATAAGCTTATATAGGGTGTCGCAATATTCATGCATGAAATAATATTGAATATGAGAGCGTTTTCTTGAAACCATATCTTGTTATTTAGACAGAAAGGATCTGATTATCATGTCACGTTAGCACGTGAGCATTATTAACTCTTATTGTCTTTCCGTAGGCAAAGATTGAGGTCCGAAATACATACCAAATAGAGATACCTTGTGGAGCTATCTGTTTCTCAGCCATCACTCGTTGATTATCTGTAAATTGTCGATTAATCAAATCATTAAGCTACAGGTAGCTTAGATGTTAAATAAATTCTCTGGACATCTGATTGGCTTTCCTCCTATCTAAATGAAAAGTTAAGACATAAAGGACAACATTTTTGATGTGTTGCAAGCACAGTCTACATTCCATACTTCCGCAGTATATAACGCTAGTAATGTCACATTACTATGTGCCTCTCAGTCTCATAGGCGAATTACGGGAATAATGAAAAACTGATTGCTTTTGTTTGTTTATTTACTCATCCACTCATCAAGCTACGTATACACATAAAATGTTATATACAGACTGTATAATTTCTGACTATGGATTACATAAAAAAAAGACAACAAAAGGTAGAAGAAAATGAATTTATTGATGAAAAGTGCTGTATGCACTTTCGTTCAGTTTATAGGTTCCACGTAGATTATCAAACGTTATGCTGTGGTATGCAAAGTTCTTCAATGCATTTCTGTTCCATATTACGTCCTATCCGGGATACGGAATCCCCTTCTGACTTGGGGACTGTGAGGCATATCGTGGTACACATCGTAGTACACCCAAATTTATAAATATATTGTTTTTTTGCCTGGTTTAAATGTTAATTTGAAGTAAAATATAAAAACATTTTTAGAAATGTAATCTGAAAGTCGAGTTCAAATCAGTCCTAAAGGCTTGCCCCAGTAAGTTAAAGGCTAATGTAAACTTTAAGTTATTGGATTACGTGCTTCAATTAGAGGATGAAACTATACTTTGTAGTTGTCGAAAAAGTTGGTTGAGTCTTATTGAAGTAAACGAACATATCGATGCGGCAGCGAATCATTTTTCCATCTTATTAAGTTCTAACTCACACCTAATTCAATATCGATATTAAAAAGCTTTCATTGAACTTTAAACACATTTGGCTTTGAGAACAGGACACGACAAATTGAGTGTATCAGTTCTACGCTATATATATGGAGGACCTCAAGTTGTTTGCAAATGGAAGAGTTGGGCGTGATAATAAATGATTAATAATAAGTTTTAGCCAGAGAAATAATTAGCACTGGCCTCACACCACCTAAGGGCTACGATTTCACTGAAAATTCTACAGCACTTGAGATTCGAATCCGCAACCATTCAGTTATTAGTCGAGACGCTTTGCCTACTCGGCCACTTAGGCGGGAAATAGATAATATTAAAAAAAAAAAAAAAAAACTATATATAACCAAAGAAAAATGTGGGGAAAATATTGCCTCAATCAGTTTTGTGTGACTATACATAAAAGGAAAGTTCTTACACGTTAACGTAAACGATTTTGGTGTTTTTCTCCAATTTCAGTGGACGTTCAAGGGATTACATGGATTTGAAGAAAAATCATATTTTCTGTCTTCTTCTTTTTTTTTTTTTTTTAACCAGCAAAAGGGTTATTTTTTCGATTTTTTAAGCAGATAAAAGGACTATACTCCTACACTATATTGCTGAAGTAAGTAAAACTTTCATCTATAAAATTTTGAAAACACGCCCGTTGAAATCTGGTTTTCAAGGGCACAATGTTCTCGCGGTAGACACAATAACTCAAAGCAGTACTATCTGAAGTCAAAAAATTGAATACTCTCTGTTGGTAGGTGAATACAATCCGTGCACGATAACCAAGTAAAATAAGTTGTAGTCAAGAAATGATGTCGTTCAATCACTAGCCAATTATGTTAAGAGGAAATGCGTAACATTTCAGTATAACTGGTGCGTACCTGACTGACTTAAAAAATACTATTTGGAAAAAAGGCAAATCAAGTTTGAAGTAGCGGTAGCAAGAGTAGCAATTGTAGCAGCAATACTAGTAGCAGTAGTAGCCCTAGTACTAAGTAGTGTTGCTTGTAGTAAATGAAGTAGTACTCCCTTCTCCTAGAGTTTTACTCCGATCAGTTTGAGAATTTGTGATAAATTGTTTGGCTTTTTCTAGATAAAAAAAATGGAATTTTTTTTTTTAAATTTCAAATTTAAGACACTCGAGCTGCATTTATTTATATGCCGAGGCAATTAAAAAGTATTTGAATCCCTCCGCGGATATATCAATGAGAATAAAAGAACTAAATTCATCTTCAAGCCTGTTGAAGTCACGCGTCCATATCACTTTTCTAGGCAGCTCTATTTTCATCCCTTTTCCTCAATGGAAGAATACATAAACGCTATTTGAACGCGTATTGTATTTGGTACAGATATTAACCTACGGAAAACTACACGCTTCATGGACTGGCAGGTGTTGTAATTGTTGAATAATTAAAGTGCAACGACACCTATTAAAAATTAATCAAATATTATGGCTGCGTGCAGTGCATGGATATGGCCAGCGATCCATTCACGCAAAGATTTTTCTTAATATTTGTATATATTTCTTTCTCTCTCTTTCTCTCTCTCTCTGCCTCTATCTCTCTCACTGAATGTCATTTTAAATTATTTGCCTTATACGGCAGTGCGGTTGCTTAAGCTTTGCAGTTTACAAAATTGTATTTTATTAAAAACCGCACAGCTCGACACAAATGAAATGAATTCTTTCCAACATAAATAGCACATTTGCTAACAAAACCGCATACAATCGTGAAATTAACAAACCGCATGCATGCGTTTTCAGGCGCAAATTGCATTGAAATGTATTTCGAGGCCACATTAACGCTTTTTCGGGTCTCTTCAAGTGTTTGCGAAATAATTTGGGAAAGAGCAAAAGTTTCCCATAAGCATCTTTAGAAGCCCGCATATCTTCTCTTTGCTGCTTGTCTTTCTCAAAAATGCCTTCACATTAAATCGAAAGACGCAGACAATTGCGTAAGTCATGCTTATACATCACTTTCAAAAGTCATGAAGAGTTAAGTTGCCCTTCCAAGTAAATTTCAATAATCAATCATTAGTTTCTCTTTCTCATCATAATGAAGAAGCATTTAATAAGTGATAGCCTTTGAAAATTGGTACGTTGCACTCAGTGACGACCCTGATTCATTCGCTATAATTTATTATAGTTATTACGAATTTATTGCAATTAATTATTTTAAGCAAATTTTAGTTCGCTCTGTAGAGAGACACAAGTGCACGCAGGAGCAACGAGAAGTATGTGACGAAAATGGCAAAGTTTCATTTCTTAAGGAACGTTTCGGTGTTCGACGGTGCATCTTTCGGTATTAAATGCAAACGTAAACTTGGCTTTTTCTGAAAAGTTCGTTATTCTTAGCTCATGTGTAGAAAATTTTTTATTTATTTCGTATGTTCTACGTCCTTGGTATTGTAACTACAGTATATTAAGTCTGTCTACGAGTCTAGATAGGATCGTCTCTCATGCTTTTTGTTTGCTTTAGACAACCACTATGTACATATATATATAAAAATTTATTGGATGGCATCGTTTTACGATCACTTATACCCTAATACCCTTACATTTATACGCTAAACTACTTGTGGTACAGGGTATATTAAGTTAAGTGTAGTCGTATGTAACACGCAGAAGGGCTTAAGATAGTCCCACCTTTTATTATGCCTGATGTCTGTCCATGTACATTTGTGTTCACGCTGCAGATCGTAAATTTTTGAGATATTTTGCTGAAATTTGGCTCAGTGACGTGTTGTGCCCCAAAGACGAGCGCTATTGAGAATGTTAGTGTCGGTCCACTTTTTCTACTACTCTAATTTTTCGGCAGAAGTACCTAAGTAGTAGTATCTCGGCATTCTAAATTGGTTCAAAAACTTTGGACAGATCGTGGCAATTTTTGGACGCACTCTCATATGACGAAAACTGAAGTTCATACGACAAAAACGCATAATTTTCAATGCTCCATGATGAAAATTTAACATAAAAATATCCAGTGTACCAAATTTGGACCATCTCCACCTTTTTTTGATCCTAACCAAATAAGGATAATCACGAAAATTGATCCTTTGTAGAGCAGAAAAATCTAAGTTTTAATATGTGGTAAAGGGAAATATTATAGTAATTTCACACAAAAATAGACCAAAGAAAATTCGGACCATCTACGCCTCATAGTGGATCCTGCCCTATGTAAGGATTATACTTGTTCCACATTAGGTTGCGTTTTGGGCCTGTTCCCCTGCTGCTTCTTCACACCTGTTCCATAATAAAAATAAGAATTGTGTGAGACAGGGTGGTGGACGGCATCTAAAGGTCTTGCTTTGCCCGACTTTAATGTTCTTACTTGTTTTAAAATATCTTCGTATTAAAAACAATATATTTTTAAACTATCTTTATACAAAAACAAAAGATTTCAATCTCGAATTCAATTTCGAATAAAGTCTTTTTTCGAGTGTTTTTATGCGATCTTTTCCTTTTATTCGATTTGGTTCATGCGATTTTAATTTTTTTGTTTGTGGGATGTGTTTTGTAGCAGCTTTTTTTGTACGGTACATAAGTAGGAAGCAAACAATGTGAACAGTTTTCGAAACTGACATCTCTGTTTCAGAGGGCTCTGACATATCTTCCAGGAGAGGCTTTTTCATCCGATTTCTATTTATCGAATACAATTAATTTTATATTATTTGCTATGAAAAATTGCTTATTATAAAGTTGTAGAGTTTTTTTTTTGCGGTTTTCTTTCCGCGATCTCTAGCTACCGCACAAAATCAGACTTAACTGCAATTCCCGACAAAGGACTGTAGAAATATAACATTTTGGCAGACGAAATGAAAGCGCGAAATTTGAATGGAATGAAAACACTTTGCATACACCATCCTACAAAAGCTCATTTAGTCTTCATGTAGAGAATTCAAGAAGAATTCACTTGATAATGAAAATTTATCCAAAATAATGATATGATAGACATATTTTTTATACTAAGCTTGGACAACATTAGTATATTTTCCATCACCTTCAATAAAAAATAAGCCCTTATACGTGATGAAAAATGATTTGATTTATAAACACAATGTGTTCTTGGATCTCCTTCCTAGTAAAATTAAACTTTTATAGCGCAACAAGGAGTAACTTTTAGTATGTTCTAATAAAAGTGTACCCACATGTAACATAGACACTAACTACTAGCTACTACTATACATGTATAGTAATGAACTTTTACTATGTCGGCCGATTGTTAAGCCTTTTGAGGGCAAAAAATTCAAGTTTTGATAGTTTATTTAGGAATGGTTACCCACTTCTCATTGGGTAGTAATTACTAATTGATTTTCAACGGCCGCTTTTAACTAGGTCCGGTCAAGGATCAAAGAAATAACCACGAGATTACCCAGATTAAAATTTTCAAGCCATAGGGAGCCTGAAGACAGCTTAACCGAACGGTATGTGATATACCGATATCCGGGTCCGCCGTCACACCGAGTAACTTATCTGATGGCGTTGTAGGAGTAATTTCAAAGTAGAAAAACCACCTTTTACAATAGTGTAAGCCGCTTAATGGTTGTCCTGGCTAAACGGTCTTAATATGTTATCTATGAATATATTTTGGGGAATGCATGTTACCGTTGAAGAGTCACAACGCAAATGTAAATAGAACGCTTCTCTTTGTTAAAGGCATTTGGAGATCTTTGCTAAATTTTTATTTAATTTGCGTAGGCCCTATTGAGAACGGTATGTAGGGTACGGTTAAATCCTTATTTAACCCTACTGTGTTTACGAAGTAAACGTGAAACGCATTCACACGTATATTCGAACGCTTTCCTGAGTACGTTTGTAGTACATGTGTCTGCCTGCGAGCACCTTTCTAACCTCATCCATGCACATACATGAGCTTTTTGCGGTTAGAAGTGCTCGTGCATTCATCATCAAAGCCATTTACTGGGAATATAACGAAACTTGACAGAAAAATATGTGGTAAACGTGTACGAACGTGCTGCCGTTTAATGTCAACTAAAAACAAATGAAGCATTTGCACATCTTTAATGGTGTGCTATAGTGATCTGCCCTAATTATATACCGTGGATCGATAATTTGAACGATGCGGAAATGCAGACGAGTGTTGCGTGCTTTTGGCCATAAATTTTTGTACAAAACGTAAAAGCGTGATACATTTTTTGACCTCATTTTTCTCTTCTCCCTCATTTTCCTTCCTTCTCCCGTACGGGATAGACAGACCCTGCTTCTATGTGTACATATGCATAGTCAGTAATAAGCTTATTTTTTGAAAATGTTGCCCGACTGTTTCCAATTGATTTAACAATTTTTTGGTATATCATATTTACTAAAATTACATAAAACGGCAACAACAGCAACAACAATAACAGCAATGGTTGCGCGTAAACATTATAAAATTCATTTATTTGTGTAACCATTTTGCGTGATTGGTTTCATCGGAAATTGCTTAGTGTAAATATGTTGCATATGTTACGTACGTATTGCATATGTTTCATGCGATTTGCTATTTGCAAAATGTCGTAAAATTACAAAAACATATTTCACATATTTTACACATTTCACACACTGATAAACAAACATGTTCAGTTGTATTGGCATTCAGATGGTCTACCGGACCATGACGCGGTTTACATATGCTTTAGTAGCAAATTTTTATTTTTTTTTTTTTTTTTGCATTTTTTAACATTTTTCTATTTTTAGGTTACGTAATTTTACGGAAGTAATTGCTCGGAAAGGTGTGTGACACACATTAGGACAATGGATAGACAGATTTAAATGATTTTTAAATAAATGTTTTACTCTTTTAGATCTAATATAACAAACTGTTTGACAAAAACTTTTAATTAATTCCTATAATGCCGTGACACCTCTAATAACTTGACATGGATACCGCAAGCTCGACATATTGTGGCTATTCGTTGGTAAATTCGAAGGAAAATTAAAAAAACAAAAACGGCAGAATATCCTAATACCAGAGGTTAAAGCAATAAAAGGGAAACTGCCTTAAAGGCATCGCACTAAAACTAGCTCAGACGAAAATATTTTTAAAATAAATCAAAGTTTATTATGAGTAAGAGTGGACTTGATTACCAATAATCCATCGCTTTAATCGGAAAAAGCCCATCAAACTTTTATACGACTTCAGAACACTGCAGTCAATGTCATCGCGCCACCACGTACTTCCCTTTGCAAAAAAAACATAAGAGAATATTAACAGCCACACTATTATATATTTCAAGAGCTTGCGTCTAACTTTAGTTCAAGTTATTGTAATCATTAATTTACGATATTCTAAAGGTGTCGTATGTTTTTCCTATTCATCGATTCGTGGTTAAATTTGCACGAGAAATAATCAAACCTCAAGTATAGCACACACCAGGTTACAATTTTTTCCAAATAATATTCAATGCATATCTTCTTTTCAAAGAAGATTTCCTGACTGTCAATAAGCTAAACACTAATGGACAAAGTAATTCAGCAAAATCACAGGCACTTAAGGAGGTGAAGATGATCGAAATTGTTTTCACTTCATGGATGCTTTTTGCACCGCTAAAGAAGCGGAGAATTTGCATATGTATCGCTCACTAGACGGTTTGCGAAGTCGCAATTTAATTCGACTTCATGCCCCTGTTAGGCGGATAGGCGACCCTAACAATCTAACAGCTTAATAGGAATGCGGTTTTTGACGAATTTTCCTGGATGGTAGGAGACAGGAAGTTGTTAAACATATCTTTAAGGAGAAAATTGAACAGAAAAATAAATTAAGACATGGCAACATCGGGGCTATTCCCACGAGGCAATATCGATTGGGGATGGTATCTGCGGCCCAGTCGTACATTATAAAGGAGGAGTGTACACAGTCGTTTTAAACCTGTTGTCTTGCTTGCCTTATGATAAAGAAGCATTAAAACTCAAGAAAAAAAAAAAGTTCACTTTGTGTAGACACGACCGATTGATTCTATTTTTGGACCAAGCGAGTAAAGTGTCTCGTTAAGTACATGTGGAAAGTTTTAGAGATCTAACTTTAATAATTTTCGAATAACGAGCAAAAATCAAAACATTTTTATTAGCAAAAACTGAATTGCGTTCAGTTTACGCTCTACTGGGCGTTTCTGCTCTGATCAATTTGACCTATTTTCAATACTAACCTACAAAATACTGCGTTCTGCCAAATTTGAAGTCGATATTTACATTTTTCCGACCAGGAGAATGCCAACAACCCAAACCGCACAGACACACAGCCACACAGCCACCCAAATATTCCGACGGACAGACGTGGCTAAATCAATTCAGGGTTCCACGCTAATCAAAAATATATAAACTTTCCAGGGTCTCTGAAGGTTCCTTTTAGGTAATACATATATTATGGAAAAAAAAAGAAAAACAAAACGAGTATACCCCCAACTTACGGTGATGGGTATAAAGACTATTCAATCTACATTTCTATAGCTCTATAGTAGAAGTACATATGACTTTTTGAAAATATCTACTTCTGTGAAAGCGGCGTGTGTTTGAGCGAAAAAAGTTCAATTTTCAACCAAAAAAAGCATTTTTTTATTAAGAAAAAATTTCCAAATTAACTTATCACGAAAATATGGTGTATTTTACTTCAGAATGTCGTTTTGTAGGAGTTATTCCCCTAGTTAAGATTCATGTTTCAAGAAAAACGCATTTGGAAGTTCAAGCGCACCCTATACTGTCATACAGTTATGTTTGAGAAATCAAATTTTTTTCACCATTTAAAATTTCGCCATGCCACCAAATGTCCGTTTATGCGATTCTTGACTATTAAAGTGATGTTTCAAAACGAAATGATATTTTTGAAGATTTACAGTGGTATGTCCTTTACTGAACACAGTAAACAGTATTAGTGGTGTTTTTGTCATTTGCTCTCTACAACTTGGATAAAGAATTTGATGGGAACGCCATAGAAGGAGTTTATATGACTTGCCCTAACTTTCGCAAAATATATGATTTCTCTATTAATTTCAAAATTAAATTAATTAGAAATGCACTGGATAAGCTTAGTTTTTCTTTAGTTTAAATATTCATTGCTTTTTCCATGGAAATATTTCTTTAATCCTGTGTTCTGTTCCAAAAATTGTGCTACAAATTTCCTTTTTTCGTCCGTTCCTTTTTCTACAATAACACACGTTTCTGTTTGTCGTTGCCATGATTGCTTTTATCCATAAAGCATGGCATCATTTGCAAATTCTCGGTAAGTTGCGTAGCATTTTCGCAGTAATTTGTAGAATTGTTTTGAGTTGTGTAACTGACCCTAAACTAAGGGCCGTTTCTAATAACAATTTAATTGGAAATTACAGTGAAGAGAAAACCTATATCTACGACTTTTAATGATAGTCGGCCCAGAAAAAGTCAGCAAGACTTTGGAAGTAGAATGCAGAGCAACATCAAGCACAAGAACATAAACTATTGGAACTACTAAGGAGCGACATACGGCTCGTAACTGGGTTTTGCCCGAGCCATAATTGCCTCAGGTATTGGTTCAAAAATATAAGCATTTCGGATAACGACTCATGCAGACTTTGCAAAGGTGCGATAAAAACGTCCCATCATATACTCTGCGAATATCCGGCCATCTACACAATCAGACACCACCTGTTTGGCCAACATTTCATAGCAGTCGATAGTGCTCCGAACCAAATCAGATGACGGAATTCATTAGAATCCTATAGCTGTTGGGCCAGTACTAGGGCCATGAGCACGTATA
Organism: Glossina fuscipes; assembly: GCF_014805625.2. NCBI lineage: Eukaryota > Metazoa > Arthropoda > Insecta > Diptera > Glossinidae > Glossina > Glossina fuscipes. The sequence goes on from NW_023998416.1 coordinate 19,104,343, forward strand.
ATACGTCTTTTACATTGTACGTGGGTACAGGCTGCCCACATTACTACATTTACTACATGCGATTAGAACCGAACTGATGCTCGAATACAACTGAAAAATATCTACCCTTTACCTATCAGCTGGCTAAACAGCTGATAAAACCAATCGTGTGGTTGACAAAACGAAGCAAGAAAAATTTTCAGAATTTATATGTGGGGAAAATCATTTTATATATAAATATAAAAGATAGATAGACCAACGTCGAATCCGCAGATACGTTATACAAATGCTCTAAGTACTTAATAATCTTTTTAGTAACGTGTTTCCGTGCATTTTCCACGTAATAGTTTTATGTCAAGTCAATCTAAACAAACTGTATGGGAGTGAAAAGCAATTAGTTTAAATTCTAGTTAAGAATTCCGGTTAAATAATTGGTTTGTCAAAAGATATTCAGTTTAACTGAACATGTTGAAAACGGTCATAAGAGTTTTGTACAGAGAGCGGCAACAGCGGCAACTACAATTATGGTATCATAATTTCGTAGACACTCTTTGATATTGCTATACATTATCAACAAATTGTTAGACTCAACTAATTTTAAAAGAATTTTAAATGAGTCTCAGCCGGCAGACATCGCAAAGTTAGTTGGAAGTGCAGAAACTCTTCTTTCTGAAAATTACATGGTTGTGAAGGCAATGATTACTTTTGTATCTAATTTGCTCTTTATTTCTCTGTTCAAATTTACACATTTTGCACTACATATGTAAATACATTGTCTCTGTAACGATGTGTGTTCCTTGATGCGCATTCACTCGCCCTCATATGGGGCTTTTCTTCATAAAATTGCTCAAGTGTGCGCCGTAAAATTGTAATGTGTATCTGCAAAATTGTAAACATGCAGTCGTTCTAATAAAATGCGGTCATAAAATGCTTTGGGTAGAGATTGAAAGAGTTGAGGAAAATTTCCATTAAATAAACTTAGCAAACATCAATGATTGCCTTTAAACAATAGTTAGTAATAAATAAAAGTTACATGCGGCTTCGCTTGAATGCTTTAATGACTTCCGGTGACGCGTCTATATATATATTGTTGTTTTTATGTACGTTTACATATCACATCTTCAATTATAGACCACTCAATAAGTAGAATTACATGTACGCATACAATGGCTATTAACACACGAGTCCATAATATTTTTATATAGTTTCAACGTCTAAATGAATTGTATCAAAATTGACATTACTTTACAAATTATTTTAGTAAAGCTATGTACAAGACAACGTGAATGAATAGCAAAAAAAAATTCGAGTGATTTTTACCCCAGGGGGGATGAAAATCCCCATTAGATGGGGCCTTGCTACATTGAGGCACCGCAATAGAAATTGGGTGTGGGCCATTTTGTCGTTTAATGGTTTACGTCGACGCCTATCACAGCCGCAACGAATACTCCCGCAGGCCCGCACGCAGGCAGTCAGGTAAGAAAGCATTCTCCCGAGAGTCAGATGAGCAGTGCGCATCTTCCGTCCGATGTTAAACGGCAAAAACTAATCCATTCATTGCCGAAACCATTAATCGCAAAGGCTATAGGACTCAAGGATAGCAGCTCAAAAGGACGCACATATATCACAATTTTTTTGAAATGGAAAAAAAATTATATTTGCGGAGCCCATATATAAGGGCTTAAAAAAAATATATATTTTTTATTGAAAGCAAAAATTTTTTTCTCCGAAAATCGGTCAAAGAGTTAACGAAGAGTTTTTCGTAGGTATGCCTAGGGCGGAAACAAGGTGCATAAAGGATGCAAAGCTCTTTTGGCGGATGGTTAGAAAAATTGCTTATAGTATTTGCCATTCACCAGACACCATATTACGTTACTACGAAAACATATTATTTCAAAAACAAAATTAATAGAGTTAGACGAGATAATATCATAACTTTGCATCTTGCAGAAACACAAACCCATAGTGTAAAGCAATAAAAATTATGGAATGGTGATAGGGACAATGTTGATGGTCTGGGATGTTTTCTCGGGCAAAAAGATCGATTTCAACGTAGACGGCATAATGACGGGGTCGCTGTATTTAGATAAGCAAAAAGACAACCGTCGACCTAGTGTCTCTAAATTGGCTTTTTATGCCCACTAACGACCTAAAGTGGTGAAAAAGGATTTCAAACTGTCGATCGACAATAAACGAAAATTCAATTTTGGTCCCATTCTATATTAATGTGATCTTGTCAAAGTAAAAATGTGGCAAATAATGTTTAAAAATAGCGATAAACCTTAGAAAGGTAAGGAAGAAGAAGTTTGATATTCCAAACCGAAACGGAGGGGAACCCTTACACACGATTTTGAATAAAACAAGAAACACTGAATGAAAAGTAAAGTGATAGGAAAATATAACTAATTTTTGATTATTATTATAATTTATCTCAATTTCTATCAGTCAAAACTTTATGCCAGAGATATGAGCAGAGATCTACCTATCATGCCTTTACTGTATGAATTTTCTTTCTTTTCTTCTTTTCTTCTTTCTTTTATTTCTTTCTATGCAACTTAACGTATCTGTTAGTGAATCTTCACGCTTGTTCTCATGGCGGAGTGTGTGCTGGTTATATGTTCACGGCTGTATTATGATTTAGTTTTGTAATAGTTACTCTATGACCTTACCTGCTAAATGATTGTTCAGACTAAAAAAATTATATATGCTTTGTTTTATTCTCGTATGCAACTTCTTTTTATATAACGTAACAACAAAAAACTTGAGAGCTTAAAAGTCATAAACTAAGAAAAAACAAAAACTAGTCGAAGTTTAGAAAATTAAAAGCGAACTATTGATTCAGTTTATCTGATTTTTAAACTCTATTTGAAGAAAGTTGTCCTCCTAGACAAAGTTTTCAAGCCGTAATTGCAAGTTTGGCAGGTAACCAGACAGATTCTAATATTCTCTGTAGACAAAACAAAAAAAAAAAAAAAAAAAAAAGAAGAAAAATTTAGTTACAGTTTGGGGCATATTTCTACATGCTACACTTTACATTTTGCAAAGTCAAAGTGTGTATGTGTGTGAAGCGTAAGAAAAACACATTTAAGCATAGAAAATAGAAAATAACCTTTTATGTATGCTTTGCATACGTGGCAAAGGGGATCGTTTTTGTAGTGCACAAGGCAGATAGAAATAGAATAACATAATACAAACCTGTTGCTATGTGCGACATTTTATGTTCATTTCATTGTAGTTTAACTCGAGGTGGAACAACAACGACCGACTTCGTTCAAGTGATACACAATTGAAAGGTATCTTAGTACACGAAGCAGAGAACGCAGCAAGGAATTGTAAGTTTTATCTAACTTTTGTGAAAATGTCAGCTATTAAAACAATCGAGCGTAATTAAGAATGCCGCACAAAGGAGTCTACAGGAGTGGTGGCTACAATCACACAAAAAGTATGATTTGAACACGCAATCGCTTGATTAATTTGATGGCTTTGTGTTTAATTTATCTTTTTTTCTTTCTCCTCTTTTTCGATTTCTTTCCTTTCTTTTTTTTTTCTTTTTTATAACTTATTTGCACTGCTGATGTGCTCTTTTTTCTCTTAACGCTTCATTTTTTAATTAAGTCGACAAAGCAGTGTTTGTTATCCCTGTAACTAAATACCGTTATATCAAATTTTGCAAATCCTTTCTTTTAACTGCTATTGATGACCTTTGTTTTATAAAATATATATATATGTATAAATATTTTTATAATTTCCTTTCTTTGCTTTTTTTATCACTGTGTGTCTATAAAATTTGCGGTTTTACGCTCTTTGTATTTATTTCACTTATCGATATTTCCAGACGAATGATTAATTCCGTGTTATTATTATTTTTTAAAGAATTCAAATAAAAAACAAAACAAAAAAAAAAAAAAAAAACCAAATCGAAACAAAAACAAGTGTAGCAAATTTTTCCTTTTTTTTTTTTGCACTCTTCTACGGCGAAGCCACCACAAACACGCAATTTTTCATAAATATTTTATTAACGACTCTTGAGCTTATTATTGATTTATTCTTGCATATTTATGTATATGTTTTGAATGGCGTTTTTTGTTTACTACTCTAGTCGTTATTGTAAATTTAGTCCAACACAATTTGCAGCTTTTTCGATTTTTTCTTTTTTGATTATGTAAACTTTCAGTTATAATTTCCGTTAATAGATGTGTTGCTGTTGTTGTTATTGTTGTTGTTGTTGTTGTCCTATTTATGTAGAATTTAAATTCACGTTATTTATGCATTATGTGATTAATTTATTATAATTATTTTATAATTATTTACAATTAACTTTTATTATGTGACAAAGGTTATCGGAGCGTATGCGTACTATTATTAATATCATTCTATTTTTTTTTTCTCCACTTTGCTGCTTTGAAAAACAAAGGTTTTTTTTATTAATATTTATTATGTTAATTGAATTCGTTTTTTCCGCGCGTTAGATCCATGATTGGCTTGAACGCACGCTGCCTTTGTATTTGAAGGAATCAAATGGTCTTCACCTAGGTCCTAGAAAAAGTATTTTTAATTTTCACTAATGACGCGTCTATTCTCAAAAATCCCCAACGCCAGATTTTCAAAAATAAAAATATGCATGATGACCAAAAGATGCTGAGACTGTTAAGTTTCATCCATCTCTTCGCCTAGTTAATCAATCGATTGGAGGAAACCTCCCAAATAATACATAAACCTGATAGAAGACGGTTTAGTCATGTTCGCGTGATTATCTTCCCATCGACATATTTAGCTTATAAATGAAAATATTAAGGAAGAAGATCGTAATTCTTCCCAGAATGTCTTCATTGATTTGTAAATGAAAGATTTGAACAATTTCAAAAAACTTGGAATGCTTACGAATTCTTTTGACAAATTTACGGTTTTTTTCTTTGTATCATATTATGAGAGTTTTCGAATTTCTGCATTGTTGTACTCTACACCAAATGCGGTGCAAGTCTGGCAAGCTTGTGCGGATGTATGCAACACCCCGAAATACTTGAGATAGTTCCACCTTTTATTGTATCTGTCGACTCAGAATCACTTTCTAAATCTAATCTTGTCTGTCCATATGTTCGTTTTGTATACTTATGATCAAATTTGAACGCTATCGAAAATAGCTCGGCTCGTACTACTTTTTGGATCAGCTTCCATACATTGCTCTATCTCGTAAAATCATTATATGAATAGCGGTATTAAGCGGATTGGTGTAGGGTATCTAAAGATGAACCGTGGCGCACTGTGTTTTCATTTGGGCTTTGAATTAATTTTTAATAAAAATATTTAACTTCAAAGGTTAAGGTCTCTTCTGCTCTTTCGCTATTAACTTCGATATTTTTCCAGCATTTTCCTTTTCATTTAAAGCATAGTCGCTATGCATTCAATTGAATCGCTCTGCGCGTGGCTGAATTCTGAATGTAATGTAATCTTTTTATTTTACAGTTAATATAAATAAAGTGTGCACACATGTCAGCGGATGTATATGTATGTGCATATTTTTATATTCACTTCAATACCAATAAAAAAACTAATGAAAAATACTTAATATTTTAATAACAATTTAAAAGCGCATTAAAGGCTTAATATGAGTAAATAATAATTTCAAAATCCTCTTACGTTTGTTTACATCTTTAATAAGATATTGAAAGCAGTTTCAACGTTTTTGTCATTTACTTTTTTTTTTTTTTTTTTTTTTTTTATTTGTCCTGAAGCTTTCTAGATTTATAAGAAATTTTGAATTGAAAAATAATAATGAAATCTTTCGTCGAAATATTTCTTAGAAATTTATATTTTGCTCTTTTGAAAAATTTGAAAAGAAAATTAAATAAACCTTAGAAAGTCTTTGGGATTTTCTTCTTTACAGAATTTGGAAAGGAAGGCAGAGAGCGAGTGCGAGAGAGAGAGAGAGAGAATGTTCACTTCGTCGTTGTTAGTTTATATTCATTAAGGAGGACCAGCTCTAACGCGCTATACATTTTGTAATGTCACCATCCTTCAGCATTCCTTTCATTTGCTAAAACAAGCAGAATCGCAAAAATGAAGGCAGAACTTTTTTCACTTCATGTTCTTCATATCGAACTTTTGAAGTCGTATTTGAAAATCGGTTCAATGCGCCCTGAAGTCAGTCTACACAAACCCAAAACAATCAAAAAGAAAACGAACTAACAATCGCTAAGGCCTCTTTTAACCCTAATATGCCCAAGCGCCGTCTTTCAGTCACTTTCCAATTTTTGACTTAAATTTTTTGATTATCTCATAACGGATTTTCAAAAGATACGTTAACGGGTTAGCTATATAAAAAACTTTAAACAAAAGCACTAATTGAGAATAAACGCTTTTGGGCGAACCGAATAGCTATGAATTACGGACTTGCAGAAGACATAAATAAAATATGCTTCTTTCTTTGTAGGAAAGTTTCTTCATTTCGAGCTGCAATCGAGCTGACTCTCGATATCGGAATCCACAAGGCGCGCCCAGGACTTTCAAGTGACTGAGATTCACATCGTGGCATGATTTGTCATAAAAACGAAACACGGCAAGATTACCGTTAACTATTATTAAAATACCAATTATAGTGAGTAACGATTGTAAGATATCTCTGTAAATAACCAAAAATTAAAACAGTAATCTCTCACGATTTTCTAACTTTAAAATAATGATTTCTTTCAAATAATAAAAAGAAATGTTTTTATTCATTTTCTTAATTTTATTATTAAAAAAACTGTTTTAACTTATAGAACAGATTTCTGCGATATTGAGAAAACCACGCCTGAAAGTATTGAAAAATAAAAATTTTTCAAAAACACTTTTCAAAAAAGATTGAAAAACAAAATAGAAAAACCAAAAGTATTTTCTTCGACTTACATAAAATATGGGAACATATCCCTCTTGTCGTTTTGCTGCCGGTTTTTATGGCTTCACCGAGAGTGTTTAGAATTGAGAGAATTGTACATGTATTTCAATTTATTCACTGTATTAATAATTGTAATTTAATAGTTATGTCATTTGGTCGTATGCTATACTTTTCTGGTCGTATGCTATACTTAATGAGGTTCTTTTTCCTAATTTGCAAAGAATCACTTTTAAGAATAAAAAAAAAAACCAAAAATTTCTTCTAATTTCGTTTTTAAAAAAATTTACAGAACTAAAGATAATTAATATTTCGAAAATCAACGGACATGATTCAAATTTCATATGATTAACCTGCTGTTTGAATATCTTATTGTAATTCACCTTCAGTTTGTTGTTATATTTTATTGTTGCATTGTCTCACTTATTATCAGACCTTTTATAAAAAGTGAGACCAAACAAAGAGATCTACGGCCACCAAATTTCCTGAACTTGATTTCTAATTGAAATTACTGTTATAGTTCGGTATGGATTATCAACATTAGTTACGTAGAAGGATGTCCCAAATATCAGTCCATTTAAATCAAATTTATTATGCTGCGATACACTTACGTAACAATTCTTTTTTTTTTTTTTTGAGAAATTTTGTAAACCGCAGTATTTTTTCATATTCCGATTTTTCTAAACTAAAGCTTTTTACGGGTAATGGACGAAATAGCATATCAATTTTCAATAAGGTTCGTTTCCGGACCAACACGCACCAAAATAACTCAAAAATTGCGACCTATAGATTAAACACAAAAAATACATGGACAGATATCAAAATGACGGATGGACGCATTTACCTAAATCGGTTCAGAAATAGATTGGTGTAATAAAAGGCCTTAAGCCCTTTCGGAAGCCATACACATCCGCACAAACTTAATATACGCTGTACCGCAAGCAGTGCAGAATATAAAGAATGAAAAAAAAAAGGGATGAACGGAAATATTTGAAAATTTCCTTCAAAGGAAACCCTCTTAACATTTATTTATTTAATTTTTTTTTTTAATTCAATCAATTTTAAGGAAGAAAACTACGAAATATTTGATTTGAACTTTCTATAAATTTCATGACTTCGAAATATTAAGCTGACAACGAAAAGAGTTTATTTTCTTCTTTTCTTTGCCATGTGTCGAGGTTGGTTGTAAAAGAAGTACGGCTTACATACAAAATTTCGCTTCGATGGGTGTACGAAGCTGAAGTTACTATTTTTCAGAAAGAGGTTTTACATTCTATAGATAGTAGAGAGAACATTTTAGATGGGTTAGGCGACATTTTGCAAGGTTCTTAATACCCTTGACAAGGACAAAGTTCATGTAAATGCATTTATTTCCTTAAACAAAGACTAGTACTACTATTACTTTCATTACCACAACTACTATTACTTTTTCTACTTTTTCGTATATATCGTCAAAAATTAGCGATGTCCTAATCCGAGTGTACGTTACCTTTCAGAGACTACAGCGCTTTGGCTACAGTTCTTGAGGTTCTCTGTCCTTCTGTATATGTTTTTTAAGAGAAAATGCGGAAAAGGCGGAGAGGGTTAAATATAAAGGAAAGTTAAATATATCGGAAGCCTGAAGAGAGAAAATAAATAAAGAATATAAAAAGAGCACATGCTGCTTACGCAAGGGAAAAATGTTACAATTTCCAAACCGACTACCCTTTCACTTAACAATTCTAGTTATCTGGGTTTTACTTTGTATTATCCAGTTCGTGTACGGGCTTGCGTTAGACAATATTTCCATGGAAATAATCCTAACATTACATAATAGTATGCAATCGTGCGATAAGCAGGTTTCTCGCTCTCCTTCCAGTACCGTTCCAAACTGTGTTTAATGTAATTAAAGACTGCAGTACTTTCATGGGTTTCAGTGACTTTTCCATCCCGCCAAATGCCACACAACTTGTCCAATGTTATAATTACGTAATTAATTTGCAAAAAAGGCATAAAAAACACATTTAGTAATTGAGCGAAAAAAAAAAAGAAACATCACTTTGGATAATATAATGTCGAGTCTAGTTCGACATGGAATTTATTGGAACAACTACGATGTCGATTAATATGAAGAACAATTTACAAAATGGTATAGAAATCTTTAGAAAATCCTTTAAAATACGAGGAAGCAAATAAATCTTTTTCGCAAGCAAACTACGGTTAACCTTAATCTTCTTTGCACACTATTAACTGAGTTAACTAAGCAAAGATTTTAATACTTCACATCTTTGCTTGTTCGACTTTCTTGAGACTCTCCATACATAAGTCTTTTATTTAATCCTCAAGTGACATTCCAAAAACTCTTCTATACAGTTTTGGTACGTTCAACAAAAAATGAAAACACAAGTCCAATATTGCAAAAGAAAAGAAGCAAATAAAAAAAAGCCAACAAAAGCAAAATAACTGTAAAAAGAAAGGGCAAACAAAACAAGAACAAAAACACAGTTTCATGCTCTTTCCGGCATAGCTAGGCAAAGCAGATACTATAAAACTATTTAATTTAATATTCCCCAACGAAAACATTATCTTGTTAGGACTGCAGGAAAGTCTATAGAAATAGTTGTATATGTTTGTAAACAGCTAAGGACATATGAATAGCACACTCCTCAATATGAGTAAAAAAATAAGAGTGACGTTTCGATGGCTTATGGGAAACGTGTTAAAATCCTATGGAAGAGAACTGATCGCGTATGCTATTAAGAACTCAGAATAAAGGGAAATCAAAATCAAAGAGAGATGTAAGACATTTAGAATATAGCGCCAAGTTCTGAATGAATAATAAAGAAAGAACGATAAGTTTTGAAGCTATAACGTGGCCATGACGTCTGCTAACAATCAATCACAGGAAAAATATTAAATAAATAAAAAGTCCAGCTGCAATAAGTGCCAGTAAAGCAATAATAGATCGGATATTTATTTACATACACAGAGTTCAGCTATGGGGTAGATGCAGCTCAATCATACAATCCCGAAGCGTAAAAGCGTAACCATGTTACAAATAAAGCCAGAGAGTTATTACAACCACGAAATGTGCGCATACATACAAGAGTAAGTAGAAAAAAAAGTCATATACCCGCCTTGTTCAATCACACACTCAACAATTGACATGCATCAATTAAGAGTGCACCGCGTGAACAGTACTTAAGACGTTGGCGGGACGCAGCTCAGTAATAATATTTTAAATTTTAGTTTAAATTACGACGTCGACAATACATTGAAAATGAGCCGTTTTAATGTATCCGTTAATGAAATTAAGTAAAAACCTTATGTACATTTTCGCAGAGGCTCCCAAGTGGGTGAAAAAGCTCATAATTTAAGGTTAATTGACTAAAAATATCCCTGTTTGGCCGGATAGGAACATTCAAGTAAATTTCATTTAACAAAACTAGCGAATCAATGGCACCATGAACTTAATGCCTAAGGCCATCCTACGTTTTTTAAGTTACGGTATGTAGAAAACTATATTTAGACTATAGGACACAAACCTTAATTTCTTAACGCATAAAACGGAAAATACTTCTGCGAAGATTCAGTAGGATTAACGTGCCCATATAACCGAGGCGCATACCAGCGTAAGATGCTTTATCTTTGAATTTGGGAATATTTATTTTTAAATCTAAGATAAGCATATTTCTAATCATTGAATTCATTCATAGGGGTAGTACATAAAGGCCATTACAAAAGAGCTTTAACATCTTGCTGATCAAACAATCAGTTGTTTCGTGAAAGTAATTTTGTCTATTTGCACTTGACTTCAGAGTCAAGATTCAACGCATCGACATCCTATCCTTCTTCCTCTTAGGCTACATCCTACTGATGATAACTTATTTCCCGTTATCTATAAGAAACAACATTACACACAACTGTTATACTTTCGTTTAAATTCTTGTCCAATGATTTGTCTTATCATGGCATTGTTTGTACAAATATTTCTATAAATTTCTTTACGAGAATGTCGCCTTTATGCGATTTAGACTCCATTTGGAAATAAAAGGTAAGTTTTGCAGCTGTGTCTTAGCATAAACCCGTGTCCTTATTCTCATAGTAAAATGCAAGCTATTCATATGCCTTTGGCTGTATATGTGTGATATACACTTGTAATGTATACCTGTTTGAGGTTTTCAAATTGTGTTACGTCAATTTACATTGTTGTTGTTGTTATTATTATTGTGTACGAGAACATACTTGTTTTCGAATAACTGAGAAAACAGATTCATTTACTTAAGTCAATTGCAAGTTGCTTATCATCATTTGTGCAACTTTACGCACTCTCGCTCAAATATTCAATAGATATTGGTTAAATAATGACAGTACGTACGTGGGTGTGGGTGGTTGGATGTCTATGCGCGACAACGAAGCTTTGGAGCATGAAAAACTAGGAAAACTAACCTAAATTCATTTCGTTCGGTTTACTTACACAAAAACTCAATTCATGCACAAGATTGTGTGCAAGACATTCTGCGCTCGCTTGCTATGTTGCAAATGAATGCAGGTGATCGCCGTTCGCGTGTATCAAATATTTCTGCATTTGTTAGTATATCGAAAGAACCAAAAGATGCGAGAAAAATCCCTTACGTTAGATACGATTTTTTGTTGTTACCATAGAAAAGCATTTGTGAAATATGGTTTTTTTTTTTTTCTCTAATTTCCGCTCGAACGTCAAATGCTGGGAGCATTGAAAATACGCATATTTTGCTTCTTGCGGTACACATACATGTACGTGTTATGTTATTCACTCTTTACACACGAGACATGAAATCTCTTTTCGTTTTATTTTATTTCTTTATATTTTTGTTATTTTTTTCTTTTCTACTTTATTTTTTATGCATTTGCGACTCAATTGTTGGTTTTTCTAATGGATTTACTTATGTGCATTGCACACACATGGGCACGCACTCGTGTTTATACATTATTACTTGCAAAGTGTGTATGTGCTACGAAGCAAAAGGAGACATTCAAGCATAAGGCTCACATACACACATGCATGAACAATTTTGCATGACTTCTTATGTTTGTTCCTGCTAATGCTAGCAAACATACATATGAAAATCGCTCAATATGTATGGGTGTAAGCATTTGCGGGTTTATTGAATTGCTTAAAGCCACATACATGTAAAAGAAACCACGATTTTCAAATAGCCGCAAAACACATCGATAGGTATTCTTCCTGGAGAATGTACGCAGAGTTCTCTCTAAGTAAGTTTCTGGTTTGCTTACGAATCATTTCATCCCATTAGGAGTAGCTTGGCTAACAAGTCTAAAATCTCTTTCCAGAAATTTACAAAAAAAAAAAAAAAAAAAAAAAAAAAACATTTTCCTTTCACTTATTGAATACGTACAAAAACAAAGATTTTTTCAAAAATCATTTATCTTATCATCTTTACGCGTTAAGTTTATGAAGGAAGCAAGAAATCCCGTAACACACGACTTATAACGCGACTATGGAATACACGACGAACCATTCAGCTGAGTTACGTCTCCGAGACTAACTCAAGTGCTAGAAATGCAACTGCAAGTGTGTCTGCAACTACTGCCGCTAAGATACCGTCACTGCGAAATGCTTTTGCTATTGCTGTTGCTGTCGGAGGCTGTAGTTGACTTAGCTTTACCGTAGCAACATTACCACCTGATGTTTCTTTTTATTTTTATTTTCTGTTTTCTATTTTATTTATTTATTTCCTTTTTTCTAGGCTTCAACAGTTGCAGCACACTTTAACATTTACTGTCTCTTCTTCGATGCATTAGCAGTCTTTTTCTTTGTCATGTATTCCTCACGTATAGTGAGTGAGTGATACAAATGCTAATTAAGTTAAGTTTTTGTATTTTTCAAATTGTTTAAAAACAAATACCGTTACTAGCGATTAAAAGACAACGAACGAACGAACCGTTTCAGTTCAGTAGAGCGTTATGTTTTGCTTGCTGCTTGATTCTACTAAGTAAAGGTGAACTGGTCGACCGTTAAAGGAAAGCCTTATGCTCCACGACAATTGGATGCTGGAGCTTAACTGAATACATCAGGAAACTTTTAACCAAAATCGTATACATTAGACATCATTTCAATTATTTTTCGCAAAAGTCCATTTTCATAACTCAGCATCCTTTAAAAGCGAAGCTTTTCATCCCAGTTTTCTAAACTTCAATTTTTTTCACTCGCTCTCTTTCTTTCTCTTACTCTCAAAAATAATCATTATTCTCTTTAGCATTGTTAAGAGTAATTGCATTGAAAACATATTCAGCTATAAGTTTTACATGCGAAAAATCTCTTGCTTTTACCTAAACGGAAGAAAAAAACTGTTCAACCGTTTACCTAAAAGCTTTATTTTCGAACATTCGATGAACAGTAAAAAGCTTTCTCATATTTCTCATATTAGAGTTCAGTATAAGCTGCCATTCATTTTTACTGATTTTTTCTTTAGGAATGGTCATCTGGTGGCTCCTACATACATTTCTTGCCCTCTACCCTTCCAGCTTTAAGAAACGTTGAGAAGTTGGCGTTTATTTGTTGCTTACTTAAAAGACTCAAAATTGCGTGGGCTAATGCTGTAGAAACTTAAATTAAAATGATTGTGCGAAAATTTTCAAATCCTCTATCCTTCTTGTGAACACAACACGTACAACAACGTTGGCTTAGTTAAGTTAAAGAAATGTAGGAAGGTTTGGCGAAAAAATAAGAAAAGTTGCTTATATCTTTCTATATGTAAAAGAAGCGACCCCGGGCTATTCAGAACTGAATAAATCCAATAAACATCAAAGCAAAAGAAAAAAAGAAACAAATATAGATTCTGACCACTTTTCCTTGTTAACCGCTTACCTTTAGTGCCACTGCTATTGTGTACTTATGCAAAGCTACAGCATTGTGCTGCATTCCTCCTAAAAAAACTTTGGGCTATTCAGAAATGAGTTCTACAAACACCAAAGGAACAACACTAGACACGTAGCCGTAGTCTGAACAACATCACAAAGACATCGCAAATCGCAAGATATTCTTCGCATATTTGATTTGCGTGATTTAACTGCTTGGTGGGGTAGCGACATCGTTATGACGAAAACAAATTTTGTTTCCTTTATGACTACTGTCTGATTACAAAGCCAGAATGGGCCCTATGCAATCATTTTCCATTGCGGGTTCATGAACCTTTTTTATACCCATCACCGAAGATTGAGGGATATATTCATCTTGTCGCAACGCTCAGAAGAAAGCTTCAGAGACCCTCCTAAGTATATATATTTTTGAACAGCAATTAAATCCTGAGCCGATTTATGCATGTCCCTCTGTCCATCTGTGTAATGCCGGTTGTAAACATTCTCCTAACCGCAAAAAGAAAAAAAAAATTGTTTGAGATAATACATTATGACTGCCGAAGTAGTGCGCCACTTTAGCAATTTAACAAAAAAAAAAAGATGCACTTAACCAACTAACCAGCAAGTCCAGGAGCTTTGGCTCGATGGAAGCAACTACGACTTCAAGCATATAGTGCAAACTTTAGAAAGCTTTCTAGCAAGCGTAACTAGGCGATCAAAGAGATCTTTCAATAATACTTTGCACTAACACGCCAAGGAAAGCCTTAAACTTATTAAGAGTTGACTCAATTTAATCTTCAAATTTCATCTTTGTTAAGGTTGTGTTAAGGTTGTCTTTTAAAAGGTCAAAGAAAGTGAAAGTAAAAGGTAATATGGAAACAATTAAGAATTATTTACTGCTTAGATATTTTTCCGTCGCCAGCAAACATTGAAACAAAAAAGGAAATCAGTGGACACAACTGCTGAACGACTGATACTCTCTCTAGACTTCGTGGAACATTATGTCTAGAAGCTACGCGCTATGTACATTCAAATAAATATAAGTATAACGAGGCAATCGCACTAGCGTGGATAATTAATTTGATTTAGAAAAGAAAATTATCGAGCATCCTGTCATTCAAAAGTATTAGAGGAGCACTTGCCGTAGAAAACGTCGAGAGACATTGAAAACAGTTCGAGAAGTTTTTTTCTTGTTAATATGCCGAGAAGGTTTATTCATTATTTATTAACTGAAATTACTCAGATTAAAAGCTTGAATTACGACTTTGTAGAGAAGATCATCGATCAAACAAAGCAAAGTATTAAGAACTTTAGTCCAAAGGTTAAATTATGACAATGCAACGATTAAGATTAATCAGAAGCAAACGGCAAATTTAAAGTAAGCGGTTCAAAACATTAGTTTGCCTAAGAGATGGATGGAATCGCTAACCTTAAACGAGTTCATTAAACAATGTTCAGAATTTCTTTCATTTTTTCCCTCTTTCTTATGCAGATATGGTAGTTTCTTCTTCTTTAGAGTAGAGTAGAGTAGAGTATTGTAATTTCATTTAAAATAATTCTTACAGAGAAGCCTAAAAAGAAAAAGTAAAATCAATCTCGATCGAGTTTGTTGTTGTTTTGATTTTAAAGTCATTCTCTTAATTTATGCCATAGTCTTTTGTTTACTGAATCCCTAATCCCCGTCTGTGAATCGCTTTTAGAAAGTTGTCTTTGAGAATGTTTTCAAATATATCCTGTTTGCTTAATAATTTCCTTTTTTGCTTTTAAACGTGCACGATATGATGATGTGTGTGTGTGTGTGTGTGTGCCGGAGCATTGAATTCAATGGCAATTTATTTATAACACATATAAGATTAAATGCAGATACACACGATTCACTTTAACTGAGATTGTGTTCGAGGTTTTCTACTGTCTGTGTTCTGTCCTAAAGGAAGATGCATTAGTTGCTTCAGTTCATTGGTAACAGTCAATAGGTCCAGGTAAGTAGGTAGTTAGGCAGGTGGATCGTTGATGCTCATATTTATTTTTTTTATATAACGAAATTTTAATTTGAGTTATAAAAAAACATCGCCAAAGAGGTTATTACATTGCCACAATACGGCAAACAATGACACGAGCTTTCCTTTGTAAAATTTTCCTAAACATTTACGTTAAGCGAGGAGTGTCTAAGATTCGCAGTGAAATGTGTATAATTTTCTTACTTGTTCCATATTAAATCCTATTAAATACGATAGCACAGAGATTGGTGTCCGCAAATGAAATAAATATTCAAGGTTAACCGGAAGCACAGAGACGGCCAATTTATGTGAGTTTTACAAAAGAGAACAAAAACAAAATTGTTTACCGCTGTGTACAGTGTATACGTACGTTATAGGAAAATTGTATGAACGAAATAAAAGAATAAAAATGAAATTAAATCAATTGCTCACAACACAGCACACCTAAGCGACAATTCCTACTTCTCCGCACTGGGAAGTTTTTCATCCGGTATTATCATAGCGATGGAGCACAACTTATACACATGTATACATGAATAACTCTTGGGCAACCGGCGTCAAAACGGCATCAGAGATAATATCAGTTGGTGGTTGATTGTAGTTCCTTATCGTTGTGATGTAACACATGAGCGAACGCGTTGAGCGAAATTGTTTTATATATATATATATATATATATAAAAATCTCACCTTAAAAAGGAAAAAATTTCCCTGATATGTGTCGGTACATATGCCTGCAGGCATATGCGTGTATATGAACTTCATTATCATTATAAACAATTTATTTATTGATATATTTATTTATAAACAAGGATATATAAGGCGTATGTATGCTTACAGACACATACACACACAGGTGTAGAGATGCATTAAGTTATTCTTACTATTTATGGCTTATTCGACAGTCGCTTTCAATCAAAGCTTAAGAAAGATTCTTTCTCTTGTGTTAATCTTTATTGCATTTGTGTTGCAGGAGCCATGCAGCAACGCACATCCAACTTTATCACAAACGCAAGCACACACACACACACATATATATTTATGTATATATATACATATATGTATATTTGTATGTATATATGAAAGCGTAAATGTTCCCACTCCCGGGGGGGGACAGACGGGAAGCTTGCATTCCATTATAGTAGCACAGAATTTTATTTGCTTATATCGACATTGTTGTGCACATGAGTTTTAAATGCTTATGTATGCCCTCTGTACACACATGCACAATAAGTTTTCATTAAGTGGTGTTTTTTTTTTTTTTTATTTTTGCTTCTTTGCCTCATTATTATTCGTACATTATTTGGTTTATGTGCAGTACGCGTACGTTCGCATACAACATCTGAGTTTAAACATTAATTAAGAAAGATGTTTTTGTTGTACGCGCACATATATGCCAGTTGACTTCGTGTGTCATGTGTCAATAATAAATTGTTTTCTTTATAGTTATTCCGTTGCAGTGTATTTGTTGTTGTTGTTGTTGTTATTGTTAATTCTTGTGCTTTGCTTTTCGCTATTATTTATTGATTTACAGGAATAATGCTTTTCGAATGATTCCATTCGTAAAAGCTTGCATGCTGTTTATGAATGAAAGCACAATCCAAATTGCAATCCCATGTTCAATTATTGTTGTTGTTGGGCTATTTAATAATAAACATACGTCAACAATTATTATTTAATTGTTAACGTACAATTAGCCGGGCAACCAATATATCCTGAGACTTCGTTTATTCTTATTGAGACGGCAGAATGAGAGGATAAACATGTTTTTAACTTTCTTCTTTTGTCTTTTTTTTAGGAAAGAGACTGTAAACAAAAAAATGTATTGAGCTATGTTTATTTATATATTGTGGTTCTTCGCTAATTATGCATATTTGACCATTTTTCACGAAACATAACGCGTTTACATTCCTTTGATCCTTTCTCTCCTCTCTCTTTCTCGTAACGATTTGATTTTGATCTCGATATTAATGCTTGATAGGGATCAATCCATGATTTCTTGCTCTTCACTTTTTCAGAACACATAATGCACGATACGTAACAGAAACGACTTTATTTCATAGCCGAGAAGAGAGTGGTTTCAGTCGTAAACCTTGGCTTATTCAAGCACCTCACGCCTCAACTCATGTGATATTGATCTCTCTCGCCTTATAACTTTCCTAATAGTATGGCAACGAACACTGACGTTCCACTGGGCTGAATACAAAAAATAACTTTCATAAAATTCACACCAAAGAATCCTTCTTCCTCCCCGCGTGGACTTAAAAGAAGGGAAAGGCTATTTCTCAGGGTAATGCAGGTTTCCATGCAATGGAAAATGAGTAAAAAGGAAACAAGTGACTTTCACAACCGAAGCCGGAGCTATCCTTCACGCTGCGAACTTTTCCCATTAACCCAAACTCAAAACCCTCATTGTTCCCGACAGTTTGTCTGTATTAAAAGCTATACGGAATCCTTCGATTTTAAAATGGAGCACCATTAACAAATTAAGGGATGTGCTTCGGGTACCAAGTCATATCGGTTTATTGGGAAATGAGCAAACTGATCGAGCGGCGAAGTACGCTGCTTCTGTACCTCTAATTATGAAGTCAGGAAAAAGATGGATCTTCAAAGATACATTGGAAGACAAGTTAAAGAGAAAATTACAGAAGGAAATCTACGATACCATCATCGGCACTACTCTTCTATTAACCCGCAATTGATTGCACCTTTATATCAGCAATTGTAGACAAATTCTCACTATAAAGCACTTTCTCTGTGACTGCCTTAACTTTTCCTTGGCAAAAAGTATTGCCTTTGGACCGACTAATCCTATGGGCATTCTAAAATCAACTACAGAATAGATAATCAATGCAATATATTACTTTATTAAAACTATTATGGTCGATATCTAGAGTACTTTTATAAATTAGAGCCGATAGCCTGTGTAGCTAGTGCTCCATGTCTTTTTTTTTTTAGTCTGAGAATTTATTTCATTAGTCTATAATAATAATAATAATAATAATAATAATAATATATTTATATTCTATATTTACAATTTTTACCTTAAGAAAAACTCAAAAATTCGAGAAAAAAATTATATTAACTTATGTTGGTTCAATGACTTGGAGTCGCCGATTTTTTTCTTTATTTTCATTCTTTTACAGTTGCTCTAAGATAATGGCCAAACTTCTTTGCTTTTAAAAACAATTGCTTTCTGCGTTCATGTTCCATTGTAGACGAACTCCTTGACCAATCTGCTTCATTTTCCTTACCAACGGGCGCTCAAGATCTTCTAATGTTTTTGCTAAATTTCGGAGGGAATGTTTTTCGCAGACAGACAGGCGAACGGTCAATTATCCTCGGACCAATGCAGAATATCATATTGATTAACTTACCTTCTAAAGTGTACAAAGCTTCCTCCTGGGCATTGCAAACGTTTTCTCAAAATTTATATGACCGAACCATTCGGTGGTGACTATAAAAAGCTATTAAACAAAACTTGGACTGTAAATGCTTTTCATTTGCTCATTTGCAATAGTGATGCTACCATCGGTAAAATTGTCGAACTAATCGCAGATGATCTCTGATCTAAGGCTATGCAATATTATCTGGTAACGGATATGGGACTAGAATCAAAACATGATGCCGATGTGCATAACAGAGACAACAAAAAGGAGATTCTCGTTGCAGAATATGGGGCCGATAACGAGAATAAAGAAGGCATGGAAAGATAGGAGGAAATTTTATATGCGAACTCTATAAACTTTTCTATTTGAAAATAAATAAACTTGATATTACATAAGTAAATAGGAGGTCAACATAAAAAAAGCAAATTTACGGCTTGGCATTGACAACTTAACATGTCTCGCCCTCAAGGTTAATATAAATTCATCACTTTTTGATTTTTAAAATATTTCGGACATAAGTTGTTGGTCGCGTTGTCGGGTTGTCTGCTAAGGTCCATATATTTACCTCTTTTTTCTTTATCATATTTTTAACTCATTCTTTTATCTAATCTTACAACGCCTCTATGGAAAGTCTTAGCACTTATGGCCAAGCTCTTCAGTTTTGTAAATTAATGTACAATCGCTCGGATAATCGTGGATTAACCGGAAATCAGAGAGAGCCTTTTCTCAAAGCAGGAAGATCAACTTCCTTGATGACAGGCGATTTGAGGTGAGGGCTGCCTTATATTGACAACACTTTTGTCTACAGCAAGATTTACAGAGTGTCACTGAAATATTACCTTTAAAGGGAGGTAAAACACTTACTATAATGCCAATCTACGCGTGGCAACGGAATGAGATGGGGTTTTGGTCTTTCCAATAATCGCTATAGGGTAGCAAATAGAAGGATTTTCTCCTCTTATTTTCCACGAATTAGCGTAACTAATAGCTGTGAGGATAACACTTGGAGGCTAAGATTGCGTCGTTATGTTTTTTGTTGACATTAACGTCCGTTAAATTTAAATTATTGCTAGAAAACTGTAGGGGACAGGTAAAATCACCTCAGTCGAGAATGGGCGACATTCTACTGAAACTTATCACATAAACATAGTTTCAATTCCCTTAGACGTTTCAAATCCTATTTATTTAGTTCTTTTTTTTTTTTTAAATAAATTATATTTTTTTAAATTGTTTTTAAAATTTAATTAACTTTTCTTTGGAAAAATTTTGCAAATTTCTCCTTTCTAAACGTGATGTGTGACTGTTGTTGTTTGTGGTTATTGCTGCCAGTTTTGTTGCTCTTGTTGTTCTGTGCTTGTGTAAAATTGAATTATTATTAGAATCATCATCATGTGAATGGAATTTCAATTATCAACAGGAACTTGTTTACTTTCAACTTGATTGTGTACAATAGTAGTCGAATACAAAAAAAAACGAAAAAAAAAAAAATAATAAAACAAAAAAAAAAATAAAAATAAAAAGCAAGGAGAATAAAAGGAAATTCTAAAACAAAATTTCTGTGTCACATACATGTCTATGCATGTTCTTGCATTTGCACACAACTTACACGTACGTAAAAATCCACATGACCCACAAATTAATACTTATTTTAGCATTAAGCACCTGAAAGCCTTTCTAATTGAATTGTGATCGATCAGACAGCATATAATTCTCATATGATACACGTATATAACAACGTAAATGCATGAATGTAGGCGTATTTGTGGCCAAGTTGGGAGGCACACATCAGATTAACACATGTGCAATTATGGATGTTTACTAAGCTAGTAATTGAAATAAAATAATATCTCGTACATACTGCCATTTATATCTAAGGAGAGAAAGAGAGAGAGAGAGAGAGACAAAGAGAGAAGCAGCATGTACAGGATAACATATGGATAGGTAGTCCAAAGGCTTTATTTGCTGCTGTGCAACTAAAAGAAATTTGATAAACATTTTTCCCTTTTTGTTTTAAACATTTAAATGCTTTGCCACTCTCGTTATAAGTGCAGTCAGGTGCTAGTATTGGTCTTTAGAAGTCATTCTTAATTGCATTATATATGTTCGTACGGTCACAGATTCCATTTTATATTGAACCAAGGCATGGAAATACTTGTATACACATACTATCTGTAGCAGACATTGTCTCTCTCTTTTGATTTGTGAACTTTAAATCGATAAAATTTGTGTTATCCTTCGAACATCTATCTATTAACGTATGAATGAATATTCTACGTATTTATTGTATGCTTTTAGATCGTTATACTCCGTACGCATCACACAAAAAAGATTTGATAAGTTTGCATAGATATGTGCAGCACTCGTTTCTATTGTATGGCCTCCTAAAGTGTTTGTTCGTCAGTTTATTCTAGCCGTTCGATTAGGAGGCTTAACCTTGAGATCAGCAAGGATAGCCGAATAGAAAAGGATTGCGATTAACAAGTCGATGTTCAGCGGATACTCTTCGTAGTAGCTGTTAGCGATTGATCGTAAATCCACTAGCCAGCGGCCGTCACTTCCCTGTCTCTCGTCTTCCCTATCTTTCTTTCCTAACTTCTTTTTGACAGCCACTGTGTCATCTTTTTATCCAGATTGTTCCTCAGCAATACAGTTACTCCAACACAAAATGGATTTGATAATTTAGTATAATCTCTGCGACTCTACGATTTTATCGAAGCATAGAGAGGTGTATAATTCGTCGTTGCTCCAGATTTTCTGTCTAAATTTAAGCTTATTTCTATACTTACTGGTCTTCGTCTAATTCTAGAGTCTACATTTCCTAACTCAACGACTAAAGGTTACGCTTTTAGTCGTTGGATAAATAACAATTATATGAATTCTCAGGGTTGGATAAGCCTGGACGTCTTTACCCTGGGTAAGTACAAAGGAGAAAATGCTGTTGCCTTTTTGCTTACACCAACGTTTGACTTGATTGACTCGATCCGTTTAATAACCGCATCCCACAGTCGTTTGGTAGAATTTTCCTAGTTCCATGTTATACCCTCACATATACGTGCTCACCATGAAAATCGATGGCTGCCGAACTGTTACTTATAAATAACTTTGTCATTGGGTTTTGTATGAAATAAGTTTCAATTGTTTACAAGCCGTCGTTCGATGTATAAAGAGATGGATAACCTTGACGACGGATTTCATTCTGTTTTAAACCACGCGAAAATGCAGCTGGGAGCACCGCAGAAATAATGTTAGTTTGGAGTAAATATGCAGTAAGCTAAGAAACACTTAGAAGTCAGCTTGCGAGATTTCATTCAGAAAAATTTCACTCTTGAGAACGATGAAGATTGGCATACGTTCGTCTGTCTACAATAATAGCAATCTAAGAAGTGATCTTCAATTCCTTCTAGTTAGAGGCAGGTTCAGATCGATACAGACGTACCTAGAAGCTCAGAAAATAGATCGGTAATTATCTCGCCTCGAAGGGGCGATGTGCCTATCGCGAAAGCATCCGTATGCTACCCGTTAAGAGGCAAAGGACCATAGACAGCGACGATGAGTATTTCGATTATTAAGCTTGGTAACAAGTATATTTCAAACAAAGTTGAATTTTATCAACAAATGGACTGAATTTATTTCTACGCCTATTATGACTTCCGGTTATAGGATCTACAAATTATTTCCAATAATCCTTATCAGTAAGTATTATATATACGTATTAATAATTATTCCAACTATTATAATATTTATGCCCTACACCATGTGTGGTGCGTTCGTGCGGACGTATGTAACACGCAGAAGGGCATAAGATAGATCCAACTTCTTCTACTAGTCAGAATCGTAATGTGAAACTAACTTAGGCTGTCTATCCGTCTGATGTCTGTCCGCGTAATATTTGGTGTGCAAGCTACAGATCGCAATTCTTGCAATATTTTAGTGAAGCTTGGCGCAGTGACGTGTTTTGACCCAACGACGAACGCTATTGAAAATGGTTCGAATCAGTTCACCTTTTCGCCCACTCCGAATATAACGACCTACGATGAAAAGTCGTTATATGGAAAAAAATTATAATTTGCAACATTTTTCGTCAAAAGTGGCTAAGTAATAGTAATTTGGCATTCTAAATTGTTTTGAAAGCTTTAGACCGGCGAGGGCATTTTTGAAACCCCTCCCATCAAATGAAAACTAAAGTTCATGCGACCAAAAGATATAATTTTTAATTCGTCATAATGAAAATTTTTTCATAATAGTAATTTAATACAAAAAGATTAACTGTACCAAACTTGTACCATCTCGGTCTATTTTTTGAGTCCTACCCTAACAAGGATTTTCAAGAAAATTGATCCTTTGAAAATTGAGTCGTAACAGTAATTTCGTGCAAAAATTAACTCTACAAAATGTTGACCATCTATGCCTACTATTGGATCCTATGCCCTATGTAGGGATTAAACTTGTGCTATATTAGGTTGCAAGAAACAAGGTAACAAAGTTTTCTATTCTATAATAAACCTAAGAATTGTGTTAAACAATGCATTATAGGGTATTTAATGGTAGGCATTGCTCGACTGTAATATTCTTACTTGTTTTATCTTCTATTCTGTCAAAGGAAACCTTAATTGATCGAACTTGTGGGCTGATCCAAAATCGTCTTCCTATTTGAGGCTTTCGTTTTTAATTACAATTATTTTTTTATATATTTTTAATGCAGAACTTACCGGGCTGTTACTTATTATTCGAATTGTGTGTAGGGTACCTAATGCCACACTTACCCCGATTACAATGCCTTGAATTTTTTATTCAAACGTAAAACTTTACTTTTCTTTCATAATCCCATCTTTATTTTTCTCTCTGTTCCTATTTTGTGTTTTTCTTTATTTTTACACTATCGCCTATTCAGGATCATTCATTGAAATGATTAAAAGAAAATGCCAAGCCTAACGTATACATTTTGCATAATTTAACATTTTGATGATGTTTCATATTCGATTGATATAAAATCGAAAAACTGAGATAGATGTCAAAGGAATTCTTTTCAATGAAAAAATTAATGAATGAATGAACTAACTAAGAGATGAATCATAGATGAGGAAAGGAAAGAGTTATCGAAAAATCAATGTAATATTAGCAAAATAGATGTGCATTCATTATCTTTGTTAGCATATTTAATTAATCTACGAGCACAAAACCCGATCTTTATCTTTTCCTCTATACCTTGGTCTTCTTCTAATTAGCTGCAGTTATAAAGGAATATTTAAACTAATGGCCTAGCGTTTCTAAGCATTCTGCCATCTTTTAGTGCATTTTTGGTATTCTGGCCTTTAATTATAAATACGCGGACATGACATAATTGTGCTCTTTACTCAATCAGCTGCTAAGCATTTCTATTACAATAACAAAGAATCGTCAATAAGAATAGCGGCACATTTTTTACGCGAATTTTTTGTTTAAATGTTCTTTTTTTCTTTTTTGTTGTAGAGCCGACAGGTGTGCTAGACATACCTGACATATCGATTGATGATAGCATTTTTGGTCCAGCCAGCAATAAACGGGGGCGACTTTCATCAAGTGGCGATGAATAGTTGCGAAATTGATTTTTAATTCCAATTTGAATTCTTATACGTTGTACGTATGTACACAATTTTCTTTGTACAATGAATTCAACCTTTTTTTTATGAATTCAATCGAACTTTTTTTTTGGTTGCAATAAAAAAATCGCGAGAATAAAACTTCATCAGAAAAGTTAACCCCTATAAAATGAAGCCATAAAATGCCGAAC
This sequence comes from Glossina fuscipes, assembly GCF_014805625.2. Lineage (NCBI taxonomy): Eukaryota > Metazoa > Arthropoda > Insecta > Diptera > Glossinidae > Glossina > Glossina fuscipes. The sequence continues at coordinate 19,129,187 of NW_023998416.1, forward strand.
AAATCAAAACATAGCATATAATTTAAAAACTTTGAATTTTAATAAAGCTCTTTGCAAAAACAATAACAATAACAGCAATGGCTTTTTGTGCTTAGTAATAAAAGGGGTAACCCTTTTTATTTGTCTATGGCTTACTGGAGGAATATACACAAAAACAAAATTATATATCCTTCAATGAAATGAAATCTAAAAATAATTCATAGATGGGCGTCCGTTCATTCGCCTGCTTTTGAACCGTCCAAAGTACACAGTTCTGCACAAAAGTCCATAAGTCCGAAAAGATCCAAGAAGAGGCTTCTATTCCTCCATTAAGGTACTTACGGTAATATCTTAAGTTGTCCTAGTTATGTTTATTGGAGATTTTACTTACGATATTAGAAATTCCTTGAGAGAGAAGATGAGTTCAACAAATTCATTATTTAAAATAAAAAAAAATTGTTAATTTGTTTGTTTTTCTTTGCCAGGCGGTGAGTATCTAAGAATCGTTTTAAATGCGAATATAATTTTCTTTGTTCTATCCTCGGTAAGAAAAAGAGGCGCTCGCGTAAATATGTAGAAAGGCAATAAACCCAAAAGAGGAGCTCGCAATTTTTTTTTTTTTTTTTTTTTTTTTGTAAATTTTGCATTTACTCCAACATAAATATATAAGCGGAGGGGTACAAACTAAAAAAAAAAAAACAAGAAGGGAAAAAATATTTTACCATCATAATGAGTGCGAGAGATTTATACTGTTTTTCATTTTGTAGTTAAATTCATCGAATTTCCTGTTAGTCTCCGCCATTTTCCCAACGGCGAATACATTTCCCTTAGTCGTGTTGCTGGGACTGAACTGGTCAACCCTCGAACATAGACGGTTTTAAATGCAAGTTGAACAAACTCGATCAACTTCTCTGCTCCTTTCTGCTGTTCGGTGGTTTGCCTATGTGTTAAGTACTTCCTTGTCTCTTGCATTCGGGTAGAAAGTGAATTAAAACAACAACAGCACAAACAACGGCCAAAGTGAACGTTGCGGTTTTTGACCAAATATTTTTTCCCTTAATGCCTTTCCCTGTTCATAAATAAAATGATGAAAAAATTAAAAGAATTCTCATTAAAAATCGTTTTTAGAGAAGAACTTTATTTTATTGTTTACTGTCTCTGACAATGGTTGAAGCAAAGTTGTTAATGATGATGTAAAATGCATTTGAAACATGTTGTTATTGCCAGATTTTATTACTTTATTTACTCTTTCTCCTGCTTTTTTTTACTCTGCCCTCAGCTCCGCGTTTGCCTGACTGGCCCGCTATATGTTAAATAAAATTTTGTATAAAAAGCAAAAATTAAATGAATTTTTCTGCTCTTTTCCACAACGCGTTTAAATGAAAACAAAATCACTGTAAAAATCAATTTGAATTGTTTTGATCAATCGACCTAACAAATATTTCATCAATTTCGTAAACATCTTTGTGAAGGTTAATTATGCATCCTGCCTGAATGAATAGTGGTTTATGTACCTATTCAGTCAATTAGTCTTCATCGGACTAATTAATGAAAAATTTGCAGACCTTTGCAATTTTGGTGCTTATTAGTTGCTTTGCTTCTCTCAACGCTAAACTAAATTTTATGGTGTTATGTAGCATTACTGTTAATTTGAAAAAGAATTCCTTGCTCAAATAATCAGCTGCCATCATACGGACAAGTACAAGAAAAGAAAAATATAATAAACAAATGACGGAATAGACGCATTACAACCTTCAAGATTAAAAGTAGATTGATACGTATTTTCTAAAATAATAACACAATGCATTTAAGGCGAATTAAAACGCCCAGCTAGTTGAGAAAGTAAGAGCACAATAGTCGGACAAGGCCGACCTTTAGATACCCTAGACAACTTCACCTCATATATAGTAATTCATTCATTTCCGCGATAATACACCACAAATTATACATAATTTTTTTGGTAAAGGCACCCTTCCCATTTTGTGCGATATTCAATACATCAACTACCACAGCAAACTTCATTTACTTGTCAAAGATTTAATTATTTTTCAGTTGCTTCTGTCATAAAAAACCAAGAGTAGGACTTTCTCGGCATATAAGATCTTGCTTCTACCTCGAGACTCTCCGTATATGATGGGGTTAAAAAATGTACCTATATGATACAAAGTCCCCGTTAACGCTTATGTAACGTTGCTAGTACATATCCAAAATTATACCTTTTTGACAATATATATTATAACAAGATTTTTATGCGATGATGGATATGGATCTATTTTCCACGTCATCTTCTTGATCCAAATTTGATGCGGTAATATTTTATATCAAATTAATCCACCATTTTCAATAAAAATATATGAAAAAATTTTTCATGTAAGGCCTTATTTTTCTTTAGAACACTTGTATTGGATGGAATCAAAAAATAGACCTACGAAGCCCAAATTCAGTCAATTATTATTATGAACAAATTCTCATCAAGAAATATCTAAAATTACTCCCTTTTAACATGTAAGGATTCAGATTTTATAACAGGGATTATACGCTAGGAGATTAAAAAATTTCCCCATCCGATCAAAATTTTTCACACCGACATAGAATGCCGAATCAGGTAACGTTTTTTGTCGCAAAATTCTGAGCATTACAGCCTTTTTTTATACAATATTTCAAAACGAGGCGTCATAAGAGGAAAGAAATCAGACGGACAGACAAACTTAAATCAATTCATAATCATTTTCTGCATAATGGCGGGGCTGTTTTAAGACATTCTAAATGTTGCATACCAACAAATATAACATACCCTTTACTACAAGTGGTGCAGGGCATAACAATGAGTCTGTACGTAATTAAAAATATTAACAAAATTTTTACGCAGATCAGTTTTTAGTGCTTCTTAAGAGACTCGAAATTTAAATTCATGAAATTCATTCAAGAAAAAATGTCAGAGCGCTTTTCATCGAAATATAAACATATTTTTATTGTACTTTAAAAGGAACTTTGTTAACCAAAATGTGTAGTCATTTGGCCGATAATCTTTTGATGTGTGAGAATGGTTGTCGAAAAAAGAAATGATCCTGCCCTAGCCAGTTTCTCTCCATTTTTGACTTAGAAGACCTTAAAAGTATGTTTTATTTGTCCAATTGGGGAAATTATGTCTTTTTGCCAAGCAATTCCGCAAGAGTAGCCGAGGAGATAAGAGTCGTGCCGACCGGGTCGGTAATTAATCCTATTGTGAGCACTCAGTAAGTAAAGGCATAACACTTACCGATCGGTTTTGCCGCGCACTTCCCTCATCTCTATTCCTCGCCGGTTATTTATTACTAGCTTGCTGTAACCCGATGATGGTCTTACACCAGTATGAGTTTATCAAACCAAAATATCGATCGGCTTTGCTTTTATATTTAGTCAAAGTTTGATTCCGCAGCGATATCATTAAATGACGTATGCCTCTATGTATACTCTCATGTTGCTTTGGAAGTCAAGTCGCTCCTACTTCTCTATTCCTTGCCTCTTCTTTATAAATAGCATGACGTAATTTGATGATGGTCTTACATGAGTATAAGTATATGAAACCAAAATATCGATCGTCTCTCCTTCTATATTTAATCAATGTCTGGTTCCACAGCGATATCATGAAATGACATGTGCCTCCATGTGTATTCTCACATTGTTTTTGAAGTCTATTCGCTTCTACGAAGGCATCCATTTCTCGTTCCGAAAAATTTTTAATTGTTCTTTTCATTTATTCTTTGATATAAAATTTTATATTGCATTATCCCGTTTTCCTCTTGTCGTGCTCAACAGGTACTCGTAACCATCGATAATCGTAACGAATTTTAAAAGTAATTCACTTTACTTCTTATTATATTTAATTCTTTCTATTTCGATCTAATATTTATGGTGTTAAGCCATTTAGTTTCATGAATAAAGGGAATATGTAACCAGTGGCCGCATATACCGTTAATGCAGGTAAAGTTAGTTACTTCTGTGTATATGTTTCTAGAATTTGCTAAAATTCTACCAAACGAAATGAGAAAAACCCGAATTTTCTAAAATATCGTAAATAAATATTTCGCGGAAAAATTAGATTAGCGTATCGCCCTTGTACATAGTTATTCTTTGTTTTCAGGGATTAGTGTACGCAGGCAAATATTAGCTTGTGTAGCAAATAATATAAAAGAGAGCGAAAAACCAGAGACATTTTCATTCTTTGTAAAGACTTTGCAACAGAAAGTACATATATCACCAGCAACGAGATTGAAAATGGAAATGGTTAACGAGACGCAAAATAGAGTAAGCGAGTTACGAGAAGATGAAATACTTGGCAGCTACAGCAAACGCATTGGATTAGTTCACTGCATACGCCATATTTATCGCTTATACAACAGACGTATGCCTATGCCATCGAATTCAATTACTTCAAGTCGGCTGCAAACCCGTTATGTTCTCGATAAGGTAATGACATTGCCAAGCTTGACACGTCGCAAAGCGGCAAAGGAACGTATTAAGCGACGTCTCATTTTTGATGGAAAGATTGCAGGACGTAAGACCTGTCCGCCGAAAAGAAGAACAACTGAATGGACTGAGGTTGCTTTTCATAAACGCACCAGACCATTAGGTGTAGTGATGCGAAGACGTCGTAATTTCTTGAAATGCCATCAAAAACAATCAAACCCGCATGAATTCTATGAAAGTTTTTCAATAGATGGAGAAATCTCAACATCATCATGCCCGTTAGTAGCATTCATGCCGCCTCAAGATCAAAACGGTGAGAGCCGTAAGCTAACCCTACCTGATCAAGGTGTTATCGACAGGTGCCAACCACGTTGCGGTCGGGCTCGAAGATATTCCTCAACAACTTCAGACAGCCAATCATCAGTCGAGCAATCGGAACCAGAGTTTAATACGAAAGCCTATCAGACCAAAAAACTGCAGGAAGCCGTGTTACAAAAACAATATCATGAGCGAAGCGTGGCCAATGCAAAAATACTAGAAGCCTCCGTACGATCGGTATTATATTTAGAAGCTCTAGTGGACTTAATGGCTAAGCAAGACAGAGAAATTTCACAGAAATTTAAAGGCAAATTAGTTTAATTAAATAAAACGAAATCAAGTTCAGATGCAATTTTTTGCTTAAATACATTTAGCGGCTTTTTTGGTCTCATTTCAAATGAATTCGTTTTCAGCTTCTCTACTGGTTATCGTTTATTTTGCTAATATTTTTATAGCTTTTCTCAATTTTTGCATCAAGTGAAACAATATTTTGCCTCATCAATGTATTTGAGATACTTGGAACTCAAATTTATATGATTCTGTGAATGTTTTGTTTACATTCATTTGCATAACATTTACCACCACTGTTCAAAGAATGCCAGTCCCTCAGTCCGGATCAAAAAAAAAAAATAAATGTATAAACAAAGTAAACCAGAGATGAATTAGTGAATGAAAAATACATTAGTTTGTAGAAATATTTCGTGTGGCCTCAATATGCAAATGCGTATCTATGCCTTAGCGTTGCTCATTGACAATTCATAGTTGTGACGAAATGTGCAAAACGCTACCTTAGGAAAGACAAAAGAGAGAGAGAGAGAGAAGAAAAAAAATAATAATAAATTACGGCTTAAATTAATTTTTTTCAAAAATTCGTCAACTGCTTAGAAACTTCTTGCACTTCTTAGTAAATCTCATACTTTAAGCGAAATAATGTTTTTTCCTTTAAGAGGGAAATCCACAACAAATTATAAAAAGAAATTTTCGTTTTTGTTGCTGTTGACTTAAGAGATGCTTTGAATCTTTCAGAATATGCGGAAAAATACTTAATGTCTGCGGAGAGTTTTTCGCTTAAAATTTATAGCTCTTCGAAAAGGTTGCTAGTACTGGAGGTAGGAGATTGAAGGTTAATATGTAAACATTTGGAAAGTCAGTTGTATGTCCCAGGTCTATTCACTCTACACTATGTACTATGTACTATATAATGCACAGAGCACACAACAAGCTGTGTATGCTAAAGGGACAAAATTCCCGATTAGGACGAACCGAAAATTTAGAGTAGCCTTACATGCCTGAAAAATAAGTAACGTCATCTGCACATTACACTGCTTTAGTAGCCTACATATAGAACCCACATGCTATGGTGGCAGTAGCTAGTTTTTTTTTGGACTGATGACTTAAGTATCAGTTTCGGTACTTTTTATAATTCTCTTTACATTGCTCAACCACACCTCAGTAAAGATTCAAATCTCCGAAAATCTGAACTGTCTGGTAGGGCTAGCCGCAATTCAATGAATAGTAATGGCGGATTATGATAAATCAGCCATGAGTGTGACACCTTGCACTCAAAATAAGCGTCAACTTACGCTTGCTCTCAATGAGATTCATTGGTAAATACACGAACGCTCTGAAGTTTAACGTGACGAGAAATCCTAATCTTCTTAGACCAATAGAGACTGATTAAATCCTGATCACCAGGGTAAGAGACCGATAGTCGTGTGCACATCCTTTTGAAGGTGAGATTAATCTAACAACTCTGGTTTTCTGTAGATAAAGAGACCGTTGGCAATGTACCTACCTACGACGTTAGCTCTTTGCTAGTTATATGGGCCACTGTTATCCTAAGGTCCCCGAGAGCGCAGATATTGTCTATCATCACTAATACAGATTAATTAAATAACGCTTGGAATTATTGTAGTTTTTCGCCCTTTTGAAAACATTAAAACAAGTCTTACAATGGTTCTTGACCAAGCTTGCCTTGGTGTAAGCGAAATTCAAATTAAAGTAATTCGAATTTAGTTTAATTAATCAATAAATTAAAAATAAATAATAAAGAATGAATTTTAGCAAATGAATTTTATTTCACCCGGTCACTTCTATGTGACATGTGACGCTTTTATGTCTTTCCGTCTGTCTAATGTCTGCTGTCAACATTCTCCTGGTCACAAAAATGAACCTATCGATTTCAAATTTGTCGGAAGCATACGAAATTGTTGCAGGCAGGTTGATGTTGAAAATAGGCCAAATCGGTCGAAGGGCAGGCCCACCGTGCTACGTAAAGCGTACTATTTGCAAAAGGAATAAGAAATCTTTTTCTGATCATTACTCGCGAACTAAAGGATATAAATATACAAAAATTTGAACGTGTATTCTATGGATGATGCTGTAATAGATTGGGAAAAATTTGAATCACGCCTAATCAATATTATATTATATTAAAAGTTAATTTTGTTCGAATACCTCTACAGCGAGCAGAAACTAGCTGGAGGAATCCCATAGAGTATACAAATTCTTGTCCAGTTTCACATATGGAATGCACTTAAGCATGTCCGTCTCTTCGCTTGTAGCGAAAATGAAGATATCGGCTTCAAATTTGGAAAAGATTTTGAGAGTAACCTAAATTTTTCAAAAGACACGCGTACAATGCCCACTTGTCTATGCGCCAAAAATGACTTTGAAAATGGAAATAAGCAGTCGCGTTACTGCACGCTATGGAGCACGAATATTTAGTTCTTTTACTTTTTTGTCTTACTTAAGACAAGGGTGATGGATGGGTGTAAAAGATTCGGTCACGACCTAATATAATTTTCTTACTTGTTACAGTGCAGTTTCCTGTTTTTAGCTGTAATTCATTTAAAAAAATATTTCGTTGTTTAATCTATGTAAACGCGGAAGAGTCTTACGCATTTTTCGAATATAATTGCTCTGATACTCCCTATGGCAATTATTCAGTACTGCAAGAGCAGGAAGATATGCATTTGTATTTGCGATTTTTGCGAAAACACAGTATTCTTGTATTCTTTCGCATGTATGTAGCTCAAGTTTGCTTAATTCTCTTTAAATTTGAAATTTAAATTTAATATTTGGCCGAACTGTAGTAAGACACATTTTTCCGTCGGTTATTGTTAGGAAAATATCACTTAAAACAAGCGCAGTAAAATTCGGCAGACGTCTATCCAACCTGCAGAATAAATCTCTTTTCAGAGAGTACGCAGACAGCTTCAATTCAATCAGGGTTTTATTGCTTTTTGCAGCTATAGCATAAGGGAAATCTTGTGCAGTTAATTCAGTACGGACAGACAAACTCAAACTACGCAATTTGCATCTGATGATAGTTAGCTGTTTAATAGGGAGATTCCGCATCAATAAACCCCGCATGTCTAGACATTCAAACAATTTCTGCAGAATTAATTCCAAGAAATAATCATTGCTAACAATTTCTAAGGCGACCTTTTTTTTTTGGAAGAATTTCTTAAATAATTCTGGTACATATGGTGTTGGTAAAATTCATTAAAAGCATTAGTATTTCTGATTGAGTGAAATTTTCTATAGGTTTCTCCGAGTTTCATGTAGTGAGTGATTGCAGACTAAGCTAGCTTGCTTTACGTCTTAATGCGAGATGTGATTGACAATTTTGATCCACCTCTCGTTGGGTAATGCAGAGACATCAGCGTTGACATCAAAATTTATATTCTTCTGAAATAATCAATACAATCCCTTACATTAATAGAGTATTCTTAGATAGACATTTCATGCGCAGTGAAGAATTTCCAAAAACGCCAGCGTAGGTATACGTATTTTTCAAAAAAAAGTCATTATATATGTGCGTGCTATTTGTTATTTTGTAGGAACCATGCACGTGATATTTGGAATTCCCTTTTATGAAATGGGTTTCCCAAGTACTTTCATTCCACATGTTTGTCTTACATTGTGCTTAAGGCAAAAAATTTGGTCGATTCTGTTTCAACCCAGGCATTCTCTTGCTTGTCGAGTTTCTTTGCTCCTGTACTCTTACGTGAGAAGAGCAACAACAATTCATAATGTTTTAGAAAAATTTTTGTAGGTATCGTGGCAGACGTCGAACAACTTTATATCATATTCCATAGTTTCCCTCTGTGTTTTCAAAGTGAGGGCGCAACTGAAGTTGGGGCAATTCTCTTCAATTAACGTAGTTGGAACATTCTCGTTGCCCATGCTCTTAATGGCGAAATGAAACAGAATAAAATATAAATATATTACAAATGAAGCGATTACTCTGCCAGACTTTTCTTTGCCCGCTATTCAAACACGTATTAAACCGAACTATGCTCTCTTATCGTTAGGGAAAATATTGATTTGATCTTCTAGTTACGAGTTCGATATCTTCAGAAATCTATGTGAAATGTTGCTCCAAGAATTCTTGAACTTGAATAGTTTATCCCATTCCATCACAAATGCTTGAAACATTTCATCCTCTGAATCTAAATAGATGGGATAAGTTCCTAAAGTTTTATAATGTTTTCTTATTTTGGTTATCTGTTACGCGCTAGCGTTGACAATTAATTCTAAACTTTACTCGATAAAGTAGAATTTTGTACTCAATGTGCTCTCAAAATCTTCTCATTTTCGCTTTTGTGGTTAAAATTTTAGAGAAATTTAGTACCAATCGACGAAGGACATCGAATTTGAACGCCTATCAACCTCCAGAATGAATAAATGATTTCGATTTAAGTTTTCTTTTACGTCGAGCTAAGATTGTCATAAGTTAACTGTAGCTTCGAAGGCTGCAGAGTTAGACTCGCATTTCTGCTAATTGTAAGTAACTGTTTCTGCCATCACAGTCATTGCAAATCTACTCTCCTCTTCTATTTCGATCTCTTGCTTATGCTTATTACATAAATATAAATTTAAATGTTTTACTTCTCCGAAAGAAACTATTGCCGCAGTTGAAGTACAAGTAGAAGCTCTATAGCTTGGCTGACGAAATGCTTTTCGCCCACAAACTTGTTCTTTCGCTGTAAATCAAAACTAACAGCAGGGCGATCATGCTTTCCAAACCTCATCCTTGGGTAGCTTAAATAATTTGATAAATATCTTTAATGACCTCATCACGCATCCCAAGACTGAGCATTTGGACTCCTTTCGGTTCCATATTTTGTGTACAAAAGTTCTTTCCTCTTGATGACCTATTCAAATATAAATAGATATTTAATATTAAACCGAATTAATTTTAAAAAATTCTCAAATAATATTTTGCATTCATCACTTGCTTGCAATGGAAAAAAACTGCCAATCATATTGAATTAATCGCGAAGCAATTTCTCTTTGCCGAAATGTAATTCATTTCTTTTCTGTTTTAAACTTTGTTATAACAAAAAACGTTCAATTATAATGGGTTATGTGCCCACGCATGGGACAAACTTTTTTATATAAATTAACTCATACAGCAAAAAATGTTTGTGTACAATGAGTTCATCATGATTTTATATTGAGGAATTGAATGAGTTCAATTACGACGCTTGGACTCTGCAACAAAAAAGGAGTTATGCGTCAGCCTCATACCTGGGGAACTTGGAAAAGGCAAATGGGATGAAGACAAATACCACAACCACCATGAGCATTTCACCCAAGCAAGTTTGCCAGATCTAGCAGCTAACGAAGCATGGAACTGAAACGAAAGGAGCAGTACATAAAGTCACATTGCTTAAACAGTTGTTGGGCATGCGTATGAATCAAAGTGAACGAACAGTTCGCCTACGTGATATTAATTGAATCGCAGAAAATGTAACTGAAATAGCATTGAGTTTGCCAGCTAGTATGTTATTGGCACGCCTACCAAGTTCATATGATCTCATCTCCTAGCTCCAATAATTTATGATTACAATTACGTGACATAAACATTAAATCGATCGGAGTCCAGGATTCAAATATAATGCCGATGATTTGAATGGTATGCAAGCTCTTAAGAGCCGTGACTCGAAAAACAGCACAACGAAAAAGTTACAGACGGAAGTAATACTACGAAGGTGTATATAATAAATTACGATAAACCGCAAATGGAGCGGATAAATAAAGTAAACATTATGTGGTAAGCCTTTAACTATATATTACAACTATATATAGTATTTACTACACATTCTGGACCATTATGATTCACATTTTAATAATAAAACGAAGAGCCTTGAATTGCTATTTTTCAAGTCATTGTTCGCGTTTCCTTCAAGCAAGATTTTACTCGTCAAACTTTGCCCAAAACAAAACCGCAACCCACTTTTTGATACGACAAAATGTTTAGTAATTTTTTGGAAATTTTAAGACGGCTTGATATTTACTTACTTGCGAGATAATAAAGCGAGACCGAAACTCAAAACGGATGTTCTAATAGATTTAAGAAGTATAATAAATACTGAAATTTAAAAAAGCTCCAATTCCTTAACCTATAGAATCTTATTAAGCCAAGCTGCTTGTAATTATTAAGTTGAGTTGAATAATAAATAATATATGCTACATAATAATAAATGATAATAATAATGAAAAAAGCGATGTATATGACTTGATGACTTTTCCGAAGGTCAGCAAATTGACGTTATTTACACATCAATTTAATAACGCATGCTTCAATAAGGCTTTTGATAGAGTAAATCATGACTCGCGAAGTCGCGCGTATTTTGATTGAATAGACTTCCGCTACTCTGAAAGGCCGTTGTAGTCTATTACTTACAATAGTGTCTTACATAGAGAAAGGTGTCTGGAATACCTTAGGGCAGCCACCTTAGATATTGGTGGTTCAGTACTCATGTATTTCAATGCATACTGATGGTGAGAAGCTGTACATTTCATTTGATACAAGACCAGATAGTCTATACCAAAACGCCTGGATGCCTTAGTGTTGTATAGAGTAGGGTAAATGTCATGTCTCTAAAGTATGTAAGAAATCGTCGTTTTGTAAAAGTTGACATACTAAATACGATATATATGTGCACACGCCATGAAAACCGTCTCCACATTGTACAGGTTTGGGTGTTTGGGTCTTTTTGATCGTAATTTGCGCTTTCATCGCCATATACAGTCGCTTGCAAGTCACCTAACCTCGGGAACTTGACGACCCTTACATAGTAAAAAGTCTAGTCATTGCTTTGGTTAGACCAAGAACAGGGTATGCGTCAATACTGTGGCCTCCAAGTGGTGAGTGTAACATCTATATAATATATATCGTTTATATATCCTTAAATCCTTTAGAATGGAATCCCAATTGTGTTCGGCATTCGCATGTTAACCGTCTGAAAATGGTTAATCTTCCAAACTCTTTATTGCCTTTGGTCAATGATGTAACATCGTCACCAGTTTTACTTAATGAAATTAATTTTAGCACCACATGGGGAATGCCGAGGCATTGTATCCCAATCAATTTACCATTCTATTGCTTTAACTATGAGCAATTTAATCCTACTGTACGTTGCCTGTAAAACACCTGAGGGAGTTATGAGCCGTGTAGAGGCCTGTAAAAACATTACCGCGCTCAAAGTATTTTAAATTGCATGTCAACTAAGCTTTACATAGAAACAAATTGCATTTGAAATAATTTAGTTTAAATATATTTCCAGCCCTTTATTTGATCAACTTTTTTGATTAACATTATTATATAAAGGTTTACGATTAGTTAAAGTTTTTCTGCATTATTATGTTTTTTTTTTTTGCAGCAATTTTTACAGAATCAAAATCTCTTACATTATTTTCCTTTATTTTTTCTAATTTTTATTCACTCGATTCACTTGAACTTTGCGTAACCGACATAATACAGTACTGACTTACATTCATATCAATTAGTAAAGTGAAATGCAGAATATTCTAAATATTGCGCTGGTGGTAAAACGGGCCCCTAGAGGTGTAAAGAAATTGCTTACCCAAACACACACATACACACACACGCATACAAGACAATAAGTTGTTTTGGTTTGAGTAGGAAAACCAAAAAACTCACTTATTCCGAGCAGACGCAGATTATTTTGTACTTTGTAAACTTTTTCGATAGTTAAAACTCAATTAAGCACCAAGTCGAAATTGGATAAAAGACGCAGGCATCGCAGCGGCTAACGCAGTTGCTCGCTTTTCATTGTAGCCGTAAGAAGGGATAAGATGGATAGAGAACCTATAGAAAAAAGTTTTACGTGCAAAGACTTAGCAAGCAGCAGAGAAAACCTTTCCTAACAAAATTTATCGTTAGGAATAGGGTGAGCTTCGTTAACAAACTATTGCCAACGAATGGATTGTTTTGCGGTTTATACTCCATATACTTTACTTACAGACACACGTGCACGGATAATGCATTTGTGTTTGTTAGTATTCTTCTTCTTCGTCTTCATAATAATGTTTCGTTTACCTACTTCTGGTCAGAAGTCTTTCTTTCGTTCATTGCAATTTAGTTCAGATAACCAACACTTCTTGTCAGCTTCATATGCTGCGAAAAATCTTTGCAATGCCTTGTAGCTGTTTATGAATGCTTGCACCAATCTTCGATAAACATTTTTCTTTTTCCGTTGCTCTTGATAAATAGTTGTTTTCGAAACTAAACTAAAGTAAAGTAAATTTTTCGCATTTTGCCCCTTCGCCCTGTTCGCTGTCCCTGATACAAATTTATTTGCTTTACATGTGAAATCTATGGACATTTACGAGTACATGCTGCTGATAAGTATAACGCTGTGTGCAGCATTGTTGTTGACTCTAATAAACAACTCAACTGATTTCTCGAGAAAGGCTATAATAAAATCTAAAGGAAGCAGGATGATACAATACCAACAAAATTAAATGATTTCGGTAAACTTTTTCCTTTAAATATTTTTTCTTCTTTTATCACATCGGTTAAGCAACAAATCAAGAAATCAAGAAGATATTTGAAATATTTTTCTCCAAAAGAGTAAAACAACTTATGATGCTTTCACTTTGTGTTGGAAAACTTTTTATAATATTTTTGTTATTTTTAATAGCATTTACAGCAACATCTTATCTTATATTCAATATCCTGTTTAGGGCTCTCGGTAAAGGTAAACTTAGTTGCTAAGGTATTTACCAATTTATTCGTTCAACAAAGCTAGCATCATCGCTAGCTACATCTACATCTTTCAATTATTTGCCTTCAAATATTAACTGATGAAGTTTTCTTCTGATTTCCTTAATGAAGAAAAAAGTGAAATCTTCTCTGAAGGGAAGGAATGCAACGTCTTATTAATAGAAAGTATCCTCTATCGCTAGGCAATACTTTTTTCATTCTTCGCGGTGCCCACTTGAAAAGGCAAACGCATCCTTTGTGGCTGCCTACCCATGCGTTCAGTGTAATAGAAATGCTGCTTCGACTTCTCACCGGGCCCGACTTGAAGCCAGTCGGGTAATCAGACTAAGCAAAATTTAGCGAATGCGTATATAGCGAGTAGCATAATAAAGATTTTTTCAATTCTATTTTTGTTTGCATCCATTGCAAGTGTTATCCTTTTCATGTTCGACCATTCGATTGAATTTGCGATTACTTAGTTACTTAGAGCCATTTTCCATAACAATAAAGCTTCAAGTTAGATAAACTTTTCGTTCAGTTAAGTTAAATTTCATCTTACGACTATCAGTCTGAATGGAACATTTCTCCCTTTGGTCGAGAAAAAGGAATAAGAAATATTTTACTAATTTACATATATGAAAGATATGTATATCGATTTTGAATTTGCATATCTAAAAAGTTAGTTACAATAATCCAGTCTTCGATCCGTTTATTCGTGAATTTTCAGTTTTCATTAACATATTAAAAACGGCACCTGGAGTGAGTTGCAAAGTTGGACAATGAAACGTAACCTTTCCCGTCCCGCTCTATATGAAGAGTTCTGTGTTCTGCAAAAACAACGTAAAGTTCGCAGGGAATTATTAATTCTAGCTTGCCTTCACATTCGCAAAACATGTGCGTGGTAATCCCTTATGAACAATGTAGGTTTCGCTTTGGTATTCAGCCGTTTTTGCCAACCAGTTGTTTAGCGAAAGCCAACTTTCATGGTTTCTTTTATTTTAAGTCGAAATTAAGACAAACTAACTTTTTTTTCATCTTTTCATACTTTTTATAAGTCAAATTTTTCTTCGCCTTATTCTAGTTTTTATTTCATGGGCTTTTTTGTATCTCTCATAAATATCATAGTTTCCTTTCGTTTTACTTTTACGTAATCACACATCTTTTTTTATTTTCGCAATTGTTTCTATACATAGCATCTATCATTTACATGCTGCTATGCAGAATTGATACAATTTTAAATACAATTGATTTAATTATTTTGATGCTCTATATTCTGATTGCACAAAACGCGATTATAATTAGCGGTTAGCCTTTAGTTGCTCACTTTCATAGCATAAAAAATGAGGAAAATGGCAAAACGAGGTTAACCTCTCAATCAATTATTTCAAACGTGTACTTATCTTACTGTTGGCTGCTGTATACCTGCTCAGGTATAATTTCTAAATCCATTTTTACAAATTCCTTTTTTTTCCACGTTTACATAAGTATTTTGCGAAAGACTTTATACAAATAATGACGTGCCATGAACAATAGTGGAAATCATTAGACCCACAAATCAATGTATAACTTTTTCGTTGAGTGAACATGTCTTTTCAATTGAAGAAAGCCTAAAGCATATATTTTCTAAAACAAATTCGTAAACTGAATTAACATTGCCAAGCGCGGTGAAGACGAACGAGAAATTAACTCACGTTAAAATTATAGTCGTACAGAGCTTAACCTACAACAGTACAACTCGGCTAACGTTTAAGAAATTAATAGCACTGAATCGTTCGTGTGCCCCTCTTATCACTTCAAAAACAGAGTACCCGATGTGGTTACAAATATTCGGCCTCATCGACAATACTGAAAGGAGACAGATTTTTCCCTCTGGATTGTAGTGGTAGGCTCAATTTTCACCACCAGCATTCAGTGACTTCCAGTAGTATGCTTCCCGCCACGAGTACTCTTTTCAGTACACGCAAAACTGCCCAATTTTCTAGATTAAGATATTAACACATAAAAATTAATTGTTTTTATTATTATTTTATGCAATGCAATGGCATTTAGAATGCTGTTTGAGACGAATACCGTTCACGGTACAGGGAGAGTGACAATTGGTTGTCAATCAATATTTCATTTATTAGTTAATTCCTTTTCCCGCTTAACTGAAAAATTTTACGCGAGTAGATATTTAAATTGTTATATGGAGCAATAAAATCTAAAAAATTATCAAAATTTTAAATTTTATATATGTACAGGACGTATTCCAGAATGAAATAACCCTCCACATGGGTCCAGAAACCGTGAAAGTGACAGTGATTGTTGCAATAAGCCCGATTTAGGCGTTTCTTGTTTCAATAAAATCAATCGCTTAAGGAAAATATAAGTAAAATAGACGACATACTTTCCACATCGTGTTCGTGGCGCGTATTGTTTTTCTTAAACATATTGTTTGAAGATATGTGACATATATGTATATACACATGTATATATATATATTATATGTATGTTTTCTCTTAAACCCCAAAAAAGGTATTCATATAAAGTTTTTAAATTTTTTAGTGTGTATCGAAAATGGTACACGTGGCATGGAAATTATGCTTGCCCATAAAATGTAAAAGTACCGCCTACGGCAAGTGAGGCTTTCTGCCACATACAGCTATGCGCATGTAATTGCAGCCACTATGCCATGAAAATAAAAATAGGATACAAAAAATGTGGTTTTCCTTTAAAATATGGTTTAAGTATTTAAATGTAGTTCTCGTTTATAGCACAAAATTTTGTCAGTTAATTATAATAATAATTACAAATGAACTATACATTCTTAGTTGATCGCTCAATACGTGACCAGAGGTGCCTATTAACGTTTAACACCTGCATATGGTTGTTTCGAGTGGCGGTCTTCTGACATGTTGACCTTTCCCTTAAATTTCGTTCCAGTAAAAGAAAGAATTAAAAATAATGTACTTTTCACTTTTGGGTCTATCAACGCAAAGTCGCGATAAATAAATTCCATATTCCCCGTCGGATGAAAGTGTTCCGCGTTGCTCTATTAGACGCTTTCAATTGTTTTCATATATCCGTCCCTCCATCCGTCCTGTTTCTTTGCTTTAAATTAATCTTGACCATTGTAATTAAAAATTTGCAATCGATGTTAGAATTTCCGCGATTGCTTATTGCATGCGATCAATTGCATGACATATCAGTAATAAACATAAGACTGCTGCAGTATTTTTATTTGAATGATAAATACGCAAGACTTGTTTTAAGACATACAAAGCTTTCTTATTCAATTACGGTTTTTGCAATAAAAGTTTGCTTAAATTAAATGAATTAATAACGAACAGAGTTTCAGAGGTAATTTGTTTGTGTTTAATTAAGTTTTACTATGCGTATATGAACATTTGCACATTTATTCGTATAACTGAGATGGACAACATATGGTCTCGCATTTATAGCCCCAAGCTGCTCGTTCTCAATCATTTAACACACAAAAGCAACACAAAACAAAACAAAATAAAAAAAAAAAAAAAAGAAAGAAAAACAGACGTTCGAAACGCTAAAACACGTTTTCATTTTCAATGGCGAAAATTTCATCACTTACTCGATGCTGTGCTGTATTTGCTCAGGTAAAGGTGAGCAATAAATTTTTTCCTGTCGTTTTTACGATGTAAATTCTAATTTTTTTTTTTTTTTTTTTTTTGAAAAGAGAACTTGTTTTATTTAGTTTGTGCACAAGTATGTCACCATTCCAAGAGCGCACAGCAGCATTGAAAAGTATTTGAAATTTGAATTAAAAAAAAAAGAAAGGAAACAACTATTGAAATAGTAAGAAGTGTAGTTGGTGTTGTTACGCCGTTACCCCTGTTGGCTTAGGAAGCCATGCACGAGCTGAAAAAATCTTATTAAATAAACATAGAAGACAAGCGTGTAAAAAAAGAAAAACTCATAGAGAAAGAAACAAATCAACTAAAGCTGAACCTGTGCAACCTGATAGATAAACAAATTTTTATGAAATATTAGCAAACAGATGTTTACCGCGTTGAAGGCTTTTATCCAGCGCGTACATATATATACACATATATGTATGTATAAACCAGTAGACGCGTTGTGATAGATAGTAAGGTTTCAGAAGTTCTGAGATTTTTTTTTTGTTTTCATGCCCATGTGCTCGTACAACAAACAATTTTATATGTGAAACGTTTCTCGCCTTTCATATAGAGCATGTTTGTCAAATGAAAACCTATGCTTACGCTATTGGTAGACATGTGTGACTGGTTGCATTACCTTTAGAAAACAATCACAGATTGTTGGCCAGGCAGTCAGGTAGGCAGGGAGACGTTTACTTTTGAATAAATATCTATTACAGATAAGCAAATATTTACCAGCATAATATACGTGCATGAATTCATCATCAAGCCCACGGTGGCGTATGAATGATATAATTTTATTCTTTCTCATCTTAAGCTTATGCTATGCATTTAACTGTTATTAACGTTTGCGATCATCATCATCATCATTGTCATCATCATTATGAGATTTTTCTATTTTTAATGTGAATGCGTGAACAACTAGTTTCTGCTTCTGTTTCTGTTTCTGTTTATATTTCTGTTTTAAGCGGAATGACCGCCCGCAGTCAAACATCATAGATACGATACGTTCCTGTCTAAACAAACGGATTTGAAAAGAGATTTTATTTAGTTTTTCCTTCTCAAAGCTGAGCTAAAAAATGAATGATCCCTAGTGTTTGAATGTGTGTAATAGTGTGTGTGTGTGTACATATATATATATATATGTATGTACGTGTGTTTATATGCGGTTTATTTCTTTACGTTTTATCATTCAGTTTAACATTTAAAATCGCCTTAGGTCTGTGCATACTAGTAATTGAAATGCAGGACGTGAGTGGTGCGTACATGATGACGATGATGGTTTCATTTGTGCTTTAAATATACAAGATTTATATGCATATGTATAACATAAGATCTATATATATATATATATATATATATATATGTGTGTGTGTGTGTGTATGTATATTTTATGTTTATGCCCTGTGTGTATAATACACATTTCTTTTTATTAAAAAAGCAGTTTCTCTTTCTTGAAAACAAAGAAAACAGAAATAATGCAAAACTTAATTGCAAAAAAAAAAAAGCGAAAAGAAAAGAAAAGAAAAGAAAGAAAAGAAGCATCTAAAGTATCTTTTAGTAAATGATGTCATGTTGGTTTAACATAAATTGCTTTCTGTTGTACAAAATAAATGCTAAAGTATGCATATATATATATAGCATGCACAACTGTTAGCTAGTTTTACCTGTAAAATAAGGTTTTTACTTATATCGCATTTTGTTGCCGCTCATTCCCATTCAAATTTTATCTCTCTCCTTCAGGTCTCTCAAATCAACCGCCTTATGATGTTTTGAACTTTATAGATTTCTGATATGTACATACATTACATGTCCACATATGTATGTACACATGCATATGCAAGAGAGTAAATGTCAAAAGCGGCTATCAAACTAAACACTGCTACACTCGCCATATTGCAAATGCTACACTGGAAGCTCTTATCCAGATGTGTGCATGTAAATATATTCACAACTATGAGCAGAAAAAGAGGAGAAAAATTTTTGTTTTTTTTTTTTAAACGACGTTAGGCAAACACATCGACGTGTATACGCATCTCCCTGCAGATGCAGTTAAACATATATAAGTTACAGTATATATGTTATAAAAAAAAAAAAAAAAAAAAATTCTATTCGCTTTACATTTTTTACGACATTTTAACTCCCCTCCTGGCATGGAACTCCAGAAAGAGATAAACGAAAGACATCTCATTAATTTTACACGAGTATGTGCACATATTAGGTTTGTTGTCAAATTATGTCATAACATAAGTAACCGAAAAGACAATTTTTCATCTCTCTGTTCATCATTTATTCATTTTGATTGTTGTTGTTTTTCATGTATTATGCATACCATACAGTTCATGCTGCAAGAGTTGTCCTAGATTAGTTCATTGCTTTAGTTTTAGTTTCCTTTCAAAATATAAATTTCACAGACTTTTTCTTTTCTTTTTTTTTTCAATTTTTTTTAATTAGACTTTGACAACTTTTAAGGTGATTTAGTTAAATAATTCACAAACAAGCGTATCTTAATAACTATCATCGAAGGTTTGGTGCGCAATAGTATTAAGAATTATTTACAATTTTGAAAACTACGCACCAGAAGCTACTCTACATACTCTTGGCTAACGTAAGAAACTGATTTCGTCTTAGCTCTGTACGTCTATCCATCTCTCCGTTCGTCTGTTTAACGGTTTGTTGAAAGTTCTTGAACATCTTGTGGCCTCAACAAGTGGTATAGAAAGCTGCAACTAGCCCCCTAAATAAATTTGAAAGTCGATGCGATTCTCTTACAATTACGCCTACAGTAAAAAATGAAAGTTAATTTGCCATTGTTAGGAGCCGTCTAAATTGCAACAGGTTTCTGAAACTTGATTTCTGTATTTTAAGTTAATGCGCATAGACTCAGCCTCAGAACTGTGTATCGCATAATCGAATCAAGATGCGGTAGAACACACTTTAGAGTTGCTATTTTTATAGCTACTCCGACTCGTGTACGTTTGTTCGGGCTTTACAATTAAGTTCATTTGCTAATACTTTACGTCTAAAAAATGTTTTGAAGTTGAACTTAAATCCGATGATTTTGACCAAATTTGTTGCTTTTGGATGATGTTCTTCTCTATATTATCATAGTTTAGACGACTCATTTTGAAAATGTTGCGGAAACGCGGAAAGAGGGCTACCGCACTGCCGAAGGGATAAGCTTTAAGGTGGTCACGCCGATAGTCACGGACTCGAATGTCAGTACGATAGACCATACTTTGTAAATCGCTGTGTATGTAACCGCTCAGACTTATGTTCGCTTATTTAAACTATGCCTGAAATAAGCAAAACAGCTTTCACGGTTTATAGCGCATTGCAATCAGTAAGTTGTGGCAAAAAACAAAGCAGAACAATGTGGGGAAGTAAAAAAGAGAGAAAGGGAGGGCGAAGGGAAGACGAGTACAGCAGGAAAAAAGGTATAACTTACATGGATTACAAGTATTTCCAAATAACTCATCGCGGGTTGTCACATCAAGCTGACGCCTGATAAAGCCATCGAACAATGCTCAAGCAATGTTTATCAAAAGACGCAGACATCTTGAAAAATATTCGCTCCATGTTTTGCACATAAAACGTGGTTAGCTTCACTTGGTCATAGAGAAAAGCGGAGTTTATTGAACATACTTTCCTTTTCTAGTGTTTGGTATTTTTTTTTTAATATCCCTTAGATTGAGTTCTTACAACCACAACCTTAAGCGGCCAGCGGCTTTTTCTTCAAAGAATTCGTATTCCTCCAGGGAGATGAGAAATATTTATACACTTGCAATATATATGTTCTTAGGCATCCTTTAATAACATGAAATGTTCCTTGAAGTCGTCTTTTATTCATTCAACTTTCAATCCATCAAATGTATATTCTGGTTACCTGGCATCGGACATTGCTTTCAATAACGCTTCGCTTCATGAAAAGGTGATCTCGTTTTCTTTCCATCTTCGTTACAAATGCCAGGAGCTAAAAATTTGTAATAAAGATTATTTTTATGTCTTGCTTAATGGGCTTAATAAGAGAAAGTTCTGATCAATTTTTTCCAAACGGCTTATTACCTGAAATTTATTCGCAGGTCAACTTTACGTCTACTCGCTCGTGTTAGCTGCTCTCGTGATTTAATCAGCAGACGACCTTTTGTCGGAATAAATAAAATGCTTTTATGAATGACATAAAGACAGCAATGTCATATTTCATCTATTTCATTATAATTTTGTTTTTATAATTTATTGAAAGTTTTTTTTTTTTTTTTTTTTTTTTGTGAAATGTAAAAAATTCGGATAATTGTTGAAATTTAAATAAAAGCTGACATTTGTTATTCACGTAGAGAAAAACTGCTGGAAGGCAATCACACATACACACACACACGCACACACACACACACACACACACACACGCACACACAGGCACATACATACATTTTGAATTTATAACAGTTTCGGATGTAACGTGTTTAGGACACAACCTATAATAAATTCATGAACATTTTTTACTCATATTCATAGTTTTAAGTAAGAGGATTATGAATGAAAACTTTGAAATTATAGAACGAATGTTGAACTAAGAATATAAAAATAAATAAACGTGAAAAACAGAGTAAAAAAAAAAAAGAAAAAAGAACATAGATGAAAAATTCGTGAACATAAGAGGTTATAAGTATTTTGATCTTGACACCGGCAGCACAAGCTTACATTAATTCATGTTTCATTTAAATTGAATGAAATTTTACTTAAAGTCCTTACTCTGGGATTTACAGTCATTTAAAAGTGAAATGTGTGAGAGTGACTGACTGCATAAGTAAACTCGTCATAAAAACGCCTAAAAAGGAAAGAATGAGAAAAAAAATTTTGGCCAAATATTTAATGTCAGTGTTTGCGCTTACCATGGCCTTTTCAGATTTGAAATGGATTAAGTCACGGTACGGTGAATGCGAAAGTGATCCTTTACGAGCGTGCACGACGACAACACCAACAACGACAACAAGAACAACAACGGTAGTAACAGCAGCCATCACTTATATATATATACTTAAGGCAGGTTGGTCGGTGGACGTTTTCTAAATTATGCAAAGTGTTGAGTGCGGTTTTCAATGTGGGAGAATATGTTGGATACAAGTGCTGCAAACAACCTGCCCTTCTTGCTTCTGCTCCTGTTGCTGCTGTTATTGCCGGTGGTTGCGGTTAGTGTAGTGCCCTTGACTAAGGCTACGGTGTCTTTTTAAAGAACCAATGCACGCCAGTGGCTTACAACTTAAATGATATTATATGAGGTGTTTATAAACGTGCTGTTAAACTAAAGGCGCCCTTACTGTTTAGAAAAGTTCATCTTAAAAAAAATCCTTAAATATTTATTGCAAATGAAAATATTTTTTCAGCTGTTTACGGCATTTGCTAAAATTCTTTAGAACATGATTTTAACAATCTATGCGTTAACGATGACGGCGAGGAATATTTTTGGAACGTATTTCTCCTAAAAGTTTACAGAAAATTAATCCATAAATATGCGTATGAGCACGAATGCCAATACTTAGAAAAAAGAAAGCAGCTCTAATTTTCGAGAGCCGGCATTTCGTTGTTAAATATGAAACGATTTATTTGGTGTGGGATTGCTGGACGGCTTCACCTATGGTTTACTTACACGCCTAAGAATACTTTCCAGGCCACTAGGGGCTGAAGCGACTAATCGCTGACAAGATCCGGTACTCTGCGGGACATCCTTAAATTCGGCCATTAGTTCATTACTAAAACGTTCTTATTGCCTAGCGTTCGAGCGCAGAAAATTACATTCTCCGTCTAGTTGTGAAGCTGCGTTTTCAGCGGTGGCGTAGGCATATTTTCTTCCGGCTTAGGGTACTCTTCCTATCAGTGGATCAAAAAATGGATGGTTCTTTTAATATACCTACAATTGTCACAAATTTTACAATCTCTGCAATTCCTATTATTTTTACCATTATTACGCGGAAGGGGGGGGGACTCGGAAAAAGAAGTTACTAATATTAGTGTATGGTGGAAATAGTTTCCGTCTCTAACATGCACTTTCTTTCCCTCCGGTTCGATTAACTATGACCATTCATGGCCATTCGTCACCAAGGGCTTAGATCTAATGCGGAGATTAAATTTTTTCACTCATTTTGCGATGTTTCGTGGTTCTTATGTAGCCAACTTTTAGGAGCATTTTATTTCACGCAAGTAAATGAATAGCATTGCGCTTAATTAAACTTTCTTGCGAGTTCTTTCTTCTTCTTTTCATTTTATTAGCTTGAATGACATGCATGACTGATGTAGAAAAATAAGGTATTGAGGAAGCGGTACCAAACCAACATCTGAAATTAACTAAAAAAGATCGATTTGAGTTTGACTGTATTGGATAACTTGACGAGCACACAAAGCGTTAGAAATTTAAGTGAAATCTTTTCAAGTGTTGCATGTAACACGTTATGTAATAAGAGTGATTGACTACAATATATAAGATGTTTGTCGTCGAGTTAGATTAAATCATTTATTGCAATTGTAAAATAAATTGAATTAAAAAAAATATATATTTTATTTCCTACAATACATGTTCCAAGACAGTGAAAAAGTTATATTATAAACCATCTTAAATTAGGAATGAAGTAACAATGCCTGTAAAATTTAATTTTGAAACTTCAAATATATTGTTTCCAGTTTATCGCACGGCTGGCTCCTCCAACTTCCATCCGATTACCTTTCCTTTTCGTTTGCAATGTGTCACGCTTATCTTATATCAAATATTTTCTTTCTTTTCTTTCCTAAATATGCAGCGCATGGGTGCCCAATTACTGTAACATGGTGACGGTTAGAAAGAAACGAGCAGAGAGAAAGAGATAGCAAATTAGCCATAGGGATTATGAACGTTTTATCTTTACCGACTGAGCACTCACACAGCTACGATCAGGTATGGTCAAACTGCATCAAAAATACGAATCCGCGACGAAGACCGGCTTGGTAGTCGCCACTCTTATCTTCCCGAGTATGTTCATTTTATTAGCTTTTTAGTTTTTTACAATTTTCTCGTACTTTGCGGATTGCCACGTATATCACGACTCAATCACAACTGCCCGAGTCACGCCTTTTTGCAATAGACCTTGTAAGATGAATGGTAAATTAAAATTGATCAGCCCTATAGTCGATTGTCGGGCGATCCTGAAGCTTATTTTAAAACAATATTTCATTTCCCGCTTTAGATGCAAACTTGTGATCTAAATCAAGCGAAAAGAGAATTGTTCGATAATATCTGCGTCACCTCTACTAGGCTTTAGGAGAGTTTGAAAAAAAAACAGTTGATTCCTTAAAAGTTGTGCTTTCAAATGTTTTCTTCATAGAAATTTCGAAAAATGATTGAATTTGTAGAAAACACAAGTTGACATAATCCCTTAACTGCACTTTCTCCTTGTCCTTCTCTCACCGCTTCAAACCCCTTAAAAAAAATTAAATAAACTTTCAATTTAAGAATAGTGTCACAGTGACATTTTACTCGAAGAAGTATTAACACGAAATAAGAAATTCACTCCCAATGGGAGCAATTAGTAATGCGCTAAATGCTCGAAAAAAGATTATTTGCATACGTCAGATGTCACTAACAGTTGCACACACAATTACCGCATTGCCGCAGAGTTTTTTTTTCCCCTTTTATTATTAATTTAACATATTTTACAAGTGTGTTAGTGTGTCAAATAAATGCAATTAAGTTAAAAATATTTGTTTGTATTTTTGGAGTAAATATGGCGTTAGAAAATAACAATTTTTCATTTATATTTAAATAAATAAAAAGCAAAAATATGTTTAATATGTTCAGCGATTTCGTCAAATTCGTATTATGTTGTTGCTGTTGTTTATTCATTCGTACCTTCAAATAATAATTTATAAGATATTATAAACTCACGCACGCACATCCAAGCATATGTTTATAGTCTGTAGTTATAGTAAATCTTAATTAATTAATATATAACAAATATACACAAATTATTATTAATTTCGATGATTATCTTTGACTCTATTATCTCATTAGAGTTGGTCTGATTATTGTCGTTCTTACTGCTGTGAACACTTTGTGCATCGGCAATAAATTATCTTTATATCGCTAATTAGAATACATTGATACTTTTTCTGCATACACACCTACAAACATAATTCAATGATTTTACGATTAATTAAAAATAAGAGACAGAGATAATAACTGAGAAGTTCGTTTAAAATTTCGATTAAGCGAATTAAAAATTTTTCACTTAGGCTTAATGCGGCGGCCATTACGTCAGAGGCCAAGGTTAAAATATTCTTTGAATATTTATATGGATAACGGAAAAAGTAACGATTGAAATGTTAATACCATTAAAAATGTTTTTTTTTTCTTTTGTCTTATACGAAAATAGCTTAAGTGACCTTTGGCGGCGAGGAAGGGAAGTACATCGCAAGGGACTGCGACAATGCTGTAAAAACTTTAGTTTCCAAGCTGAGACTTGCTTCTACTGCATCGACTGCGGACAAAGCCGAGTAGGGACTGAAAAGGCGAACGTCAATGAAGGTTGCCATGTCACGAAATGTCGAGGTCTTAAGTAAAAAATCCAATCAACATTTTTGCTGACAATAAGCATGGCAGTGGCATGCGTCGCTTCATTGTTTCTAACATCTTTCCATATAATTTCATATCATTTTGCCGTTAGGAGCAAGGACAATGAGAACGCAACGACTGAATCAGCTAAGGAGATGTGCTTTGACTCTAGTTACAATCTCTCTTTAAAAGTATTGGAGGAACATGTAGAAGTGGATTAAGTCTCCTTAACGATTCCTATAAGAAAAGCAGTGGAGTTTTTTATCGTCAGCCGCGGAGGTAGGTTGACTCGATGGACAAGAAGATCTGCATTGAAGGAGAATCGAACGAATTCTTCGCCTTTTACACAAAGTGAGGCGAACGCATGAGAAATGCAACCTATTTGATGCAAAAGAATGTAAAACGTGGTATTCCTATAAGATCACAAATTATGGTTAAAAAAAATAGTGACATCCTTTGCACCTTTAAATGCACCGGCATAAATATTTGATACGAAGAACGATTTTTAGAAAAACACCTTTGGCGAAATTCCTTATTATTATTATTATTCCTGGGTTGAAATTCCTTATTGCATATAAAATGTTTATCTGAGAAAAGCATTTTCCTCTCCAATCACAGCTTATATTAATACAAAACATTATATTGGTCATTACAAACCTTCATACATGCTTTGCGGAGTATACAAGTTAACGACAATGCCATTGCGCTTTCATTACCCAATGAAATTCAAAATTTTTAATAATTTGTCGTATGAAGACCTAGCTAATGTTAGCAAGGTCTGAACTAAAACCTAAATCGAAGCTAATCATTACCGAACCAAGCTTGACGTTTATTTTGCAAGCTTATGGAGCATCTAGATTTTAGATACGAAAGTGTGGAAATACAGGGTATTGTGTGACGTGTGTGGTGACACAGAATAAAGGTTTTTAGAAACTGATGTTATTTAACTACAATATTGTCAAATCACAGTTTCTTCAGTGCTAAGCAATCTTTTGGCCGAAGTTGCAGGTACACGATTTGTCAGATTGCTCGCCAAACATAAAAAACGTATTGGTGAACATTAGACAAGTTTCAAGCCTTAAATCACTGTCCATGGCTTCTTGTCGCAGCAAAAACCTATTATAGCACTCGTTGCCGGATTTAAACCGAGCTTAGAAAACTTGAGTACAACATCCATCCACTTCTCTGTTGACTCCTTGATAATGCTAATAGCCTATGTCCATTCATCTCGAGTTTTACAGGAATCGTGAGTAGATTTGACGGTTCGAGCTCAACTTCCTCTTCAACAATCCATCAGAAAATTTATCAAATTGGAGATGCTAAACTTATGAGCGTGTAGTAAATTGGAAGTAAAAAGATTTTTATTAGGAAAGCTTGAAAGCAAAGTCGCCTTAAATAAATATCCCTAAGTCAAAGCATTAATGGCGAACATTTGTTGGAATTAATTGCATAGAACCGCTCTGTCTGTTTAGAATGTCTACTCTTGCTGCACTTGACAGTGATGCACTTGGTGAAAAATTCTGCCAAACAACTAAACTTGATAGGCACTTGCTTGACTTTAGATAGATCTCTACTAACGGCTCAAGATCTTCTTGATAACGTAAGCTCGAAAACCAACAGAACGTAAGTCTGATGCTGAAGAGAGAACTATTCTGCACGTCACTGCAACGTTTGCCTAATTTAACTACATTCGATATAAAGCACGATTTTTCAATAACTGACGAAAGAATGGATTGCTTTTTTGTCATCCCACACATATGCGACATCTCTTACTATCACCATGCATTGACGTAAGAAACTTGGAAGATCTCCGCTCGAAATCTAACATTAAGCTTAAAAGAACTTTAATCAATTCGTTCACCTCGTTCAGTTTTTAAGTTTAAATTTCAAATTTAAAGAATCAAATAAAGCTAAGGTACGTCCGTTTAAAGGATTTAGGAAAACTCTTTCTTCATTAAATGCGTTTAGATATCAGCGGACATTTTCCGGCTCTTAAAGTTCTGAATAGTTACAATAGTTTTCATTTCGGCACCAGCGACATACGTGTTTTCCTTATTTACCTAGGATAGATTTAGATGGAGAACAAAGTTTAGATGGATTCTGATGGAAATTAGGATAGAAGCAGGAAAAATATTAAAAAGAATATAGAAAAATTATCTGATTTTTAGCAATGATATAATAAATAATTCGTTAACACGTTTCCTTGATTAGATTTTACATCGATACCATTCCATACGATTCCATAACTCGGAACTCCATGCCGCTATTTCCGGAGCATTAACGTTAACCTATTAAGTGCGATATGCTAAGCTGACTGCCGAAGAGATGAAAGCCAAGGGTGGGGAAACTATTATGAGTGGCAACTGGACAGTTGGAAATGTAAAACCACAACTGCACCAGACTATGTCCGCGACTTATAGTCTAGCAGTAAGTAATCGTATCCGCAAACAGGAGTACGTACGTACGTACATGCCTTTTATTATTCTCTTCTTAAGCCACTTCTCTTTAAAGCAACTTGTGAGCAAACCACAAATATTTTTTGAACAAACTTAAACTTGGTTGACCTGAAGGTCAGGTTACAGTAAATCGTAGCTCCCCTTTCTTCGGCAAGCAAACTGTTTTCACGTAGCCACGAGTTCGTGTTCTCCATATAACTTTCAACTTTCTAATCGCTAGTCAATAATGATATTTTTTACATTTGACTACCTTTGGTCGATTTCGGGTATGGCAGCACTCGAAGTCACCATTGATAAGCTTCCGCTCGTAGCCGAATGAAAATTATTGCAAAGGAATTGGATTTTCTTTCGACGCTCAAAGTTTTGCGTTCGATCGACAGCATTTTCTTCACAAATGTGGGGCACATCATGGGCCGATTTGTTATAAAAACAAGCCAGCGAATTACGGTTAATAGGCTTGTTTATTGAACCATCCAATTTTGTGTCCTCGTCAACATGTAAAATTTGAAAAGTCTCTCCGATGAAATCCAGATATCATATTGAAAGTGTGAAAGTGTGCCTGAAGTTTTATTCACAATTAATGCGTGGGCACTAAGCAACCAGTCAAGAGATTTTCATAAAATTACGCTTTCCAACAGACTGCTGGTAGTGAATATTTTTATTTTTATTGTTTCATTTACGTTGGTTACGAAAAGGGAAAGAGAGCGAGAGAGAGAGAGGGAATATCTATCTGCCGATACAATTAACTTCATATTTGTTAAGGAAGCAGTTATTACATCTATTTGTGTGCGTAATTGCGTTTGTATTCTTATCAGATTAAGGAAAAGAAAATACAAAAAGGAAAACAAAATTATTAATAAATATGCAGGCCGGGAAGCAAGCGCTCATAAAGAGACGATAAATGTCGATATTAATTTAAGCGAACAGAAAGTTAATTGTATTCCATACATTCGCTTGGTTACGCCGTCGCTAAGTAAGTAATACATGAGAAAGGATCAGCCAGAAGAAGTAAATGTTCGCCTTTTTCGCAATTATGAATGAAGATATGCCGGCTTAATCACTCGGGAATTCCAACCGTCGCTTGATGTCTTCTGCTCATTTCAACTTCTGCTTCTTTTGGCTTAACCAGTCAATGTTTTGCTTATGACTTACACTATGCTTTTATTATTTTCGCTTTTTGTTTATTTTTACATTTTTTCATCCCAAACAAAATCATCAAAAACATGTACAATTCCTTTGTCGGTCATAAAAAAATTAAATTTATTTTACTTGCTTTTATTACGACAACGTTCAATGTAATTATAATTCATTTCTTACTGGTAGCCGCCCTTTCCTTGTACAGTAATTACATCCATTTTATTATTAGCTCTCAATATCTGCTTGGCGCTATTTTGGTAAATCTTGCTTGGCGTCTCTCACAATATCCTTCAGACTTTAATTTTTCTTTCTTTGGTTTTCTTAGAAATTCTAGTCTCATGCTTGTTTAAGTTGTCAGCCTCATCTTATTTTCATATAAGGCATAGGATAAGTGTAGCACGAAATAGATAAAGAAGTTTTGCAAAACTCGCGGATCTTTTTTATTCGAAACTAAGGCAATCGACAGCTATGGATCAATCCCAATATTCATACATTTTAACGTCTACATATGCCTTAGTGCATTGTCCAAATGCCTGTCACGTACATGTGACGTCGGGATTCGGCAAGAAATCTATGTATCACATATGACAGCGAGAGGTTTGACAAAACTTTCGCATTCCGTTCTTAATGATTAGAATAAATTTTCCCAAACATTTTCATAGGAAAATTTCTTCAAAACTCAGCGGCGCTTATTACTTTAAAAAGGAAAGCCAGCGACAAAAGTAGCACCCTCTTGGGATGCGACTCGAAGAGAAAGGGAGACGTCGTTAGTACTTCGCTTTGTCTATTTACAATCAGATTAGAGACACATATGTTACATCATGTAAAACAAAACCGACAAGTTGTCGGGTCTGCAAGTTTCCTGTAAGCAATTTACTTCTCTCTAAGATGATTGGAAGCTAATCCAATGCATTCGCTCAAGGAATACCTTGGCACTTCGATAAAATTGATAAATTCAAAAGACTTACTAACTAGCGTGAATGCGAATTACTTATAAGGACTCTTGAAATCGGCACTTGAATGATCCAGTAACAGATATCTTGCAATTATTCTTATATGCATTCTCCAAAACGCGTCTTAACTAATAGGTTTCTTAGTTCAAAAAAAAGATCGCCACTACAGCGGACGTCGCCCCTCTTTTTATTCCAAAAAGTTGCTGATGTCATCTATCTTCGATTTCGTTCGTAAGTTTATGTTACTCTACCACACCAAAAAACTTAATATGTCAAGGTTTTTGGTATAACGATATTAATAAGGATATTTTCAATTCTGTTTATTTTCAATTTACCATAGTATATTTACTTTTTTATCAATATTTAAGTAACAATGGGATTCTTTTCAAGCATGAAGAATTTCTTCCAACTCTCATGTAAGAAAGAGCTTTTATGAAATAATAAACTCACGGCTACCGTACGTTCCACATATATTGCATGCGATTTAAATTTACTTATCTAGCGTTCGTCTTAATAAGCTTAGCTAGCATGCTATTTGAAAGCAACCTAGGAGTTACTTTATATCAGCCAGCAATCTAAAATGATCTTATGCTTGCATCTTCAACGGCAAAGAGAGCCCACTAGGTGAACGAGTAATCATCCTATCAAAAAGAAAACTTAACTAATGTGCTATTTGCCTTAACTTAAGTGAGATATGTAGCATGTGATTAGTGCTATCAAGTCACTTAAATTCATCTCAGAACTCATCTACCTGTCAAGCCAGTTATAACTATCTCAGCTGGGATATGACTTGAAGCTGTTGCTGTTTTATATTAGTACTCCCACCTGACAAGCCGAGCCTTTGTTCCCAGTCTCACCAAAGTATTTAAATTAACAAGCGATTTAATTAACTTAAAACTGACTTATGCTAATTTGCAATCTAATGCTTACTTAAGGATCGCTCGAACACAGGCAAGACAATTTTGTCGCGGATACAAATGGTTGTTTCCATTCAGAGAGAGTAACGTTTGTCTTGCGTGATTGCTCCGCCATATTCGACCGTATCTGTCCATTTTTTACAATGTATTTCTTCCATTCATTAAATTTACATTTCATTCTTCTGTAGTGTATCTACCTTTCTTCACTCCCCGTGGTCGCTCCTATCCGCCAAATAACTAACTGGAAAACAAACATATTTTTATGTTAGTTTTTTAAACGACTCGAGATAAACGTTTCTGTAACTTTTGACTTCTTACCGCTTACGTGAACAATTTCTTATTTTTAAGGATATTTTCAAGGTCTGTTCCATTAGTGGAAGAGAAATTTTGTTCATTTCATTGTTTCTCTTTAACTGCATTGGTAAAGTCTTTCGAATGATAAATGACGTCCTTATTACAGCCATTTCCTATTTTCCACTATTAATTTGTTCTCGAAACATTTGTCGTAAGTGCGTAATTACTTTTCAATAACTAAACAATTTATTTCGACTTTCAAATCCTGGCGATAAGGTAAAAGCTGAAGAATTTTTGAAGGTGGGAGGGCAAGGCAACGAAAAGTGTAGAAATTTTGCTTAAATACAACGGAATCCTTTAAAAGCAAAAGTGCTAAGCTTGCGAATGCTACTTTTCCTCTTCTTTTTTCTTTTTTCTCTTTTTTTCTTTTTCTTTTTTTTTTTTGGAAATTATCGTGTATAAACAGTACATGTATATAAATCCCTTTTGGCATAAAGTGACACTTACACTCATACATTTACGAACACCCACCTAGCCGCCAACCACAATGATTCATATACAAAACGACCAAAAAGTCTGCGTGTGGCAGTTGTGGTGTTAGTCGTTGCAAAAGTATTTTCACGAATTTCTGTTCCAGTATTAAAGTTATTGAAGCGGAAGGTTAGTGTCTCGTATTGACTGCAATTTGTGACGATGGCAGCACAAAAGGTGTGCGCATAGGACCCTAACAAGTTTCTGAAATTATACAAACGCGTACAAATGACAAAACAACACATGCTGCAAACGCATATTAAACTCGCTCGTAACACACTCGCACCTTCTTCCGCATCGTTACGGAGGAGAGAAAGCAGTAACCGAAAGGATTATATATAGTAATGGTCGACGATGAATAACTTTCTGCTTTAAGTCACACAGTGCGATAGCGACAATTGCTGACATGAAACGTGTAAAGTAATGCAATCGGAATAGCAGAGCGATATGCATCCCAGCTAAAGAAGCTCTGCCTTGACGTACTTTCAATTTTCTAAATCCGATTCACTTTTGTACTTTTGCATTAACTATGCGCTGCAGTGTTGTCGGTACATATTTCTTAAGAGTTTGCTTTCGTTTTATTGTAAGACATTTGCAATTTTCATACGACCCCTCGAAACATAAGCATCGAAACTATTAGCCATAGTTATGCAGTCTTCTTCAAAATTCTGTCGCTTTTGTAATACCTTCGTTCAATTTGCTGGCATTATAACTACCTTGTGGTTAATTTGCTGATGATATGCTTTGACAGCAGTATACACGAATCTTTCGCTGTTTATATGTTTAAATGTGTGCAAATATTTATACACGTTAGTGTATGTTGTTGCATAAGGAGAGTAGTATTAGTAGACGAGGTCAAAATCGTTATTACACAGAAAGCATTAAAAATAAAGAAGAAAAAGTTATAGCGAAAAAGGATTAAATAAGTTTTTGCCAGTGATTTGTTATCCTCTTAGTAAGGTGGCGCTAAGTAGGATAATGGATATTCTAAGTTATCTGCCCCGTAAAATGGCTTCAAATTCTATTTGATATTGAGTTGTAAGCAGCTTAAAATGTGACTTGGCGTGAAGTTAACCTATCGCCCTATGGGTAGTCTATGTTTTTGCCTTTACTAAAAGGCCGGCTCTCCATGCACCATTTTGTCTCTTTCCTAAGCTAAATGTAATAATAGAAAAAGAAAAACAAACTTATGATAATCAAAATTAAGCAAAAGTAAAAGATGCAAACATAAGTGAAAAATGAAATCATGCTTCATAACCCAAAAAAACCGATGAACTGTGTGCATGCAGTTCAATGCCACACCAGGTTCTTGTTGTTTTTGAAAGGACGTTAAAAGCCCAGCGTCCCTAAAGCTTCCCTTCCATACCGTACACGTACACCTGCAGAAATCAATTAGTTTATAAACAATTTTAAAGAAATGACGTCACTCCAGATACCCATAAAATAATTTATGATATTTTTCAGCACACTCTGCAGCAGGAAAGTGCTTAGAACGCCACATTCTAGGCTGAGTCCTTATTCCCTGCGTCTCGTATTGCTGATCTATTAAAGGTCGGCATTAGTAGCGATGATCTTAAAGCTTTAAAGAAGCAAGAGAACCGATGGATCGCTGTACGTTAGATTGTGTCGTTATTCTTTCGCCCACATCTCGTTTATCTATCAAAAGCAAGCCTATATTTGAAATGAAATCGCACGGAAGCGCAATACTGCGATCGTTGCAAAGTTTCGTGGCTTTTGTGTTTCATTACATATGTTAGACTTTTCGAGAACGATGCGCTCGACAATCGGTCTTTTTAGACGGTGAATATGAATAGATTTGTGAAATGAACTAAACAAAGTTAAAGATACAAGTTAAAGGGTGACAAGTATTGTTGGCCAACGTTACATGCTTACCGTAATCAAGTGATTTCTCGCATATCGCAACTTTAGACAGCACACCGTTCATCAAGGATTAAAACCTATTCGAAAAGAGATCAACTCTGCATTTTTGAAATAATTTATTTAGTATACGTACGTACGCCTTATAATTATTCTTAATTTGGTTACGAGCAAAATTTTCAAGTTAAATTAATGAATAATGATAGCGATCCATGTCGTCAACTTAAGCCTTCGTCGGTTTAAATCTACCGCAAGGCAAGTGCTCTTCACTTTCTTTTCATTAATTCCTAGCTTCGTTAAGAAACAGTTAACTTTTCTTTTTACAGCATTCCGAGCCAATATTCTTAGCAGTGCTCTCACTTTTAATTAACCCAATGTGCTTTAGCATTAGGTTTTCTTACCTTGATTAAGTGCATAAAGTGTAAAGTGGAATAACAAGAAGAAAAAGAAGAAGAAGAAGAAGAAGAAGAAAAAAAAAGTAGAAAAAGCTCTCTGTTATTAAGGTATTTTTCTTTTTTAGTTTTCCGTGCATATTACGTTTTATGCATAAACCTGATGATCATTTTAATTGTTAGGCCATATTACGAATATAGCCAAACCCGACATTATGCTTGAATTGGTTTGAATAAGAACTTTATGGCTTTAAACTCATCAGCGCTCGTTAGCTCATCACAAATTTCTTGCTCGTGCCGCCACTTTAATTCTATTGTGCGTGATGTAATTAAATTTTATGCGAACAAAGCTTTGCAGCCAAAGTAATTATCACACAGATTAATTATGTGGCATGAAAATGTTCTGAAAATAACTACGGCTACGGGTTTTCTTTTCTCTTTTTAGATTTTTTTTTTCCTGCTTTTTTGTGAATAGAAAATTTTCTTGTTTGTTTGGTTATGTTACCTAAAAAAATTTACAAAAACAATTATATGATAGATAATGGCTTGGAAGAAAACTTTTAATTGACTTCCGTCTCACTTTTTCCTTGTCGTGAGAATAAAAAACGAAATTGGTTTTGTTTAAGTAAACACGGTTATCTCCTCGTGGGGTAGGTTTTCAAAAGATTCCTCTTCATCTCAACACATACTCTTCACAATGATATATTATTTACTCCCGAAATCTATTCTATTGAATCCAGATAACGGGTTAATCGGCAACGATTTTCACATAAACAATATTGTCGCAGGCGTAATCATGAAATGCTGCATGATATCGCTCTTAATACTTGCTCGCTGAAAGGTAAAGTGTAAGTGCAGGCAAACTAAGCTAAGATGTACTCTAAAAGTCAATTACCTCTCTTAGCAATCAGTCAACTCTGGGCGATATACAAAAATCATAAGCAACTTCAATTATATATGTAAGAGAAGGAACGAAGAGCCAATTGCGCATTGCCGCTGTATACAAATATATACGAACGTACATATATATCATTTGACCAGATTTCTCTGTGGACTTGAGCAAATGAACAGCCGCTGAGAATAAAAACAATGGTTTGTTGGTGGACTTTAAGATATCTGCAAATTATTTCGTACGTAGTGGTCATCGATTCATGTGCACTCTGTTAGGTAAGAGTGGGTTCTACTATGAAGGATAACGATGAATCCCCAATGGATCCATTATGTCTCCTTGTGTTGCAACTAAGCAAATCGTATTTTTCATCCGTGGAATGGTATCATTTTCACCATTTTTGCAAAAATTTCATAAAAATCTGGTTTATTTATGAAATGAGCCCAAAGAAGGTAAAATACTAAGTCGAAAGTATTAATCTCGATATAGCTGGATATGTCATGTTTTTGAAACCAAGAAACACTTTCGTCAACTTCAGCGGATAATTCAAAGCTGCATGCAAAAGATTTTAATCGCCTTATATATAACGTAGCGGAAAGGCACTGGGAAAGGAGAAAATATTGCAGCTTTACAAGAGGCTGGAACTTATCGATAGCACACAATTCCCATAAGCATTCTGAAATTTAATTTATGGAATGAATCGCCCAAAGATCCGCCATAGATTCTATCAAGTACATGAACCAGTGCCAGGCGTTCAATGACTTATTACGACTATTTTAATTTGCGGTTGCGTGTATGAAGCAGTTCATGATAATGCAATGGCGAACACTATTTAATGTCCTGGATAAGATATCGAAAATTCCTGTGAAATTTTTTTTGGAATATATCTGGCATACTGCGATCTACAGCAAAGCTTCCCTTGGGCTGTAGATCGGAGCACATGTTTTGTTGATAGCAACACTAAGAAGATAGGAAAACTGCAATCGAGTCTTCATTCAGCTTCGCAACATATACTCTTCTAGCTAGGATGGTAAACCAATTTCGTCTTCTGTACCTGCAAATGAGACCTAATCATCGCATTCAAGTGAGTCTGTTCTATTCTCGCGATAGTTATGTATTCGTAGATATATCGTAATATCAGGTGCGGGAGTGAAACGAATTTCCGACTTTAGTGCCCACAGTGTACCTCTACTTTATTCGCATCATATATATATATATAGATATATTAATTATTGAAATCAACAATGAAAGAACGTCATAAAAAAACGATCTTCAAATATCCACGAGGACGTGTGTAATGCTTATGGTCTTGTCTTCCTTGTTATAATCTTTCTTTCCCTCTTTAAGTGGCTTTTTACATTTCCTTCACACCATTAGTGTTATGTTGGCATCTATACTATCCTGCATTGTGAGTGTTATCGTGTGTGAATATTGTAATTATTTTTTAACGCTATGTTCTCGTCCTTTTTACTTACTTTATTATTCGCCTGCCAGCTTTAGGAGGTAATGGCAATTTGAGCTAAGCAAAATAGTTAAATGAGAAAAACTACTTACTTGTCTAAGACTGCCCTCATCATCACCAATTCCTGATATAAATTATCTTAAAAAAAAAATTAAATTATCATAAAAATTATCTTAAAAGTCATCGCAGAGAAAATGTTGAACAATTTTGAATACATTAACTATATGAAAATTGTCTAAGCTATTATTATGTGTTCGCGTATCCACGAACAGAGCATTTGTACTAAATTTCAGACAGACACATGTAATATTAACCAAAGATTGTTGTGTTATGTAATAATTAAATAGCATTTTTAATATTTCGACCACAAGCGAAGTAAGAAAATTTGTTTTCCTTGCTCCATTTAGGTTCATGTCTTTGATAAATCGCCTTTTCTACTGCTTTTATGCATTACAACCTGCTTTTGTAAGGAATCATGCCACGATATGACTCTGGGCCACTTATGAGAATCCCTGGAATAATTGAAATCTTGTTTTTTATTTATAATCTGAGAGAAGTGATTTATATACCCAAACAAACTATATATAAATGTAAAATATTATACACAGGCGATATTCTTTTTGCGAACGAAATATGATATCGTTCAAGAAATTTTACCAAAAAGCTTTCAGTGTGATTCAAGAACACTTCGTGGTCCAATTAAGAGTAAACAATAAGTTAAATGATTATAGAAATTAAAAAAAATTGCTTAAGAAGAAATGAGAGCAAGCAAGAAAAGCTGTACCGCTGTAAGGGTAACGGTCGAAAAAGTGGTCCGACCCGAACGATTGTCAATAGCATATGTCCTGTGAAGACTGGCGATATATTTTATCCAAGTATTTTTAAAATTGCGAGCTGTGGAGTAACTACAAGAAAGGCAGACGGACAGACAAGCTTAGATCAATTGAGAAAGTAGTTCAGAAAACGATTTTGAATCAATAAGCGGTGCATATACCCCAAGTCGTTTCGGGTGTAGGGCATAAAAATTAGTAAATTACGTTTACAAGGAGATAAAACGAAATAATTGTTTCTAATTATCATGTGGCGAAAGAGAACAAAGAAAGATTAAAATATGCCTAAGAAGTAATTTCAGAATTCATTTTTGAATAGATTTAAAGGATAATACCAAAAATATAATTATCTCCTAGATTTATATAAAATCATATAAAAACATTATAGTAGGACAAGACCGTTTATTCAATTTTCTACAATAGCACTGCGTTACTATGTAAATGCGGTGAGCATTCTTGTGTCAGAGTCAACTCAAAAACTGCACCCAAGTATTTCAAGCTTGATAACATTGAATTTCTTCTTCTTTCCGACAAATATCTATAATTATTCTTCATCTATATCATATATTGCGTAATAAAATGCGCAAAACTAAATCTTGTCACCATAACAGAACCTACTTTCTAAAAAAGACCTTTTTAATAAAAGGGCCAGAGAAATATACCTAATTGGTTCAAACGCTTAGATCATACGTTCAATTATTATTCAGAGACCAACTTTCATCATAAAATTGGAAAAATTTGCAAGTTGTCTTAATATCACGTCCTACTCTCGATCTCTCTAAGAGCACTTATATGAGAGTTGTGTTAGACCATACAAAGCACTTTGTTTGAAGTCATCACAAAAATTCTTATCGTGTAATCAAATGCACTTATTTTGCATTGGCTTTAACGTCAGATTTCTGCTTTATTAAACTGAGTGTTGGTTGTTTTCGATCCTTTTAATAAACGAACCTTTTTGATACAAAGGAAAAACGAATTTTGCTATATACATATATATATAGCACCGAAAATATAAATGTACGTAGTCTAATACTTATAAGGCGATTAAGAAATTTGCAATTGTTACTATGTAATGACTTTTGTTTAATTGTTTCGTTACATGAGCTGTGATTGTAAAAATTATCCAATCCAATCCAATGTTAATAGTGCCCATTGTTGCGTCAAGGCCATCCACATACCAAATTTCGTCAAACCATCTCAAAAGTGGTGAGCTGCAGATTGAACAAGCCAGACAGCAGATAGACAGACGGACAAACTTAAATCAATCCAAAAAAATTATTCCGTATAAACTGCGCTATATCGCAAATAGTCTACAGTCTAACGAGACACCAAAAGGCAAAATGGGATAAGTTAATTAAGAACTTGGCATTCAGGCATATATCTCTCACAGATTACGAAGGGTGTCAATAAATAAGTGTACTCTAGTTTTATTTGTGTCATCACTGATGTCATCAAACCTTTGCCTTCCCAAATACTTTGTTCTTTCTTCATCTACCACTACCTGCATATACTATTAAAACAAAAAAAAATTGTATTAATTTTAAGCAATGTAATGTCAAATCAAGCTCTGTGCAGTAGTTGGTTTCACAAGCACTACGCCTGAATGTGGAAATGGAAAAGGATTCGTGTAACTTAAAAGTGAAAATATTTCGGTTAAGATGGTTTTGTATTTTTCGCGATTATTTTATTAGTTCTTCATTTTGTTAACAGCTTTGGATATGCTTGGACAAGATCAGTACTCATTCTCCTTCGGTTAGCGCTATACAACCAAAAAAAGGAAAAATGTTATAAAAATTGCTTTTAATTTAATTTTTGCAAAAAAAATTCCTAATAACTAAATTATCAGTAACGCTCATGAAAGGATGAAAGGCTGTGAGAAGAAACTAAAAAGAAGAGGGATTGATTTTATTTTTGTATAATCACTTTACCAGCGGGCATTGTCATCTCAATCTGATGCAGTAGATGAGTCTCGGTGTCAAATGGTTTTTGAATTTGGCAGCAAAAGTTTAAGCGAATTTTTGCAAAACGAATTTATTTGACTTTTCACTACGTTTTTATTAAAAGCATTTTAAACCGATTGACTGTCCAGATGAAATGATATTTTTTTTTTTATTTTTTTTGTTTTTTTGATTCTCTTTAAACCGTACATACATATCGTAGAGCAAATTTGCCACGATGTGTTGCCAGCAATCATGAAGTTATTGCAGTTTTTAGTTTTTTTTTTTTTTCTGTGTTTTTCATTTTCAACAGCGCAGAAGAGCACACAAATATCATATCGCAATATGACACATACGCGAGAACAATAAGGGTGTTATGCTTAGATATAACCGTTGACCAAACAATGCTCTAGCTCGCTTGTTTTAGTTTTTGTGTGTCTTCGAGCTTTTTTTTTTTTTTTTTAATGTATATTTGTTCGCAATCATTCATCATTTGTATACTGACACCGCGTTGACCTATTTATAACGCATGGTTACACGTTTGAATGTTAT
This sequence comes from Glossina fuscipes, assembly GCF_014805625.2. Taxonomy (NCBI): domain Eukaryota; kingdom Metazoa; phylum Arthropoda; class Insecta; order Diptera; family Glossinidae; genus Glossina; species Glossina fuscipes. The sequence goes on from NW_023998416.1 coordinate 19,169,390, forward strand.
GTTATTCATTAACACGTTTGCGTATGCTTTTTAGGTCTTCCCTTGTACTAGGTAAACAGTAAGCTATTCTTCTTCTTCTTCTTCTTCTGATTTGCTTCTTTTTTTTTTTAAAGGATCTTCTCATCCTATCCGTTTACCTTTCTCTGCGTTTGTTTGAAAAGAAGTCATTATCCTTAAGTAAATAAAGCTAAACAAATAAATTTCCATATAATAGCTGGAGGAGAGACCGGGCTGATGGAAAAGGATAATTTACGACATCCTGCAACAAGAGACTAATTTAGAAAATTTCTATTGCTTTAGTTTTTTATTATGCTTTTCTTGCCTTGTTTTTTTTTTACTCACCAGCTTTTTACGTATAAACTTTAGCTTATTTTTTGTGCGTGCTTATCATATATTCTGCATATCCTGTCACGAAGTATATACATATGCATGCCAGCTAACACGACCAGGCAACAAATACATTTAACAAAAAAAAAAAGAGAAAAACAACTTCACAGTGTGTATATAAAAGTATGCAGCTACTGTTAAAGGATGCTAAACAAACATATATTGTTTGGTTCGTTTTTTGTTTTTGCGTTTTTTTTTTTTTTTTTTTTCATATAAAATCCTACCCAGAGCGATAATCTGTCATGAAAATATAAAGACGTTCAGAAAAAATAAAAAAAATAAATAAAAAAATACGTATTAAGTAGAACGACCAACAATACCAGCAATGTTATATCAGTTACACATACAATAACGTGAACGGGTGGGTGTGTATGCGTATGCGTGCGGTAACGTGTTCACACACCCGCAACCATATATTTTTGTGCATAACCATTTCCATGACTTTTTGCGTTCATGACCCTTTTGCATTCATACAGCTAGTGCCTCAAGCAAAGCCGAAACCCAAAAAATGGAAAAAAGTTCCCGGAAACATTTGCTACGAATATGTTAGTCGTCGCAATATACTTATATATCTAACCAATTTTTTTTTTTTGCTCTTTCTCCCTTCGCTCCGCTATATATCTTCTCACATTTTGTCACCATTGTTTATGACCCCATTGAGATGTATGAGCACATTTGGCCATACATTCAGAAGAGCTCTGGTGTTACTTTTTTAAAAGACTTAACTAAAATCCATACAAAAGGGATAAAAACGTACATAAACTTAGATGCAGTACTAGATTTTATTTACTGTACAAAATCCACCGATTTTTGTCCACACAAAGAAGGTTAATTTATCTCTACAGCTATTGAGTGTTTAATATGAATTGCATGCGTTTGTTTATTTGTTGGTTACGATTCACATACACGACAAAAAGAAAAAAAAACGGTTATGAGAACACAATATCTGTTGTTTTATTAATCAAGCGTTAAAGTGTTGCATAGCTTTAGGATGTGTGTTAAACGATCTTAAGTAATGAATGTTACCGGATTTCGCAGTGAATCTCAATTCCTAAAAGGTTAAGAAATAATTTTTTAATTAATGTATGAAGCTTTCGCTGAGTAAGTTGAACACATTGCAGGCATGGAAATCATTACGCATTTCGCGTTACGCTTGAAAAGTTGCTTATCTCTCAACTTTTTACTAAGCTTCGATGCCTTTTGTAAGTAAACATGTTATTGTTTATGTGTAAAAAAGAAAAAAAAAATTGAAAACGCGTACACCAGGTAAGCGAATAAATAAAAACATCCTGCTCGCCTCTGAAAGCGAACCTTTGAAAACCGCCATTACAGAGCAAATTTCCATTGTATTTTATAATCGTTAGCATAATTGTAGTTATAGGTCGATCGAGACAATTCCTAGATTGGCTTTTTGGCTAGCAAAACCAATGACTTCTTCAATGATTTTTTCCCTCAAAAGCGATGGCTATAACTTTTGGAATTCTGAACATTTAAGCTTTTGACTTTTAACAACATTTTCTGTGTTTTGATATTTCCGGTTTTACGGTCATTATGATCACATCATTCATTGGAGCACTTAATCAGTTAAAACCATTAGTAAACTGGCTTTTCATTCAGAACAAGGTTCTCGGATATGTTTGCATTAGATTTGAAATCAACGTTTTTTAGAAGCCACAATTTTAAAGCGAAAAACAAATAAATAAACAAATTAATCGTAATGAAAACATTTCACTTATCTTATTTGAATGCAAATAATAGGTCGAGCGAATGAAAACTATTTTTTTTTTAAATAAGATCAAATTTCTTACATCGCTTTAGCATATCAAGCATTTTCCTAAATATGACTGACTTGTTATACATACATACATTTAATACATATATGCGGAGCGTCGCGAATTTGTTCTACGTTTAATAAAAAGCCCACTTTTTAGTGCCAATGAAGTTAATATTTATCAAAAAAAAAAAAGAAATATTCACAATCACTACTCCATTCAATAAAAATAACAAGAAAACTCGCAAAAATCAAAAATTGCAAAATGAGTTTCTTTGAGTTGACAAATATTTCAACCGTAAGGTCTTTTGTTAGTAGTTTACTGCATACGTCCTGCATATGTACATATGTCAAAGAAATTTAATTAATGCGTTAAGTTAGTTATAGCAAAAAAGCAAAACGAAAAAAAAAAAAAAATGAAATATGATAATGGTATATATATATATGTATATATATATATATATATAAATGTAAGTGTTTTGCTTTTTTACTAAAATTAACTTAATTAAATTTGAGATATGTGTATATATGTAGGAAGTATAATTTCGTTACTGTTACTTTTATTGCAATTTATTGAGACCAAAGAAATGAATTCTGAGACTAATGTACGATAAGCACTAGACTAAGGTTATCAGCTTTCGTTTTTCAAAAAGACAGTTTAAGTGGTTAATCTGGTCATATTAATAAAGTTAAATGTTTTATCGGTGTTATGTTCGATTCTCGGATTTTGGAATGGCTCTGGCATCCCCAAAGTTTACGTCTAATCGTAAGATTTTGTCCACTACGAAGTCGTCTTCATTGTGGCGTTGCATTAGAATGATCAAACAGAATTCTTGCAAACGTCTTGATCTTATTTTTTTTCTGTGCTTTAAGTTTGCCTTACCCAGATTAAGTATACATCTAAATGAGTGATATTTTGAAGGTATTAAATCGCCTTAGGGCTGCATGGTCATTCATACAATCATTTTACAAAAGACCACTATTTTACACCACGGCCTTTAGTATAATGTACATTAGATTTGCATCGAAGTATATGCAGCGCCCAGAATGAGTTAAGGTACATCCACCTTTCGTTACACAAATTCATTCGAAATCATTTTCAGAAACGCTTTAACTGGCCTGTCCGTCTATCTGTCCACATATTTTTGTATTCAAACTACCCTAGCAATTTTTAAGAAATTTTGATAAAAATTTGGTACTCTATTGTATTTGGACTCAAGGATTCGAACGGACCACTTTTGCGGCCGCTTTCCATAGCACGTGCTATTTTTGAAAAGGTATAATAGGAAAATATATGCAATTTTTGGACATTTGTTGATAAAAAGAGCCAAACAATCGTTTTTCGGCGTTCTAAATTGCTGTGAAAAATTTGTGTCGGGTTAGGTCCCCTTTCAAAGCCATTCCCATGCAATCGTTTCTACAAAAAGTAGGCCCGTAAGTAAGTGACAAAAAGGTCAAACTAACTCATAGTAGTGCATGGCCAAAGTTAGTTTATAAAAAAAATTCGACATAAAAAGATAATTTTGACCACATAGGACTGCTTTTGTACCCTACACTCTGCAAAGATTCTCACGAAAGACACGCCTGTATAAAGGCCTAAATTTTACTATCTCGCGATAAAAATTTATCCCACAATAGTAATTTTTCATAGATATTTACGGCAGCAAACTTGGACTAGGTAGATCTATTTTTGAAAAGTGAACTTTTACATCTAACCGAGGTATAATTTTTGATATTTTGCCACGACAATAATAAAGGAAATGTGTTATATGATGTAGTGTAGGGTGTTCACGGTCATTAATTTTTGGATTTTTAGTTGGGTGCTTTTTTCAATTCTCTTTATAAGGCCTGTTCTTATCGAGCAACCCATTGTGGTTTTCTTGGAATGTTTAGCCGGCATTCGTTGGTTTCTGCAGTAAATGAATAGGTCTTCTTGGGTATTTTCCCTAAACGCCTGCAGCAAGTCGCTGACCAACATCTTTCATTAATCTTTCCCTATTATTTATCTGATTATCAGCGTATTATGCCTATTATTTACGCTTTCATTATTTATGGCCAATATATGCCCTTTGCGACAGAGAGAAAGAGATGAAAAAACATTGACCGCCTCATAGATGGTTTGTGCGCAAACCGACCAAAGTAAACTCAAGGGTACTACGCGGTATGGAGATTTAAACTTGCGAACGTTGACTTGGCAGTCACGTAAGTCAAATAAATTTTCACACTTGAACTGTATGCTCTTAGCTCTTAATTAAAAGCACATTTGGCAAAGATTCACTTTCTGTTTGATTTTCTACAACTTCAACAAGAGGGCACAGGTAAAGGGCAAACATATGGACATCTGGGTTGACGAACCGACACCGTGAAATGGATTCAGATGCTTACTCCAATCAAAAACATATATACTTTACGGGCGCACGAATCGATTGACACATTTACATTGTACCCGATTTTTACTTTAATCGATACAAAGTATTTGAACCGTTTCAATGAGTATTTCGCGATGTTCCAGATGAAAGCAAAAATCCTAAATATACTGCAGCGAAATGTATGAAATTTGTATGTGTGTCACGGCCCAATACTACGCTATAAGTATTCATGTAAAGAATTTCCAAAAAAAAGGAGTTATATGGGAAAGGGTGGAAAGAGTGGTCTGATCCGAACCGTTTTCAATAAGGTTCGTTCTTGGGCCAAAGCACCTCAGTACACCAAATTTCATTAAAATATCTCAAAAATTGCCGCCTATAGGTCGATCACGGACGGACAAACAAGCTTACATCTACTAGAAAGTGATTCTGAATCGGTGGGTTTAATAAAAGATAGGTTTAACTCGAGTCCTTCTGGGGGTTATATACGTTTGCACAAACTTAATATGCCCTTGTGCCCTTCCGTAGAGCGTCAAGAATCGAATTTACGAACGGATTTAATTTATCTCATTTTAATATAATATTATATTTGATTTTTAAAAATCAATTTTAATAAAATTTCTCAAGCTGTAATTAAATGCCTGCCAAAACTTTTCGACTCTTCTCTACCACGCTATGAAAGTTGTTCGCATGTAATACTCTACAGAAACAAAGTCGGCAAATTTGAACTATAGTTTAATAAATTTGTTAAAATTATGGTGAAGTGTAATTTATGCAGAAAAGTTTTTTTAGAAATCAAATTAATTAAATATATTTCTGATAAAGTTCAAGCAAAGCCATGTATGCGCTTCTCCTCCTTGCATCTACTCGCTCAATTTTTTCCATTTGTTAGATGTATTTTAATGACAACTAACAGCTCTAACGCATGCAAAATATTCTTGACTTTTGCAAAGAGAGAAATTTTTATGCATAAAATTTATGTGAATTGTTTGACAAAGCGCTTATACGCATACAAGTGCCGGTACAACAATTACGACAGAGCTAGGAACAACCAAGCAGGCGACTAAGCCGCAGTGCACGAAACAGTCAAGTAAACAAATTTAAGGCTGAAGACACAATTTATTTATGGAAATGTGCGTGGGTATGTGTAGGAATGCATGTGCGTATGCACGCGTGTAATGCCGCGCACACTGCCGCACTGAATAATGGTATTTTCCGCGTTTTGCAATTTATTTGATTGTCGCTAAAATGTGAATGTGTGTGTGTGTGTGTGTGTGTGTGTGTGTGTGTGTGTGTGTGTGTACCTCTTATACGCATTCATAATTATTATCATATGTAATATAATAAGTGGTGTAATAATAATTTGAAATGTGTTTACGCGCGCGCATGTAAATGCAGAGATAATGGATAATGGCAGCTACATAACAATATGTCTAATTAAGTGAAAATTTTACTATTAATCATTGTTGAAAGCACTTTTTTACCTGCAGACATATAAAATGCAAAGTTATGTATGCGGCGTTGTCTTTACTTACTTTACGTAGTTTTTCGAGGATATCATGTCAAATGTTAGCAAATTTTACAAACTTTTCATGATTGATTGCGATGAGTATAAGAAAGCTTTTTATTAAAAATCTATTACAGACGTGCATGAAAGGCAGTCATGATGTAATAAACCGAAGCGGGAAAATATTTTAATATCTTCTTTTTCTCAACTTAACGTTGAAGAAAGAAAATTTCATCGATTGTATGTAATAGGGAAACATGACACGTTCGTCTGAAAAGGTGTATAATGAATGAATGAAAAAATGCTCATCATTTAAACACTAATGGTTCATAGTTCGCGGTTAACGATTACGAAATCAAAGTAAGGATCAAGCTAAGCATATGTAATAGTTTTCTTAGCCCATCAATAGACAAAAATACTTAAAAGCTTCACATATTTCGATAATAACATGAACTTTGACCTTAGTGCAGTTATTTACACATTTTCGTACTGCATCTTGAAATACATGAAATCATGATACTTGATGGAAAAACAATGAATATCTCTCGTAAAGACTTGGCTTGGTGTAGTTCTCAAGAGTTTTGCAAACCTACAACTATATAAGTACGAAAGTACGGAGTTTTTCTATAGAAACTGCACATTTATTGTATGAAAGCGGTAAAATGATATTTGATTTGAAGCATTGCACATCGTCAGCTCGACATTTTCTCGCCTGCCTAGCAATTTGTGGATGTTACGGAAACTGTTGCTCTTTCGAGACATTTTCGTACGATTTTACAAGAAGTGAAGCGCTACGCGACAAAAGCGTATTCCATTAAGGCAAATAAGTACTGACGGGACAGAGTTAAGCCTGTTGAGTAACACACGTGCGCTAATCATATTCCAGCTAAATGCATGCAACGTATCATATACCCTGTCTTATGAATAGATGAACGAATAGCGTTGGAAAAATTGATCTTGTGTTGAAATCGCTTAATTATTGTTACCAATGTTTGCTATTGATTGCTTCGTCAGACTTTAATAGGTAATAAGAGACCATACGCTTCTGCGGAGAAGAAACTTCATGTAAAGTTATGCTTATTATGCTCAAGTCACACATTTATGAATAAAGTAATAATAGCAACTAAAAATAACAAATGAAATAATGATATAAATTGAATTATCAAGAAATCTCTTAAATATTATTTGTTCTGAAGACAAAAGATTTCAATCCAATAAGTAACGACAAGCGCAATAGGGCTTCTTCACAGCCAATCAATTCGGTCGTTTTTACTATTTAGAAAATATAATTGAAAATATCCTGTCCACAAATTTTCGTACTTCATTCATTCTTATTTATCTTCATCATCATTATCATCGTTGTCATTGTCATCATCAAGATGAAAGGTGCCAGTAGTCATATATGATGAGATTACGTACTCGTGTGCTAGGCAAAGATAAGAAAGGCCGGTACGTACAGATTAAAGGCATTATGTGAACGTGTTCTTTTCGACCGTTGTTTTTTGAAATCTCATAATGGAAGTGACATCCAGTAAAGCTTAATTAACACCTTGCTGTTGCAAATGACCCCAGAATGGACAAAGCGTGCACATGTGTGCTTATACAGAAACCTTTTCAACCTTTCCTTGCTTTATCCCCTTCTATCCACAAAACTCTATTTTCTCTCTCTCTCTTTACTCCTCTTCTTGTCACTTATTTTATTTTGGCGCTCATACTCAGATGAAAACCATAATAACACGACATCATCAATTTGTTGTGCACGTTTTCTTTTCATGCTATCCTTTGACAACGACAACAATTTGACATTACGTACGATACCTCGCAACAAGCGCTACGCTTGTGTACACAAAAAAAAAAAAAGAAGAAAAGTGTGGCGTTATTTGTGTAAAAATCTCTACATTGGGCAGACAATATGCCGTGATGAGCAATCACACTTGAAAGGCATAATACGGAGGTAGGTTATTATGTGCATCTATTTTCATATGTAATAAATTTTCGCGCGGCGTCAAGGCGTCGTTCCTAGGTTGATGGAATCGCATGGTGGGGGAGAAATTAAATCTCTAGTATTCAGATCTGTCCGCCATAACCAGTTTGCGAAGTGAGAGGGCTTTCCGCAGTACAGGCAAAGTTTCTTAGAGAAAAACGGCTTCATGTCGTCGCTTGGTTTTTACCGCCACATTAACTGAAGCTATAGATTATTACGGTTGAGAGTGGTATGCCCCAATTGCCGTTGCCCTGCCGGCATTATACAATTCATTATAGACTTTTTCATCATATTATTCTTCATCGATTCCCTATGCCCTCATCGGTGTAATCACTTAATCTTCTATCACTAACTAAATAATTTACATATAACTGTTGGTTTTTTGTGTGGTCATTACATGCGACGCGGTAAGCCTATGGCAATGTCGATGGACTTGTCACGAAGTAAGGGTATAAGAAAACCGGTCAATTTTAATCCTTCTTCAGATTGTTTTAATTTTTCTTAAATTTCGTTTACTTGTACTGGCGTTCGTTACTCGCGGACATTCGAACAGTCGCAAAAACCATTATTGACAATGTTATTGTGGTCGCAACAAAAGTGACAGGCGCCATACACTACACTACGGCAGGGGATTGTTTTCCTGTTTTACTTTATACACATTCCGTGCAGTCGTTACCCTTAACGAAAATTTATGTACAAGTAATTTTTTGTATTGAAAGAAGAAACTTTTTGTATTAAAAAAAAAATTTGTACACCGTTTACACCGATTCGATTAGTTCGATACCCTTAACGGATCTCTTCTTCCTTCTCCGTAAACGAATATAGTACGCAATGTGAGATATAACAGCGTGTGACGCGCTATGTAGGCGTAATATTCTTTGGACAGATAGATTTTGTTAAGCACTAAACTTAAACTTAGTTTATGCAGGAATTTAAGTTTATGGAAACTATTGCTCTTCTATCTAAGTTAATACATCCTGTGACCTAATTTCCACTGGATAAATTCAATTAATACAAATATGAAATATTTGTGAAACTTTATAATTAAATTTCCCTTAAAGGAAAAAAAAAAAAAAAAAAAAAAAAAGAGTAACGCATGAGGAAGAATCACTGAAATAAATAGTTTAGTTGGAGCAGCGGTAAACGGTACCCTCAACATATTCAAGCAATTATTATACGCGGTTTTAGAACCAGAAGCGGTATTAACAGAACACGACTGATATATTGCATATTTACATACATTAATTGATAGATTCATACGCGAACAAACCTACATAAAACTTTCACAAACAATTATCGTCATCGGTATGCCTGCACATGTCATTTAATTATAGGGAATGCATATTTTTGTATTAAAGCCTATAATGCGAACGTTGTTCCGAACGTTGCATGAATATTCTCTTTACTAATTATGATTAATAATGTTTGCCCGTGAGTTGTGATGCCCGTTTCACATCATCACCATCATCATCATCATCATCATCATATTAATTACAAGTAGCAACGTAGTCAGATGGAACAATGCTAGATGAATGAGTTTGAAATAATAAATCAAGAGATAATAAGGTTTTGTCTAGAGACACTCTACGCTAAATCTCGATTATTGTACTTATTATTATTTACTCTAAGCATAACGTTTTTCTTCTCTCTCTCTATCTTGAACAAATAACTCTCTCTATCTTGAACTTGAATAACACCATACTCAACGCCAGGCATGCCAGGCATTTTGGTTAGGCACAGTTTGATGTTGATGTCGATTAATTTTAGATAAATTTTCCCTAAACTTCTACATAGCTTAAGCAATCAGTGCATCTAACTTAATTGACTAAAAGCAAAAATAGCAAAATTTGGTTTTCAATAAATGTTTATTACATGTTTCGTGAGTTTAGAATGTTTCACTTGTTTTCAGCACATTGATGGTGGGCCGTAAAAATGCTTGATCTGATAAGTGAAAGGAATAAAAGCGCGACGTTGTCATAGTAGCATCAAGGGACGGACAGACTTTTAGATAACCCTACATGGACTTGAAAAGTTTATGTAGTCAAGGACGTCTACAGCGATTTTATATTAACGCAAATGGTGGTCGCTTTAGTATCCGGAGATAAACGTACATGTGGGCCGCAAAATAGTTTCCAATCAAAATACATATTATTTTATGTTAACGCGATCTAGGAGCAATAGGATCAACAGCGTTTAACGTACACGTTCGAAAAGCATACCTCGAAGGATCATCTATACGGTTGCCTGCCAAGATTTGTGGGCCTAAATATAAATATGATGGCCACAACAGATGATAGAAAAGATGATTACAACATATATATATTCGCAAAGGATTAAATGAAGTGTTGTTGCTCGATTTGTTGCTCCCGCTTTAAATAAGGACCAAGAAATTGTTTACATTGAATTGTGCAAAGTGTGCAACAGCACTATGTAGCTTAACCTTCATCATGTTCGCCTTGTTTATCTTGCTATAAATGCTTTTGGTGCGCGAAACTTGAAGCGAACGCAACGTGTTGTAACTATGTTACACAAGTGCAAACAGCAGCATATTGCCATTGATCCGATTCTGGGAAATCCACTCGCCAGCATTCCCTGAAGCTAGCCAAAGCCGAAGTACTTTCCCCAATGAGAAACAAATAATTTTGACCCAAACACTTATTTGCATTTATATCCTACTTGCGATGATGGTATACAAAATTTGAGGGAATGAATACAACATCCAGAAAGAGTTGAGCTATGAGAGACATGTTCTGCTATCGACTTAAGTATATTTGTCGGGGTATTCATCTGTGTGCCTGATGCGAAAGAACCGAATTGTGTATAGATAGGAATTTTTCATATATTATAATGGAATTTGGTACACGCTACTGACGATGAATTGGATCGGATCCTTTTTACAACTATTCTGCATAGAAGACCTTATTTGCAAAAGATCATTGCATTGAAAACATAGAAAAAATTTCAACTTGCCACATTTCTCGACAGGAGACGATGAAACGTAGTATTCAGGCATACTACACGAATGTGACAAAGAAGCACCACTTTTCCAGCTGGTTCCTAGTAGTTGTGGTATCTTACAGTGAAAGCTAGTGAACATTGGTCCCAATTTGATAAATGAGTGTTTTTTTTTTTTTAGAGAATTCCCCAAGCAACAGTTCTCACGAAAAGTGAGCATTTATATGCCAATCAGTTATTAACAGTAAGAAGTTTTCAGAATAAAATCGGACCATGTGAAACCAAATTCTGTGCCTTCGCCCATAGAAGGAACTTTTATAAAGAAAATCAAGGAAGAATTATATGACGCGAAGTAATACGAGGTGTTTCTTGACCATCCCTGGCCGACCTTAGCGTTTTTCCCCTTTCCCGTTCTGATAGATGTACAGATGGATGTACGTTATCACATATTCCCGTAGAATGCTAGTGTTCTTTTAAAGAGAGAATTTCTTTTAATAGTTTTTTTCTGTGTTTTGTAATTTTTTATTTTTATTTTATTCACCCGGAGGAAAAATGTTCGTTTACTTATTACATTACTTTTACTTTTTTTATTATCATGTTTTTCCCTGCATGTCCCGATAGACTGCTTTTTATATATGGTTGGATGCGGCAATTTAGTGAAAACCCCGTTAACTGCGTTAATGTACGCGATAACAAAGTATTTGTAGCTTTTAATATAATTAAAACTGTGGCTTGTCCTGTTTCGCTTCTTCTAAGTGCAACGTTTGCAAATTCTAGCTTGGTCAGGTGGTGTTAGAAATGAAACGAGAGCAAGAGAGAGCTAAGGAGAGCGAGAGAGAATATAAAATAATTTAAAACATTGCAAGCTTTGTAAACATTGTTCTTTCATTTGAAGAAAATGTCGTCATTTCTGAGTTCATTTATCAGATTTTAAAGTTTTCCTTTAACATATACCACGCGGACTAGTTTCTAATATTAAAAAAAAAAAACAAAAAAAAAAAATTCAAAGTTAGTTTATTGTCTTGCTCGTTATTAGAATTTTTAATATATTTTTTGTTTTACTTCTCCGTTGCAATGCCTCTAGCGTTCAAGTAAGTTTTTGTTCCGAACTCAATCAACAATGTCAACGATGGCTTGATGTCTACTAATTGGACTTGAAAAGCATAAATCGCTAGTGCATTGGATGGATGATGTCGTGGATGGATGAAATTGGAAATGACAACAAATTTTGCATTATTTCATTGTCGTGTATGTCACGATCGGGGGCAAAAATTTTCTGCTTTGGTTTATATAAAATAATGAGACTGAATCAATTTAGGTGCAATAACCTCAAGACAAGCATTACGAAGGTAATGAGCAGAAGGTGTGAATAACCTTGTTGTGGCATTTGCTGATGCAATCACAGTCATACCACCAATACAGTACACTGTGCCATTCTAGCAAAACCATATTTCTATGATTAATCAAACAACCTTTCAAATTGAACACGAACCGTGTGTTGTTGCTCGCTTACACTCGCGTAATAAAACATTTATAAAACTTTAAAATGCGGCACGTACACTCAGATAGAAATCTTGTTATCGACGAAAATAGCAAATTGTTCAACGGTTTCGCATTCGTTACAAGCGTTTGCTTCTTCTTCTTCAACAATACCTGCGTAATCAACTGAGTTTTATTTCGGCTAACTAACGTATTGACAGACTTTGCAGTTTTTTTATTTGAAAAATTGAATGATTTATCTTAGACAAAGCACACTTAGGTATATACGTTAGCTTTTCCAGTGCAGCCATTCACATCTAAATAGCTCACAATTCATCATGAAAATAAACCTGAAGTTTTATTAAGAGATTTATGAAAAAATACAAATTTCACGTTTGATTTAAAATATATATCTTATATGGTTGATCAGCTAGTTCAGAGGTACCCCCATATACAAACAAGCACAAGATGCTATGTTGTTAGCAGAAAGTGCGAGGAGATAGAAATAGTTAGTGGTATTTCTTTCACATCCGTGTAAGCAACAGCAGAGGATGAGCCAGCGACACTACAGATAGAAGAAGTAATAGAATGTCGGAATACGGTTTTGAAAAGCCAGTAGTCGTGGTGCTATCATACGCTGTTTGCGGGCGATGCCTGACACAATCTGATGAGAATGGTAAGAAACACAGGCGAGCAATTCTGATAAAGCATTTGATTAGTGACAGTGTACCTGTTGATAAGTGCACCCTAGACTATGTTTACGCTGGTGATCAAAAGTGTCCCTGCTCCAGACGCCCATGAGGTAACATGCCCCAGAGATAGCAAGATTAAAGTACAATTCGTAATTGTGGATATATGACGAGACTTACCGTGAGCATTTGCGCCGGCAGCGAACAATCTTCAGGTAAGAACTGAAAGCTCCCGTCCACAATTTCAAGTTGGATTATAATCTTTGGCAGGATTAAGTGGTGGAGCGAAGCTTCTTTTGTTCTAGAAACTGACGAACCTATAAAAGTACATTTTTTATTGTTTCTCTCGACATAACAAATACGTGAAAAGTTTTTTACATTAAACATAGAGTAAAAGTGATGCATAAAATATCGAAAATTCCTTGGACAAAGAAATAGCGCGAAACTGCTACCTTAACAAAATAATGAAATGAAAAGTCTACTGAGTCAGTCTATCGATTCAATTATCTTGTCGCTCTTCAATCTTTTCATTCAGAAATATTTTATTCTATACACCCCTTGGGTATAGAGATTTCGGCAGGGCAGTTTTCCTTTCGCTCAACGCTCCAAACAGCTAAACGTTATCGAGCGATTTCGCCCCTATTTGTTTATCCTTAAGCAGGTCACTCGTTATAATTTCTTTAAAAAACTAAATGCAGTTTCGTTAAGTTTTTCACAAAATAACTTTAACTAGTTAACTGTGTCGCCCTCTTTGGCGATATGCTCGGATGCTCGTTAAACGCATAGTATGCGTAATATGAAGTTAGATTTTAATGAAACGACTCAACAAAATGACAGAAATATTTTCTAAACTTCATTTTTATGACAGATAATCGTTCATAGTTAACTCGTTAACAGTGCAAGCAACAGTTTTCCGTAGTTTTTTTTGTAAGCAAACAACTTTACTTTTCCACCATTTCTCGTGAACGACTTTATCGTAAATTTGTTTTCCTTTTTAGTTTTTAAAAGTTAAGAGATTTTTTCCTGGTATGCTAAGTTTCTTAATAACATCACCAAATAATTTGATGATATTTTAAACAGAAAACAATTAAAAGTCAAGAATATTTTATTCAAGAGTTTCGTCGACATTTTACAAGATCTCTGCAAACGATCGCAAGCCCAAACAACTTTCAGGAGAATAGTACCTCTTCAGCAATCCTAAGCAATTTTGCCAACTGAGAAGAAAGTCCTTTAACGATTTACCCAAAAATTATCGATTAAAAGTTTAATTTGAATTTCTGCTATATATGACCGCTTGGCTGTACCTAAATAAATCTTTTCTTTCATGGGTATTTGTACAGCTGTGGAGTTTATTGTTGTTGTCTATTGCTTTGCTTTGCAGAAATCATGGGTTTATTTATCAAAAATTATACATGTTTGCTTACATACGCCTCAAGCCGATAGTATTTGAAAGAATACTAATCGTAAAGTCCTTTCATCAAGCTTTTGGGCTCTTGGGGTAAAATTGAAACGTATGTTTATTTTGAAGATAACATATAAAATACAAATCTGACGAATCCTAACAATATACTAATTGTGTAATTTCATACATAAAAGTACGAGTTAAAGCGAAAGATGTACTCGTCGTCAGAACAATCACTCGGTTGCCTATCGAATTTCTATGATAAAGTTCCACACAGTCGCAAAGACAAAACAAATTTTATCTAAGAAGAGACAAAACACCCAATAACTTGACCTTTTATCGCACAAAAGGTGAGGAGGAATTTTTTCACTACAAATAAATCGCTTTCGTATGGGTTATCAAATCGAAGATGGGGATTATTTCGTGTTGAGGAGCGCTCAGGTGATCTGTTATACCTACAGCTAGCATTTTTACCGCGTCTCACTTCACTTAAGTCAAACTTGCTTTATTTCACTAAAATTAATATTTTAGACTTTGCTTAATTTTTCCACCTATGGAGCATCCTAACGAAAATAAAAATGACATTTCGCATACCTTCTATAAGTATTAACAGCCAGTTATGAAACCAAGAAATTATTTCTAGAACCAAAGTCAGTACTTTTATGCATCTGCTCTAATCTAGTATCGTTTGTGCTAACCTGGCTTAATGTGGCCACTCCTGGCATACGATATTCGCAAACGTTTCCATATTTCATTATTTTATTTACTATAAAATTTTTAAGGTTTAATACTTAAACTTACTGTTAAATGTGATTCAACGTAGAAACTCCATGTAAAAAATAAAACAAGAAAAAGCAGACAAAAAAGTTTGAAATCTCAACTAGAGCAAGAAATGTTCCCTTCGGTGTCAGTTCTTTGGAAAAAAGGCACATTCATTCAAACAAAAGAAGTCAAATATCGTCGTTTACATGTTTGTCGGTAGTAAATCGATAAATATTTCCAAGCATTCCAAAGCTAATATTTATGTTACTCATTTTATGATACAAAATATTAACCAAAAAATGGCAACAGGAATAACACGGAAGCAAGCCTGCTACGCCTAGGTGAGAACGACTTTTAGATACCAGGTACTTTAAACAACAAATTTTTATAAGTAATTTTGTATCCAAGAAAACGCAAGTCGCTGAATTGACCCAGCGCGAGAGATGAAGCCTTGAAGGTTCTTGTAACAATATTAATGCTTTAAGGTCCCGATCGATCGGTGGATGAGGTAAACAAAATCTTCTTTTAATTGAATCTTTTTATGATCTTGATGGCTTTACACCTCATATCGATAGCCGTAGCACACAGTACACTAATAATAACGACACAACTCAAACATTACTCCGAAAGAATAAATAAATATATACCATTGATAATGCTGATGAAGAAGCAATGGAAATTGAGAACTGAAAGATATAACTTCCAAAGCGGTATCGTCTGCAGGTTGTATGTTTAGAACTTTCGAAAAATGAAAATAAAACTGGGACTAAATCGAAAATCTATGAAAAAAAGTGCAATAAGCCATCGCACAATGGGCGTCTAGCGTAGTAAGGCGTTTCATTGGAGAGAGAAAGCAACCATAGAGTAAAGAAATGGTCGCATGTAAAAATCAAGCAAAAAAAAAAACAAACCCAAAATATTATATACACACATCTACTACGAATTATTTGGTTCTATATATTCGCTCGTCAAGGATACAATTTATAGATGTTAGACTAAGTGCATATTGTACAATATTGCAGCACATAGACGGAAGACACCTTCCATATGGTAAAAGAAAGGTACATAAAAAAAGACATTGTGACGAGAGCAATAGCAATAAAAAGAGGTCCCTCTGCTAAGTCCTATGTGATTCAGGTTTAGTCATTGCCGCAACCTCACTTAGACCTATGGAATGATTTCGACTGTCACTGTGTCTAGTCACCACATATCACTCCTTATGAACGCTAATGATTAGCGGGAAAGAAAACAATCAATCTCTCCAATCATTTTGAATGAAGGCAAACTAAAATTCCCAAAATAAATCATTTGTATTAGTAGTTGATTACTCCTATATTACTGCAACCCTTTACATATAAGTGCCATCGAACAAATGAAAAGTTGCGCTAATTATCTAAAGGCAGCAGTTACCAATACAAAATGCATTCCAAGATGTAGAATGAAATAAAGAGAACCATTTTCGATCCTCGATAGGGGAAGCCTACACGTCACTTACAGTGAATGTTCATAAGTATCAGTTGATAAATTGATACCGAGGTAGGAATTATTGGCGACCAAGCGAATCGCAGAAAAGGGAAGAAAAAACGTTAAAATGTGTCACGTGCTAGTAGTAGTAGCTTACCGTAGTTGCAAGGGTGCACTCAAGTTGGACTGCGAAAAAGATGCACTTGAAAAACACAGAAACACACAAGTCTATGAATACGCAACACATAGTGAATGTATTCATAATTAACTACAGGCCGTAATTACTAACATAATTTACACTGCAACCCCCTAAGCGAGGCATTAATGTATGCTTTGAATATATAATTCTGCATAAATTTGAGATATGTAAACCAAATAAAGATATATAATTACATAATAAGTTACGAGCCCAGCCCTCTTTGGTGAAAAATATTACTCGAGGGTGGTGACTATCAAACCTAAAAGCTGAGAGTTGTAAGTTTAATAATAATTATAATACTAATAATAAGAGGTGTAGCACTTTGTTGACTTGCGATGAAACTCATTAAAGGGCAGACCGCGAAAATTTGTGAGTCTTAAAATCATAAAATATGCATAGTAAAGGGCATTTTTTGATCTACCTGGGTTTCGCCGCCCATTCTAAGCATATATATAGGAATACAATAATTTACAATATATAAAATATATGTGATATTTTCAGCCCTCCTTGCTACCTTCAGCTAGTGTCCGCATTATGGACAGATTGGTAACATTTTGCCAAAGTTAATGAATTTTAATGACACTGCTAAGCTTGCCATACTGAATCTTTTACTTGAAGCCCCTCGTATTGTCAATTTTTAATTTCTTCTCACTTCTTGATTTTGACCTCGTGCATTTCGTTAACCCTGGCGTTCACCTGGCGATCATAGAATGATAGAAGGGTAGTTTGAATTTCTCGACTTGTGATACTTGAACATTTACTATTCTGAGCCAAACGTGATGCTTCGGGGATAATGCATTCAAAAGCGTCATTAAAAAAACCATTCATAATACTCATCATCTATGATGAAATGCCAGTATAAGAATGGACTTGTTTTAACACTTTATAAATATTGATATTGACAGAGATCTTATTGCTTTTAAGCTTTTTCTGTTCATCATTTATTAAAGTTTTAACTGCTTTGCCACTGATTCTTGACGACATTTAAATATTAGTTCACTTCACTTTCATTTCTTTTTTCACTTTTCGATTTTTACACAAACAGTAGATTGTTTCACTGTTCGCACGACGGTCTGGATTATGAGTAGTAAAGATATCTGATGCATATTTGCATTCGTTGCAAATAAAATCACAAAATCAGTATACCTTTGTGTCTTGGTAGTGGATATGAAAAAAGTATAGAATTTTTTTGCATATCTTGCGGTTTTTTACCCGATTTAAAACGCATGTGTTGGAGAATGTGTGTTTCAGTGTGCTTGTGCATGCAAGCGCGCATACTCGCAGCGGAATTTACACAATTGTTGATGTTGTTGCAGTTGCTGTAAGTATGGCGCATAACAAAACCCTTAAAAAAATTGTTAACTTCGAACATCGAAATGTCGACGGAGGAGAGAATGTCAAGCATTAAGGTAAATAACATTGAATAACAACAAAAGCAAAAACAAATGCAATAAACGCAACAGTAAAAGCAACAAACAAATGTACAACGTCAAGCAGTACACTCTAAAATATATTCTAACGTGAATGTGCAGGTACATATGTAGATATTTATCAGATTCGCGGTATACCTGCAATTACTCTATAAATATATAGAATAACGTACAAAATGGCATAAAGCGAAACAAATTCTAGTCAACTTTACGGTATATATGTATACATATATGTTGTGGTAGAAAGTGTATAAGCGTTAGAATATGCATAGATATGTTTAGATTTAACACAACAATATACTTATTGTGCAACTAGAAACAAAGTTTATGGGTATGTGTGCGTTTAATCATATCTGATGATTACTGTGTGTTCTCTACGTTCGAATTCAATTTAAATTTCCGCACATTTTATTGAAGAATATTTTGTAATAATACACCCAAACAAATCTATGTATTTGTGTTGTTACTGCGTCATGTTGTATGCGTTCTCCTTCTTGTTCGCATAAACAAATGACTGCAAGTGTGTGTGTGTGTGTGCAATTTATTTGGATTTTAAGGCTTAAGAACTTGGAAATCTTTAGGTATCTCCGACACACGTCGTACGTGTTATTACCCTCATGTTTACTTAGTTGTAAATATTATATAAACTCGACTTCTGACTTACCACCATTCAGGGGTTCAGACGCTCTTTTGTTGTTTTCTTTAACTTTACTCAAAGTTGGTTTCTATATGTTCGTGCATGCGATTGTGTCGCCCTTAGCCACAAAACAAGGTTGACAATATCATTATTGTCTCAATTTCACATTCGTATAGCATATGCTCCTTTATGTTTACACACACGTACACATTATCACCTGCTTTCCTGTTTCACTTTTGTTATTGAATATCGAAGACACTCTTGAATGTTGTTATCATTCTCTGTGCAGGGGTCAAAGTTTACTTGCATACACTTATTACTATATATATTGCATTATGCACACATATATAACAACAAAGTCTCATCATATATTAAGATAACAAAACATACTCGAGAATCCTTATGTCAACTCCGTATTAGTAAATAAAATTTACTGCTAACGAAATATATTCTGTTTATGCAGAGTAGCGGAATGAAATGAAGGTATGTGTAGCAAGCAACTCTAAAATAATTTTCCAAAGTTTAGATTGCTACAAGAGTAACCTTGGGTGAAAGTTATCCGAAGTTTAAGTAAACAAAAATTCAACTTTTCCATATTTACACTAATTACTCATTATTAATGGAGAAAAATTGAAGAATTATTTTCGATATCAATAAAACATTCAGAAGGAATAGCAACACGCAACAAGGGCATTAGGAAGTAATGCAATACATTCGAACGCTATAAAAGAGAGAAAACTAAAGAACTATAAAACAATTCCAATTAAGGATTTTTGTGCAACACACATATAGGGAAGACTACGGATGAAAAAACACATAGGTGCAATGTTGCGATGCTTTGAATAGATCTATGGGTGGCTGCATTCCCCCTCAGGAAATATATGCATGTATGAGCATAAGCAATAGACTCTTTAATTTTTGATATTTTTGTTCTTGACCATACTCCTCCCTCACTTAGTTGGAGTATTTTAGAGCGAACTGCTCTTTAAACTAAACTTTCAATTGAAATTTTCACCGTTTTTGAGTTGTTCGCATTTTGGTACATTTTGCCCATATAAAGGAAAAACCTAGAATTCCAAATTCATATACATGAATACAAGGAAAAAAAAAAACACTGCGTGTTATTGTATCTTTATAAACTTGGACATGGAATCAAGCCCAACACATTCTCTTAAAAATCACATCTCTTTTTACGGCGCCCATATCAAGCACACCACTAAAGCAACATGAGTTCTGACATATGAACGGATATAAGTATACGAGGTGTGCTCAAAAAAAAAAAAAAAAGAGCTGACCGTTCATTCTATTTTGTCGAATATCTTGTTTCATCTACATATACATTTCCACTCTCTTCATTCCAAACACTTCTGTTCAATGGAATTTTATATTCTCTCTGTTCCTTTACCCTTTAAGACTTCAACCGAAGTTTCTTAAGTTCACACGACTACCGCATAGCCTAGTGGATAGGACGTCCGTCTTGAACCCGAAAGACAAGACTCAAACTCAATTCCTGGTCGTGCCGATTGTTGCGGTATTTAAGAAAATAATTTTTTTACACTCGATTTTATTACCGTTTGTCGTTGTGAACTGACCTCCAGAAATATCATTCTCCTACATGTCTGTCTATTAACGAAACACTATCAATTTTATCGCTTTTCTTAGTTTCCATTACACATATATTTCTTTTTTTCTTTTTATTAACTTAAGTGACGAATGTGTCATATTTGCATTTGTTAGCAACATGTGTCTTGTCGCCTATTGACATACAATTTTCCTGTTAATATTCTGATAATAGTAGTATTAAAATAATGTGGGCGTTTGCAGCATGTTAGTACAAGTAATTGATCACTGAAATAAGAAGTAGAAGAAGAACACAGGTAGAGATAGATTAACATAATAAACATCGACTTTTTTTAGGTAAAACTAAATGCAATGATTTATTTAGTCACAGTTCCTCCGATAATTTAATTTAGTGCTCTGTCCGTCGACATTCGCAAACAATTCGATTGATTCGAGGCATTGAAGTTCGGAACTCGGATATAAGGATAAATTTATGTCTGGCTGCTTTCACTTTCTCGGGTGGAAAGCAAAGGAAACAGGGGATCGTTTGAGGACTTCGTCCTACACTTGCTACGTCAAATAACAAGCCGCCTATTTTTTCCATGTCGTAATAATATTCAAGATCGTTTATTACTCCATTCTCTTACCTCGCGAAGAGGTATTTCGCCTCACGAATTCTGTGCATTCTACATTTACTACACAGTTACGATTTGGCGTGGACATAAAGCAGTGAAAGCTTTTGGTTAGCATAAGTGAATGAAACGAGAGGATTGCATTTCATCACAAGTTTGCAGAGAAAGCGTTTTTGTGAAAGCTAAAAAATGTTATCGTAAAAAGCATTGGTTCATAATAACATCAAAGCGATTTTTGAAAAGACATTCTCCAAGACTTTAATGAATGAGGATGGAAATGGATGTGCTACCGCGACTTGGAGGATCAAAGCAACCTTAGCAATACTGAGCGATTCAAATCAGTTTATTGTTGTGTTAATTAAAATATCACAGCGTATGCCCAAAAAGAGAGTAAAAAAGAAAAAAACTTTATTTCAATTACAAGACATAAAGAGTTCGTTAATACGAATTTTGTAAAAAATCCAAATTCTAAAAGGTATTTAAAACTTTGATTAATAAATTGAAAAAGAACAAAATGAAAACATAATCACCTGAACATACTGCGTGCAAGGGACTTTATTGACCTTAAATTAAAAACAAACTCAAATAGTTTCCCTGCCCTTTGTTCAACTTTAAAAATGTACATTAACATCCTGCCCCCGACCTCGGTTGTTCTTTCACGCCCGAGCATCATTTAAATAGTGTATTTAGAGTATTTTATATTTCTTGTTTTTTTTCCAGAAATTTAGTTTGACAATTTTAATTGAATTTCTGTTAGGGAGCAGGAAAGTTTTTAATTAATGTATTGTAATGTTTGAAAATGTATGCGCAAAGTTCTCTTAATTGAATGAGTTTTTGCACGCTCTCACCCTCGACCGGCTTTTCTTTTTTCTTTTTTATTTATTATTATTATTTTTTTTTTTTTAAGAAGAGATGAGAGTTTCATAGGTTACAGGATATTTATGAACATGTCTGTTAAAAATCACATGGATAGAGGTAATGAAATATGGGAGATACTCTGAGTTCATATAGCGATAAAACTATCAAAATGCAAGCAACAGCATGCAAAAGCTTGTTGGGATATAGACATGAAATGGCCGTGAGCTACAAATTTTCATTATAGCATTTTGTACGGAGCAAAAGAATGATTTTTGAAACGTCAGCTGGAAAGGGATTTAAATTTAAATTTTAATAAAAATACATCGTGTGATCGTGATAAACGGCTGATGGTCCGTGAGTATCTTTTGCGAATCAAATTAATTAGTGTTGGGTCAGCAACTTAATATCCTTCTCAAGTATTCCTCAATTTGCCTCAGATCTTTCTACTCGATCGGGTATCTCGCTGCTACAAAGAACTAATTGAGATTTTGATTAATTCCCGTAATTTATAATTTCTGTTCGCGTTATATAATCGTATATTCATGTATGCGTACAGAATATATTCGGCGTTTGTTTTTGCAGAATTGGTTGCTAATCTACAAAGCTTTTCCCTGACCTTAATTAACTCCTCAGCTGTACAATACTCATCTTGCTTAACAAAGTTACTGTTAGCGGCGATAACGAACTTAATCTGGCTTTATGTCCTGGCGTATACTTTCAACACAGGATTTCGAAAGCATCATTTTAGGCGGCAATATTCGAACGCTGTTGCATAATATGTGTTGCTTTTTCCCAATTCGTAAAATTCTTGACAACTGCACGAAATGTTGTTTTGCAAAATACGGAAGCGGAGTCTCTGCGAAATATAAGGGCCTCTTTCGGCCCAAAACAAGTAATTTCCTTTTAACTGTAACTCTAAGGTAACTTTGAGGCACTGCAAGTGCTGTGCAAGAGTCCGTACACTTAAAATAAGTCTATTATCCCGGTATAATTTATTTTCTACAAAGCCCAGCCAAAGTTCTACTACTGACACCTACGAAGAACAGCTAGACCCATATTGGACCCACAGAGATATTAAAGTTCCCCACAATGTTCCTCGTCAACTCCCCAGAGCTATCGCTACCAATTTCTTATCCTTGTAAGACAATCCTTAGATATCCGTATAAAACATTCAAACGTAACAGTTTCTGAATTGTTGTTGTTGCGGGCATATCAGAATGATGTCTTTTAACTTCTTCCTTTCCTTTTATATATAATATGTTCCGGTGATTATCTAAACGAAAAAACCAAAAAACGACAAAGAACATAGAACGTAAGAAAATTATATCCGGGTCTGACGCTATCCCTTATACGCATCAACGATCTCCAAAAAAAAAAAAAGGAATAGAACTAAATTTTCGTACTCAATAACATTGGATGGGCGCGACTGAATTATTCTATTTTCAAAATCAAAGTGTTTGTCGAATGGACGTGTCGGCGTTGTAGATATGTCCTTTAAAAAATTTAGATCAGTTGAGAATTCTTTTGCAAGTTTGCAGGCGTTATCTTCATGGTCGGTAGCGGGAGAATGCTTACCGCAGATAGCACGCTACGGACGGACATGCTTACGGGCATTGTATACTTTATTGGGTTTTTAAAGCCTCTATCTGCGCGTTGCAAAGGTATTGAAGAAAAAAATAAATTTTGATGCACTATAATACCAAGTAGGCATGGTCAATTCTTTTTCCATTTTTGTAAAGGTGCTACAGTTCAAATGTTCATGGATTTACCTGGTGTTCCATATGAGTAACGAGCAAAAAAATTCTTTTATCCCTTTGAAAAAAACAGGTGTTCTCAGTTCACGCGGTGTGTGTGTTCTTCAATACCAAGCTGCGTGCAATAAATACCAATATTTCTGCCAAATTTGAAGTCGATAACTTCATTGTTACTGCCAGAAGAATGTTTACAACAGACATAACACAGATGGACAGACGGACATGCTTAAATGGATTGAGAATTTGGTGCTGATCAAGAATATATATACACTTTGTGGGATCTCTCCTGGGTGTTGCAAACATTCATCCTTCAGTGATGGGTATAAAAATGAAAAAACCACAATAACCGCCGCCACATATATAAATGTTCCCCAAGTGTGCAACGCACCCTGTACTAAGTCACCCTAATACTTGCTGTTTTACTTTTTTTCTTGCATATTACAACACCAGCGTCATGCAAAGCAACTAACGGTTAAACCATGAAACCATTTAGGAAAATATGTTTCAAATATCGTTCTATTCTTTTTTTTTTTTTTTCTTTTTTGATTTAGTGTCTTTATCCTTTAGCTTATGCAGATGTTACTGATGTTATTGCAATTGTTGCTTTTTTATTTATGTTAGCTTTTAAAGAAAACATTTTATAAATAACATTTCCAAACACATATGCACATATACCATGTACCGAGCATATATATAAAATATGTTCCGCGTTCCCACTTCTGACAGCTGAAAGCATTTTATTGAGTAAAGTAACTTTTTCGGTTGGCAAGGACATAACTACACTGATTAGCACCCTCGCACATATCACGCAATCACGCATACATACAATGAACGAAACTAAAAATACCACGAGAAATAAAGCTGAGGTGACTAACGCTGCTCAACTAACGCACAATTCTATAAATGTACAACTGATTTACATATATATATATATTTATATATATACATATATATATATATATATATATATGTATATATATGAATTTATTTACTTCACTTGTATTTTCGTTTCATTTATGCTATTGACTGTGTTCTTTCAATGGATACATGTCTGAGTTCATACTTTCCGGCACTTGTTTTAAATTCTACGAGAAATCAGACTGTCACGATTACCACTACTGCCACCGCCACCACCTCATATTCACATTTATCCTTTTACTCACACCAAGCAGTCAATAAGCCTACGCATTAGCTGATTACTTCATGATTTACTTACTGGTCGTCATCAATGTTGTCAGTGCAAAAATGTACTTAAATCGACGATTAAGCTTAACTGTCATCGGTTTAAGTAGTTGTCATGTATCTCTCAGCCGTTGAAAGGCAGTGTATGCGATGTAGACATTAAAGTGTTTGATTCGATAAATTCAACTCTTCACACTTTCACATCGCACCATTATCCGGACAATGCCATCTCACCGTCTCACCTCTCCCTATCAGTTAGGTTTTTATTATTTACTTCCCTGCCTTTTCTGGCTCTTATCCTTCTTTATTCATAACTTGGCGGACATATTCTATTCTTTTTTTTTTTTTCTTTTTTTTTTTTTTTTTTACTTTTTCCACAATTTTCTATTGCACCCTTTGACAGTTTATAGTTTTATAAACCTATTTATTGTCGTTTGCTTTGTTGTTCCGTTTTACAGACCCACTTTTCTCTCTCTCTCTCTCTCTCTCTCTCTCTCTCTCTCTCTCTCTCTCTGTGTGTGTGTGTGTTTCCATCCTCGCCCATGTTGCCTTTTAGTGGATTCAGCTTATTTGCGACATTTAGTGGCGCGTGTTATCATCATGATATCTCGGATTAGCGAACTTTTTGTGATGCGATGCTTGCTGTTTGTTGTTGCTATTGCTGTTGCCGTTGTTGTGCCTGTTAAATTGTTGTCGTTTGTTGTTATCGCTGTCTTCAGGCTATTAGAATATAAAACAAGGATTTATGTTACAAATGCTCTCGTTTTCTGTATTCGTTTTTGTTAATTTTGAATCATATTAGAAAAAGGGAGCATAGAAATTAATTAAAACCTAAAGGATTTCTTCGTATAAGCGATTGTAACTAACTTTGAATGTAGAGCATTTCTATAAATTTTGTTCTATTTTTTCTACGCTTGAGGAAAGCAAATCGTCTAAAAGTGAGAACAAAAAATTCTTTTGAATGTAATGCAACTTTTGTTAGCAATAAAATCCACTCGATTACGTTTTCAACAAAGCATCCAAGAAGACCGACGAAACTCGTTTCTATAAGAGAATGCATCAAGACGGCGAGTACTATGCATAATATTAAATCTGGCTAGATACCAAGAGAGGTGTGCCTCAAGAAATGAAGCTAAGGAGGAACATTTCTAAAATTTGTCGCATCAATCCTTTTTATTATTTTATAGTCAAACTGTCAAAATACGTGGGAAGAAGAGATTAAATTAGAAAAACGTGAAACGTTAATTGAACGTCAGTCCGAGATATCAAAAAAAAACAAAACCTCCTGCATCCATTCCTCAGTGTCCGAGAAAGTAAAGATATCGAAACCCTTTCAGAATTAACTAAACCATAAAACAACCCACTAGGTTCAAATGCATAAACCTTCCAACATCCATGCCTAGGCAGTTGTTTGAGCAAGACAATGAAACTAGAGACTCGTAAGACCATTTCATGTGAACACTTGTGTAGAAGAACTAATGAAACCTCGAAATTATCCAGAAGGTACAGATACGTAAGCTTTTCCACATTTTTCTCATGTGCAAAAAAAAGCCAGCGAAGGTACGGGTCAATCCTTCAATATCTATACATAAATAAAGGAACAAGAAAATGGTCGAGAAACTGTACTCACGGAAACGCGGTCATGACACGAAAACGTACCCATAATCATGACTAAGCAGAACAGAAGAAAACACCGAGAAGACACATACAAAGAAATCCGTCCACAATCATGCCTAAGCAGAACAGACGATCAAGTTGTGAAATAATTTTTTGAGGACGCATTCACCTAAGTCGAAGAACTTTTCCACATCTTTGCTCAAATGGAAGAGACAATGGAATCACGAAACCGCCTAGAAGTTGCTGACATGCAAATCACTGTCTCGCAGCAAAGGGAATCCTTGGGCTTCCTTGTGTTCCTTGAATATTTCCATTAGATTTATTTCATTTTTTTAATCTAAACGCGGCAGCGGGATAGTAAGGGATACAATTATAAATCCTAAAATGGATGGATCATAATAGACACAAATTCTTTTTGCAGCAACACATTTAAAAAAGCATTAGCATTAAACACTTATTCAACGGCCCAAATAGTTTAATGATATCTGCAGAAAAGCAACATCGCTGCCGGTCGCCCAAACCAATTAAATCTCATTTTTAGTGATGTAGGCAAAAATTTCTTATTGTTTACATCAATTTCTGCTTTTTTTTCTTTTTTTTCTTTTTTTGTTTATTTTCAAGTCGATTGCTGTTGCTGCTCGGCAACAAAGAACAGATTAATTGAATTAAATTTTGATTTTAAATTGCATTTAATGGCATTTATGGGCTTTTGTGTGGTCGCTAAGTGTTCATTAGATGAAAATCAGCCCTTGAAACGTAAGCAGACTGTTATGATTTATTTATACAGACATGTAAATGAGTTTATTAAACTTAAAATGAACGAAAAAGAGAGAAAAAGAAAGAATCTAACGTTATACCCAAGAGTGTGACGGTCCGGCGCAAAATAAACATTTATGCATAACAACGTAAAGAAAACGAGGAGATGTGTAAAACGTTTCAATGTATTCGATAAATGAGAAACAGAAAAAAAAAAAAAACAAAAAAACAAAAAAAAAAGAAAGACAAAGAGCAGGATACTCCCGCCGAAGAAGAGGGAAAAATGAAGTACATAAAGTAAACAATAGTTAATGCACAGCACGCAATACGTAGAGTAAACAAAATATCATATAACATATAAAAGACATATTCTGGTTAAATAAACTCGAAGGAGTCGCAAAGAGACGTATGAAAGGCAAGACAATGGAAATACAATGAAACAAATAGAAGAAAAGCTTCGAAAGACATTGTAAGACAAGACTGTGTAATAATTTTGTATTTTATTGTACAGCGTTTATTAAGAGAGTTAAAGTATGAAAAAAACTCATGCTTTTAATACCTACTCCCTTCGGGTATATTAAGTTTGTCAAGTGTTTGCGCAATTCATGGATACTGTACGCGCCGTGTACCTTGATCAATGGCATCAGCTTAGTCTTATATGCTCGCTCACGATTGCGTTTATCAAACCTTTCCTCGAGGAGGAAATTTCGTGACAAATTCTTCTCCTTTTTACCTTAAACGGATTTTGTTGGCAAATCAGCAGAAACAACTTGTAGCTCCATCGAGAACTTGCCGATGGAGGTGAAATCGCACGTTAACCCAGAATTTCCATAAGAAAATTTATTTTTCTTGATTATTTGAAGAGATGTTCGGATCGACTAATTATTAGTCTCGAATCAAGCCTTGTTGGTCGGCCGTGCATCTATGAATTGGAACGTTTTCTAGGTAATACAAGCAGTAGACACGATTGACTTCTTCCCCAAACAATGATTTCTAGTACGAAAGAGGCCAATTGTCTCTGCTTAGCGAAGAAATTGTATTTTTAAGATGAAACTGAAGAATTTTTCTTATGTACTTAAACTAACGTTGAAGATGTAAAGAGTAAATTTCCGAGGGAGAGTAACCTCACGGTTTTTCAAGAGATCTTACCTGAAAGCTCATAATCATTACATGATAGCCTGATCGTATGGACTAATGATTTCAGAGCTTGTTTCTAGAGTCAGAAATTGGACCTTCGCTTAATCTGTTACCAACAGGTTACTCTAACCTGTTCGTGCATTAAGCTGTAAATGCAGTGTTAGTGTGTGAATCTCCGATTATAAATAACTATACCTTGCTCCCCATCCACAATAGATTCTTTCATCAAGAGTGACCTCAATGAACCGAAACACTTGAAATTTTGGTTCCATGCAGTTCACTACACAAGAAATCTGCAGATTTAAAAAATTTCAACTGTTTATATATATTATATTTAGATTATATTTTCCCTAGCTTTTACTTTATGAAACTAAACATCGTCGAGACTTCTCGTTAAGGTTTCGCTCGCTTTTTTACTTCTCTGAAGTTTTAAGTTTGCTATTATTTACTCCAGTCACTTCTCAATATTTTCTTTAATTCATGCGAAAAAAGTGAGTCAAGTCAGTTTCGAGTGTCAAAGAATCCGGCCAATGTTACTTTGTTTCACAAATTCTTCCTCTTCTTTTCCAGGTTTCAAATGGTAGGAGAAGAAAGGTTTATAAAGTCGATGTTGCTTTGTATTATTCATTACTCCAGCCAAGCTCAGATCTCGGAGCTGAGATCACGATTTCTAATAATAAAAAAAAGGAAAAGAAATAAAACAAACATAAAACCAAATGAACAAAATAACGCCATTGATAGATGTCTAAACATCCTGCATACCTCTGCTACTCCGCTTAAGTTTATACATAATTTACGGAACCAAATCGAGTAAAACTTATTGGCAACTATTAGATGTAAGAGCAAAGAGGAGAGGGTGCTTGCGTACGATGTCAATCAGGAAATGCTAAGGGCCACTAGAGTGATTTCCACGGGTGGATTGAACCAAAAACGGGAAAGCTCAAACGATGTGGACAGATCAAGAAGGTGATGAGGTCTCTGGCGTTAACCAAAGAACAAACCAGATTATCTCGCGGACTAGACTGAAAAGTATTTAAGAAGGGGAATCGAATAGATGGATTAATAAGAACGAATCAATTTCATGTCCGACACCCTCCTATAAAGTAATGTGCCGTTCAATGATGTAGACGTGTGTGATCACTCTTTTTAAATCTTTTAAATCATTTCTACCCAATACCGTTAACGCTACCAACACCTGG
Organism: Glossina fuscipes; assembly: GCF_014805625.2. Classification (NCBI taxonomy): domain Eukaryota; kingdom Metazoa; phylum Arthropoda; class Insecta; order Diptera; family Glossinidae; genus Glossina; species Glossina fuscipes. Next base: position 19,199,117 of record NW_023998416.1, read on the forward strand.
CCTATTAAGGGGCAACATAGACATCAACTTGTGTAGAACCTTCTTAGCGACTTATTAAAATGGAGAGTAAGGCAAAAGACAATTAGAACCGATATCATTATATATCATATTTTGCTTGCACAAGCATTGAAAGCTGGTCTGACATGCAACTTCTCAGAGATATTTGAAAAGTTTGTCATTGGATCTAAGCGGTTACTATTAAGGAATTAGAGAATTAAAATAACGGAAATTGCTGAAATAGTAGAAATTAAATTAAAAGAAATAAAAAGGACAGATTTTTTGCTTATGTGTACCCTGGGTGGTCAACTAAAATCTTTGCAAATGAATGAAACAATTTGAGAGGTGTAAAGAGAAAATGAGAACAAGAGCACCCTGAATTACATAAATATCTATGTTTACACTTCTGTTAAATGATTAGTTATATCCTTCAAGCTAACGTAGAACTAATAGAAAACGTGACCATCTGGCCACATTTTGCCCATTTGGACCAGGAATTATTTTTCTAGTTGGCAGATCGATTGGAATCGATTCAGTTATTATCGATAATGTTTTCTCGTACCTGACACATTTTCAAGTCGTGCTGTAGCAGGAAGCAATGCTACGCACGCTAAAGCACCCGCAAGAAGCATTGATGTGTCGTTGGTAACCAATGCAAGAATACAAAACATTTTTTCGCCTCGAGCCAAGTTAACTAACTTGCAAAAGTACCCAAACTCCTCTTGCATGCAATGAATCGAGCACGCAATCCTACACAATAAAAACGACTACGTAGATGTTGGTAAGAGTTTGGCCATTGTGTTTACCAACCGACAGCAAGCGAATGCAAGCAACCAAAGCAACAGCGAAATGCATAGCAAGAGAAAAGAAAACTGAAAATAGTAACTCACGTTAGTTAAAAATCAGAGAAAAAGAAATATATATATATATATATATATATATATGTATATATATATTTTTTTATTATTGAAAAGTGAACGAACACATGAAGAAGACGACGCCAAAAACTCTACATAGAAAAAAAAAGAACTTCATGTCATGTCTGCCCTTCTCCAAGCAATTGCTTTTTAGAAGCCATGCGAGAAACGACGTGACAACCAACTAACTAACCGAACGACCGACCGACCGACCAACCGACAAGAGAAACCTGTAAATTTATACCAAAACAAAGGCAAAAACATATCAAAACCTGGTCATACGAAGCTCATATTGTGGTTTGCTTACACAAACACAGGCACACACACACACATATATATATATATATATATGTATAGGTATATTTGTACACTTTTATATGTATTGTGTGTATTCATCTGCCTGTGTTTGATCTGTGTACAGGGAAAAGTAAAAATAAGTAACAAAAAAAAAAATAATAATAATAATAATAAAAATAAACTAAGAGTGCAACGCTGAGCATTTAAAATGTGTGACGACATAAACCGGCTTTTAGCGCATTCGGTCGTGGCTTTATGATGCTTTTGATGAGAGATATCCGCGTGCATATACATAGGCACGTAAGAGTATTTACAGATATGACAGACTACAGACCCACTATATATAATTCTAACGCGTTTTTATTGAAAAATTTTTTTATTGCTTGACGCTCTCTTCTCTTTCAGGTGTTCTTTGTTACCTTACAAAAGCGTCACCGAATGTGAAAATGTGAAAAAAACAAGGCAGAAAAAACGTTAGATTGTATTTTTTCTTTCTGTTATTTACTTATTTATTTATTTTTTTTTTTTTCTATTGCCCGAGTTAGTTATTATAGGAGCCAGTAACCAGTAAAAGACTATAAAGAAAAACAATCACAGACCCTTTTGAATATTTATTCCTATAAATAAGCAAAACATTGTATGTATAACTTTATACATATATAAATACATACATATATACATATAAATACATATATATATATATATATGGATATCATCATCATTATATTTTCATAGTCACAATATAAAATATAAATTATAAACACTTTTGCTTCATTTTCACATTGGTTGCGTGCACACGTGTGGGTGCAGATAGCACTGTTGCAGAGAGTTCGAAGTTTAACGTAATTGTGGTGCGTATGTTGGCAACAATTCGCGTCAAAAAGGAATTAATAAAAAGTTATGAAAGCTAAAGGCAAAATAAAGAAATTTGCTACAAAAAGTTTAAACGTGGATTGACTCTTTTCAGCAGCATCTACTTGCGTACATTAGTCTGGTACTTAGAAACTTTATTGTTTAGCAAAATTTCATTTATATTTGCTTTCAAGCTTTTTTAAAGGGATTTGGTTAAGTAGTATATTTTACATTCACTTCTTCAAAATATTTACGAATGTTAACAAAATACGTGGAATCTATCCTACAAAATATAAAATAATTTCGGTGAACAAAAAAATTCGAAACCTTCTCGTTATGCCCGTCACATAGTCAGTGATATGAAATAAATGCAAACGAAAGAAAAAAGAAAGAAGATGAGAAAAGGATTTAATCAACAATTTATAAGGAATGGTGAATTTCTATTTATGTGTATTTTTATACCTGTACATTTATATACCTATATATCTGTATAACTTTGCATCTGTATGTTTACATAGCTATATATGTATACGGCTGTGGATTTATGTATTTATTTATCTCTATATCGAAGGGGCTTCATATCTGTGTATCTGTTAAAACTATATGGCTCTTCACGTATGTATATATGTATATATTTTGAGAACTGTAAGAGCTCACTGATTGAGAGTACACTGATCGGACGAGATGAGGAAATCAAATAATACCCCTCTTGAATTTTATCAAAAAGTATGGGATTCAGAGAAGTGATGCGTTTCCTTCGGCTTTCCGTATTCTTCAGCACAACAGCTTATAGATTACGCCGCACAATTTGTCCACGAATAGCAGATTTCTATGACTAAGCGCAAGAGAAGAAAAACGTGCCGAGCCTCAGATACTTTTTATACGAAAGCTGGTTCTATCGCGCGAATATCATTGTTTTCGTCCTCGATCAGTTTTCTTCTTCTTTTACAGGGCCTAGCACGAGAGATTGCCTACATTCGTTAATGCAGAAGAAAATTTCAGCGACGTCGTGAAATATCTTAAATAAATTCTTCGTCAATGTCAAATTCGAAATTCTCTCTGTCCGTCTGCTACATTTTGTAATGTCTGTGATAAATTTTCTCCCGGTCGGAAATATTGAAATATCGGTTTTAAATTTGTAAACCATAGAAAGCTCTTACGCGATCATTATTATATTGAAAATGGACCAACTCGATCAAAGGCAATCCTACAATACAGTACAAAATTATCTGGGAACATCTTTAGTTTCTGGTTCTTATGCTCATTACTAACAAACTACACCAGTCACATGTTCAATATTTTCAAGTGTGTTCTATAAAGATGGTATAAATCAGCCAAGCCATAGAGTATGAAAACTTAGTTTTCCTCCCCTTTCTAGCTCCTTTCAATATAAAGGTTTCCTACTTCTTGGTAAATCCAAACTAAGTAGGCCATCATACAGAGGATATCGCACCTTTGCTGTAATCTTGTGTCGTGACCTACAAGCTACATATCACATGAAGTTAACACAGGTTAAATTTCAATTAACGAGTCTTTTCAAACATATTGAAGGTCTCTTGAGCAACAAATTTTGAAAATTCACATAACTTCACTTCGTGGAGATCAGGAAAAATTGTCCGAGGCCACGCAAAGCCTTCCAATCCTTCTTACGACGCAAATATAGAGATAGAAATTTGAAGCCCATTGCAATAGAGAATGAGTTTAACGATCACATGAAGTACATACACCCGTAATGGCTAACAAGTAAAGTACGCATCAACAGTTTTGTACATTAGTTTTCCATGTCAATCTGAGATTTCGCGCCTCTATCGAGCAAAGTCATTCAATATTTAAATAGTCAAGATGGCCTATTAATAAATTTCTCTCTCGGCTTGTAATGTGCTCATTTCAGGTGATAAGATGGTAGGTGTCATAAGTTGACTTTTTCTCAATTGCTTTGACCTCCTATTGTTTGTTATTCATTGTGATTCGTGTTAAGTAAAATGTATTTAGAAAAAAGTAAATAAAAAAAAAATCTAAAGGATCATTTTTGTTTATACACCCTTCCTTTTTTTTTTTCTTACTTAATTTAAAAAAAAAAAAAAAAAATGAAAAAATGATGGGAACTAAGCTTATTGTAGTTTATGACCTTAGATTGGGGTCAAATTAGACGAATGTTATTAAATATTATCTGCAAAAAAAAAAAAAAAAAAAAAAAAAATTTAAGATTACAGTAATCACTTTCAGTTAAATTTTTAAATATTAAATTTAAGCAAATGTTCTCACATCGTGGAGTTTGCGTGCGTAAAAAGTATTAAAAATTTTCTAAACAAAAAAACAAAAAAAAAAAAATTCTTTATAATGGCTTCATATACAAGATAATGTTTTTTTTTTTTTTTTCTTTTCATATTTCACGTAACTTTTACCCTAAAAATGAACTCCCCTTAGACCGACTTGTAAGACACGGATTCATTTCCCTCTTGGTTTTCGTTTATGCTCGCATTCATGTTTATAAAAAAAAAAAAAACAAAAAAAAAATCGTATTTAATATAGCGAATCGCTCAAATACTTTAAATTTCTTATTTTAAAATTTTTACTTCTTATTATTCTTTTCAACAAACTATGTACATACGTAAATGTAAATATATACACATGCATATTTATATGTAGGTATAAACTTTGGTTGTGACCTTTGCTTTAATGCAATACAATAAATATTCTCCAGCATGTACAGCATATACGCAGCACACAGATGCAGATGCATACGCAGATACTTGGTATGCTTTCATTTCTTACGAATAGATGCAATTGCTTGGCTTAAAAGCGATACAGAAACAGAGAACAGAGAAAAATAAATAAGTTTCGTTTATTTCTCCCATATTTTTTCTCCTTTCTTTTTTATTTATTTTTTGCTTTAGATATGTATTTAGGTAGGATTACAAGTATTATTGGTATGCTTTGTATTAAGTTTCGCATGAATTCAATCCTAAATGCTGTTACTTTAAAAATGAGAGACGAAAGATTGAATATCGTAAACCCGTGCACCCATATACACTCATAAATCCGTTGGAGTATATTTCAAAGTATTCAAGTATTTACACAATGAACATTATACACAATGTTGATAGAGAGCATTAAATATGTTGCTGCCTTTGGGGCTAATAGTACAACATGTTGCTATTAACTTAAAATGCTTATAAAACATATATGAAGTCACATCAACATGTTTATAGGCGAAAATAAAGCGGATTATAAAAGGATAAGAATCATAAAAAATTTTTTTTACTTTCAATGTTTTCATTATTTTTCTTAGTATTTACTACTATAAATATACATACATATATATATATATATATATATATATATAGTTTATATCATATTTTCCCCCCCAACATCGATTGCTTAAAAGCATGTAAAAAGTATATGTTATTTGTTTTTGTAACCGGTCGCGAAAAAATAAAATATTAATGGAAAGAAACTTCACAACCAATTGATTGAGAAAAGCAACCGAATGCGAACCTCTCTTGGCGAAAATTCATTCAGAATATTACACTGGTCACTTAAATATTTGCACTACACTTTATATCTGTGAATATTGCATACGTAAAAGCAAATGAAAGGTACTGCTTGCTACCTTTGGATGATGACACAATAACTTATATTAGTTTATAGGCATAAATATCAAAATATATTTAAGGCCACGTTATACGGAGCTGCGTATGTAGATGTTTATTTTTGCGAACATATTTATTTCTTATAATACACACTTACGTACATATACAATTTGTATAAGAAGAGCCGCAATTGAGGCGACATTTTTCCTCATTTTTGCTTTACTCGAAAATTTTTTACTAAAAACTTTTAAAGCGTTAACCAACGTACACCAATTTAACATTTTCGAGCACTACTTTAACGGAAATGCTTGCTTCAAAATAACATCTATCATTAGCTGCGAATAGTCTTTAGGAAAGACGTCCTACTATTGTATTGCAGTAACTTGCTAATAGATCTTTGGTAATTTGTGTGAAATTTTTGCTTCTAGAAGAAAGGAGAGTTGCGGATAAGCTTTATTTGAAACCTTATAAGTGGTCCTCACAACAGACGCACTCTTTTAGATTCTTCTATGTTTAAAGTGCAATTAAGTGGTAACCAGAGACCTCCTCAGAGACCTTTTTCTTTTTGGAATAATTCAAAGTTTGCATCGATTTCGGTTAATCTAGACCCATTTCCGCTCTTTTCGGATCCACCAGCGAAGAGAGAGATGTGTTACATTAAGCTCGCATTTCGCTTACTACACTCAGAAAGATATACATAAATGCAGAAGTCATAAATTTTTTTTGCACACTTGAACAACGTCATTTAAAGACGGTCGTATTGCTGTCCTACGACAACCTTTCAAACTGTTCATACGCTGACTTGTCATGCGGTCTTCATGTATACATTGCTATTCCGTCGTCTTCGAGGAAACTTGGTAATTGATTTGGTTCGAATAGAAACGCGACCACTAAATTGAAATATGCTGGCTCAGTTTCGGTGCCGCAGACCGAACTTTAATTATGATTGGCCCGTGTGTGGACATAATGCAAGTTTAATTGCTACCGATCGATGCGCACCTTAGATTGCGGCCACAGTCTGTGTTCTTTCTCCCTGCTTTTTTTCTGATCACATATTCACACATCACTTTAATACAATGATTCACGTTCCCTCCTCTTAAAGTATCAAAAACTGTACGGTTTGCAAAAACAAAACCTACTTCGGCCCCACTTACCACAATAAACTTAAACGTCGTTTCCTTATTTCGGAGGGACTTTCATCATAAAACATTAACAACTATGCTTTGTTTTATCATGGAAAAGCTTCTTTTGAAAGCACACTTATATGGAAGATGGTTCAAAAAATGGCTCCATCCTCTCCAAATTTTTGTTATTCAATTGATACGTCAAATTACAATTTATTATGGGTCTGTGTTAAGAAAAATTAAGCAATCAATTTTTTTTTGTCGAAAGGATGGTACGCTTCAATTCATTCCAAACTGTAGCTTAAATGCACATGATTACCCATCAGAGGGATGGAAAGTCAAATTTCCGTAAAATGGGAAGTAGACTTACGGAAGTGGTTCGGAATCGAGATGTGTAAAAAAAAAAAAAAATTGAAAACACAATACAGTGTTCACTTGCGCATATGTTTCATATAATTGAAAAAAAAAAATAAAAATCATTTCTTATCAACTGCGATAACTTGTGGTTATAATAAAGATAAAGAGAGACAAAGTTAGAGCAAGAAAGAGAACTTCACGCACACAAATTTAAATCAATAAATTTAGTTCATTACTTAAATGTTAAATAGATTGTGTGCACATCTTTAAATTCTTGACATAGAAAATATTTTAGAATTTTTTTTTTCTTTTCGCCGTTATTTCTCTGTTCCTTTTTTTCTCTAGCATGACGTCCTTTTGTAAAGCATGCATATGTGGTTTCCTCGCAGTAATAAATTTTAATTTTCACACACGCTTACTAACAGCGCCGACGACAGACAGGCAGAAATGTAGTAATGCGTGTACAAAAACTCATACATATATACATTTGCATATATATGTGTACAAATTTTATGAATTTTCTTTAAAAGTACGCGGAAAAGTTTTATGAATATTTTTTACTGTCTTCTCGTGAACACCAATATATGTAAGAGTTTGTCGTTTCATAGCTAAAAGCACAAAATTTTAATCTGTTTTTCTTTTAAGCCACATTCGCACACACTTACACAGATTGAATATAAAATATGCTCGTATTGGGATACATTTTGTGAAGCTCTCTCTAGTAAAGACTGCACGTATATACACGTAAATATATGCATATATGCATATATACATTTTATATATATACATATATATATATATATATATATATGCAATCACGTTACGTACTTGTTGTAAATACAAACACCTACATATAACAGCATTAAGCGACAGTCTTTCTGCCACCCATACCCCCACAAAAGGCAACATAAACACACACAAGCCGCAGGATACACAAGCAACCAGCACAAAATAATCCAATCTTGAGCATCTCTAGACCACTTATGTTAATGTATGCTCTACAGTGATACAAACCTATGTCGCTTACACACACACACACACACACAAATACTAAAATCGTATTTGTGTAGATATGCGGCAAACCAGCGTCATCATAAGATTTTTTAACAGCCAACAAGCCATTGAGTCGTTGGCACAGGCAGCTGCGAGCCAGCTTTTTTACTGCTCATTATCTGTATCATTATTATCATCGTCGTTATCTAAGCGCATAACATTGTCTGTTTCATAAGGCTGGCGCGCGTATATTTGTGTATATGTTGGTGTATGTAGGAGGCAGTTTCACTCTTTCTCTGTAGCTTGCATTGGATCCCCCGCTCCTACAGACCAGTTTTGTTAACCAAAAAAACTAGAAAATAAAAAAAACAAAAAACGAAGAAGAAAAACGCATCCGCCTGCAACGTCTGCTCCGTATATAACATAAACTTGCAAATGCGTTGCATTCTTGCGCTCATTCATTCATTCATTCATTCATTCAGTCATTTGCTTTGTTATGCAGACGTTAACTTGAGTCACTCGGTTAGCTTGAGTAGTCTGTCCGCCCATTAGGTCGTCGCTCGCTGAAGGTTCATTTATGTTTGCTTCCTTCGATTCTTGCCCGCTTTCCATTCCTCGCCGTCTTGGCTACTTTTTGATTCGAAATTTTCATTTCCGTCCTATTTTTTTATGCAACTTTTTTGATGAGAACATATTTGACATTACTTCTTATACATCCGATATAAAAAAAAAAGAAGAAAATAATTTAAAATATCGCTTCATATAAAATAAATATTTTTCAAATATCACAATAAGACAAAAAAAGAAGAGAAGAAGAAAAAGAAAAACTAAGTAAATAGGCAAACATATCATTTCATCGTTTGTTGCTTCATAAATAAATTAAAGAGAACTTCAAAGGAAATTGAAAACATCATCATCATCATTATCGTCATAACACCATCTCTTAGCACTCAACGCAGCTATATCTAGGGATAAACATTAAATCAAGCTCCACTTATATTATACGAAACGTTAACATGCACACGCAAACACGCACACACGCACACACAACTAATGTCAATAAAACATTTAAAGTGCAACTGAGAAGTTCTCAAACAAAAATTTCCTTCAACCTTTTGGGTTTATAGATATGTCAAAGCTTCAATTGAATAAATATAAATGAAAGTTTCGATCCTTAAACTTATTGAAAATGATTGCATTATTGCCCTGCCGTCCTTCCACTGCCACTGGTCTACGAATTGACACTTTTGATGTCAAGTATTATGCAGCACTGTTGAATTGCTCGATGGTTTGCTTGTGGCATTGCATATAAACTTCATATGAATCTTTTCGCGTTAACCGGATATTGAAATAAATGCTTTCCCCTCGAATAGCTCAGAAGACAAGTAACTACTGCGGCATAAGATCTATTTAAGTGGCTTGTGGTTATTTGTGTTCTTGACGGACAAGACCGACACCTTCAGAAGGTAAGGTCTCTCCTAGCCCAGTGAAGTACTTCCACCAGATTCAATCGTTTTCTATGTGCGCGGCACACTGCGCACTTAATGTTTGGCGCTTTGCCATCCGATAGAATTTTGTTATCTTTTGCGCAATACCTTTGCGAGCGCGGCCAAAGCGAGAAAACCAGAAGGGTATGGGTATACGAGTACTCAACAATGCTGTCATCTAAGAATAAGAGGCTTCACTTATTAATCCTTTGCGTTCCTAATTTTTATTTATTTTTTTTTTTTTGCATATAAGCTTGATTCTAGATCGACAAAGAAATTGGTGTAAGGTCGACATTAAACCGAGATAGGAGTGTACAGCGTTAAGTTTATTCGAGTTTTAATTTAATTTTATACTACTCATCCCTCCATTGATCTACATGTATATGCCGCGGTGAGGCATATTCAAAATCTTTGTGTGGACCAAGAACGATGGTCTAGGGCAACTCCATATTTTGAAACTTAACGCACTTTCCTCGAATTTTTGGAAACTACTCTACTCCCAAATGCGAAAGCGGTACGTAAACGTATCGAAGACCTCCTGACGGTCGAGGGCCCGAAATATCTCTACTAGATTCTTTCTCATCACAGATTTTTCAAAACTCAAGCAGAGGCATCTTCTATGTTCCTCAGCTCAACGAGCAAAGATGCCCGCTGCAGTTTCACTACACAGGAAAGAAAAGACTCTTGTAATAAATCCATCCCTGAAGTTTAATGACAACAAAATCTTTTTGTTTCTATATATGAGCCCATGCTTTAACTGAGACAGATGATTAATCGAACATCCCTAATAATGTATTTATATTAAGGTACTCTACACCATTTATGGTGCGAGGGTATACTAAATTTGTGGGGATGTATGTGACACACAGGAGGAGGACTTGAGATAAGCCGATAAATTCAGAATTACTTTCTGCGACTATGTTAGCTCATCCGTCCATCTGTCCGTCTTGTTTCAATTTATTAGCTATAGTTTTTCACACATTTTGATCGCATCTGATATGCTGAGGTGTTTTAACCCAAGGACGAACGCTATTTTGGACAGGACCACTTCTTCGATCACTTCCTTATTTTGAAATGTCGTTATATGAGCAACTGTAAGATGATGTAGGGTATTTTATGGTGGGCTCTGGCTGTTTATAGTATTTGTACTTGTTTTGTTTATTGTTAAGTAGAAATTTCGATAATGCTTCACGAAACTCTGTATTTATTTTCCTTCAACATCTAGCCTCACTGTGCAGTGATATTTTGTTTAAATCAATTGCCAAAGTTTTAATGAAGTTTGCAATCGTTTGTGAAATACGTACAAAAAATAAATAAACAAAGCAAAATTATAATTAGAATTTGAATCTTGGCATATGCACATAAATATTTCATTGGATTATATCTGTGAATGTTAAAAAGTCTAATGCATTCACTGACCTTTTCGTAACATAACGATGCTTAAGCTTCGTGTATATCGTCTTCCATATTACTCTCAGAAAGCAGGATGCAGGGAACATTCGTTGAGTAGCTTCAAAGAAGACCTCATTATGTGCCTTCCTAGAATTAGTGAACGCTTGCTTAGGTGTGAGTTGCTTGAAATTAATCCATACATGAAATGGTCTTAGGTCACCTCTTGGGCTTTCCTACATTGGCCATGTGCAATGTGATCACTTTTTAATATTCCAAACAACATTAGATGTGCTTTAGTTGTACTTTAGTGTACTCCCTGAGAAAAGTCCTTCAACATACCGTTATGTTGTTTATAACCAAACAGTTTGAGTTATTTATTTACTACATATTACATATCATCCAGTAAAGAGTTGAAGAACTGCTTACACGAGTGTGTATGTGTTTAAAAAAAAAAAAAAAAAAAAAAAAACTTTTATTTACATCCATGTACTATAATATAAACGCATAAATACAAATATAAACGTTTAGGTGTAAGAGCATTCGTATGTAAATTATATATAAATGAGTATAAATTAGTTGTTAGTTAAAAGTTAAAAAAAAAAAAAAAAACTACATACATACATACTATATATTATATATTTATATAAATTTGCCTAACTATGTTATATCCCTAATATGCACATATATGTGCGTGTATGTAAGTATTATAATAAAAAGTAAAACTAAATCAGTTCCCAAGTGTGTAACAAATTTTAATTATGTTAAAACCAAATAACAGGACAACAAACAGCAAAGAGAGCCTTAACAAGTGAGTATATGTGTATACGTGAAGACAAATTTGTAAGAACACAAATATTTAGTAAATAGGCATGTATGTGTGTTAGAAAATATTGCAGAGTACACAAAACAAACAAATTACTATAGAAGTTTATATTATAGAAATTACGGGGTGCAACGAAACTCGAATGCATTTTTCTCTCAGCACCGACTTCGTCAAATGTTGATTTTCACAAGTCAACTTTGTTGCTGGCCAGCCGAGGCGCTCAGAGCGCCGAAAAACGTTATGTATAATTACATATACTATATATATTCGGAGCGCCCAAGTGTTAGTTCAACAAGTGTTTCATCAACATTTACAAAATATGAGAAGTGATAATGTTTATAAGCATTTTATTAACCGTTTTTACTGCTTAAAAAAGTAAATGTACCTAAGCAAACCCAATTTCTACTGCTTCTACTGCTTGCAGCAAGCAAAGAGAACCCAGCAAACAATTTCATTTCAATTTCACTCAAATTTCTTTCAAAAATTACGCTCATAGACTTTAATTAAATTAATAAAAAAAATAAAATGCTTTATTAGTTATAAATAAAACTGAATGTTTTTTTAAAATGTAAAAAAGAAAAAACACAAAAAAATACAGATATAAAAATATTCGTTTATTATTACTCCTACTAATCATTAGCTGTAACTACGCTGAACTGCTATACACCGACTACGACTGGCTTACTTAATATTAAGTGAGTGAGAAGTATAGTTATTCTTTAGTACAGCAATGTATGTACGTGACCGAGAGACTTGTAAGGTAATATAAGTGCTTAGGTTTTTTTCATATATACACAGATACTACTATATATATATATGACGTTTCTTGTTTTTAGTAAAAATACTAACTAACTTGAGAGGAGCAGCAAAAGCATATTTACTTGGCTTGACTTGACTGTTGTATAAAAATAAATGTTAGTGAGAGTCTAGAAACGTGCATGTGTGTTTGTAAACATGTTTATTTATATTCATGTATATACTGACAATCAACGACAACAACAGAAGTACGACGAAAGAGATGATGACTATGATTGTTTGGTGGTGTGCTGTGTGCCAAGCTAAAAACCATACCATACCAACAGCAACAACAACAACAACACGCACACACATACACACACACGCACACATAACACCAAAACCCAGTATCTATGAGCTGTTTGGCAACTTTATAAACACACATTGTCTCAGTTCGTTTGAAACTGTTGCATCGTGAACGTTGTGTACATTGTGTTGGTTTTTGTAAAAATTTCTATTCGTAAGCGTCTCTGTGCATATCCGTATTCGTTTGTGCCGTATACATTTGTGTATTATATACAATTGCAATACACACGTTCACCAATTTACATCTTTTATTAAATAGTAGCCAGCGCCGCGCTTCCACATATTTGCAAGCTAGATGTTGCTAGAAAGCCCAAAAATCTCCGATAACTCGTTTTAAAATAAAAAAAAGAAAGGAAAAAAAAAAAAAGAAAAAAAAAAGAAAAGAAATTCCTAAAAGGATCTGTTAAGCCGCCGTTTTAAAAGTTTTTTACGTTTACGTTAAAAAGCCTGTCACGAGTGTTTATCGTTTAAAGTGAAAGAATCTTTCACAACGCAGATCACGTTTTAAAAGTGAAGTGCGCGCCAAAAATCACTTAAGGGCCGATTAAAAGTATCCTTGAAGATTTTAACGGGTATATATATACATATACGTATAGGCGAATAAAAATATAAATTTTTCGATAAAAATTTCTTGCAACTAAAGTCACTTCTGAACTGTTTTTATCCTAAGCTACGAAACAAAAAAAAAAAAAGAAAAGAAAAGAAAAAAAAAAATGTTTATCAGCGAGTGTTCGCGTTTTGCTTAAATTTAAAAATTATCAACAGTCAATTGTGCCAATTATTGCAACAAGCATAAATTACAAATAAAAATTTACACTTAATTAGAGAAAAGTTACGGAAAACAGCTACAAAATGCAAGGCGGAATAATAAGAAAACATCTGGATCTCTTGCAGACTAAGCTCAGTGCTTTGTTGCTTTTCATTGTCATTATAACAGGTGAGTCATTTTTTTTCTTCTTTTTTTTTTACGTCCCTAGCTCTCCTCTCTCTCTCTCTCTCTCTCTCACCCTCTCCCTCTCTCACTCTATATATTTCATTATTAAAATTTCTTTGTACAACTACTTTTAATTATTAATATTAATATTAATTCTATGTTTTTGCTTTTCTTATTAAAACCTGTTTTCGTTTTACCTGCACTTTTTAAACGGCATTTTTTCTCTGCTAATCTGTACACTCAGTAAATATCATCGCGTTTTGTGTCAGTGCCTCAAGTATCAATTTTATTATTTCTCTCATTCTTTTTGTTTGTGTTGTTTTATTGAAATTTCTCATTGCGCAGGTCTAACCATTTTATTATCGCATCTTCTTCTTTTACCTTCATTTATTCTCTCTACACACTTGTAGGCTTTTTTCTCTTCTTCTTTTTTTGAATTTATATTAACCCGTTTCCTTTCAAAATTGAATTAAACGCTTTTTCTTTCTATTCTTTGCGTTATCTTCAGTTCGGTTGTTTGGCTTTGCTTCTAGTTTAGCTTTAATGCGCATGCCATGTTGTATACATATACTCTCAGTTTTATTCAGATTCCTTTATGCTTCTATATACATATATATCTAGCATAGTTCTTTTTTGTTTTTTTTTTTTTGTTTGTTTAACTTGATTCTTATGATTTTTTGATATCAAGGTTTTTGCGGTTCTTAGTTAGATAGAATATTGAAAAGAAAAATTAGATCACGGCTGAGCTACTGGTTTTTCTGTTGTTTTAGCTAAACTTGTCTGTCGAGCTTTATATAAATTCTAATAAAATAGAAAGTAATTCAGCTGCATACAGTTAAGTATTTAAATGAAAAAGCATGACTCTCGAAAACAAGAAAAATTTTTTATTTTCATTTTTTTATCTAATAACTAAAACCACTTAAAAGTTAAATTTTGTAGGCAGCGATAATTTCAGAAATTAATGCAATGTGTTCCGTACTTACTTAACGTGACTAATAAAATAAACTCATAAAAAAAAAAACTATATTTGGAACAGAAACGAGCATATATTAACCGATAGTTAGCGTTATTAATGCAACTAAATTAACTGCATTCAGTGTTGACATCTTCTAGAAATTGACGATTGCGAATCGATAACATTCCAGCAATTTTTCAAGCATTATTATCGAAAATTAAAACAATGACTAAGCACATCTTAGATATTATTTCACCTTGACTCTTATACTCACCACCACATAAAGCGCAGACTATATGCTATAGGTGGCTTTTAAGGTACATATATAGTTCAGATCGCGGTTTTTTTGCCGCGGACACACAATATTTACAAATATACCTTGAAGGGTGCATAAATTCTATACAGCGCCTTTGCAGCCCTTCTTGCGAAACCAATCCGATTTAATCAAGGATTCTACCGCACGGCATCTTTGCATAGCAACCAACAAGTGAAGTATTATACTAAACGGACAAAGGGGGCAAAGCGGTGGCCTAGCACATGTCCGATGGGCGAAAGAAAAAGGGATCGATCATACGCAATCAATTTTATGGCGCCGAATGACATGACTTATTCGGTACTCTGCTAATGATCTATGAGACTTGCATCTACTACGAACCACTACAAGACTCGCAATTCGACATTCAAAATAGTGTGGCTTATGTGTTCTGGAAAGAAGATGGAATGGTGCAGAGCGATATATTAAAGAGGCGGTAATCGCGTCTTTGAGCAAGAGACCAACCTATTATTAATTTTTATGTGAATAAAATTAAGAAAATTAAACCGTTTAATATCTGCATACGCATGTGTCGTTTAATCTCCTTTCACCTGCTTAAGGTGAATATCGTAATCAATTTAGACGTATCTTTCTGTATGCCTAACTGATCGCTGTACGGCTGTACGTATATATTCTCCTCATTGCGACTTAAGAACTTCTTCTAGGAAAATAAATATGGATTTAAAATCCATATCTGTCGCCAATCTTAGTTTAGGTAAATCCCACTATCAATCCTTCTGCTTGCATCTTCGTTGATCATCTCTCTGTGGAAAAGTGAAACCGCGTACGCACTTGTCCTTCAATCTGTTTGCGTCAGGCTGAAGTAAATATCGGAATCAATGTAGAAGTGTCCTTGTCTATGGCTGCCTGTCCGTCTGCCATGTTGATTACGATTAGATGTGTAAACTTGACTTGATGTTCTCATTTGTCGTCAACATTAGCTTGGGTGAATCCGTCGATCGATCTTTCTCTCTGTATCTTCGTTGTTTGTCCTTCTGTGGAAATCACAATTAAGATCTTAGAATTTTATTTAAAACAGCAAAACACACAAAACATATCAGTTCTGAACAACATTCGATTTATTGCACTTGCCCAACATTGTTCAAAAGCCGACATTTTGTCGATTTTCCTAAACTATGTCATATTAAAAAGTTCCCAGTACAAAGCTGTAAGCTCAAAAATGACGGATTTGAACAGAGCTACGTAGCTAAGATCAAATATAATGGTCTTCAAATTATATATAGCATGCGACGTACAATCAATATATCGTTTGAATAGATTTCCGTTGTCTCTTTTAAGCATTTACTATATGGTAGCTAGTGATGGGGTATAAAAAACGTTCATGTTAATATGACGGATAACAAATGTGAACGTTGTAAGCCCTTAAAAAAAAAACTCAACATGATTTCATACCTTTGTGAACCAGTTTTCTTTTTAACAAAGCACATTTGCATAAAGCTTTATTTCTCTTGATAATTTTGAATTCATTATCAGAGTTTGAGGTCTTATGCTTTACAACATTCTTCAAAGATCATAAAAAGCACGAAGATTTTCGTGGGACCTAGATACAATTCGCGATTACTTGTTGAGACCATTAAAAAAACGCGGTAGTACTCATGATGATCAGGAAGGCACATAATAAACACTTTACGCTCTCTTTGCATTTCCATGGCTTGACAGTATTTTAAACTATATGAGACAACTCGAGTTCCCGCAGAGTGCGTGCAAGGAAGTCCTTATGACAATTAATTGCTGAATGTTACTATAACCCAGCAGGTATATTTATGAAGAATGGTTAACTTGTAAATATTGTTGAAAGATGTATTGTTTGAACATTAAAAGCACATCTAATAGACTACGGCGACAACCTCCCTATCTCTTTCTCTTTTCTCACGGCTTTCTCACTTGTACCCTATTACACGAACATCGCGTGAGTGATTGTTGATAATAGAAAAAATATATATATGCTTTAGCACATCGACACTTTGGAAAACTTTAAAGAAAGATTCCATAAATCCTTGATCGTCGTGACTTTGAGAATGTCGGTCCTTCTGTCCAATGATTCGTTTTTCGCTTCAAAGTAGGTGCAATTGAAATAGAATGCTGGTATATTCTGGACATATTTGCGAATGCGTTTGAGTCGTCCACAGGCGACCCACGCCCACTAAAGTAATCTTCAAAAGAGCGAGCCAAGCATTCCGATAAAATTTTTATGCAATTAATTAACAAAATTATGAAAATACATGCATTCTCTCTTCACACCCAGTCTAGTTTTTTTGGGCTCTCCTCTCTCTCTCTCTCTCTCTCTCTCTCTCCCTTGTTCAAAGAAAAAAGGGCAATTTTTAATTGATAGTTTTAGAAGACCTTGTTGTGCGAAACGGTAGCCCCTTCTGTGCAACAAAGTTTCGTATTTACACTAACATTAACGTGAAGAAGAACACATTCAAAAATTACTACTTAACCAAATGCCACTTATTTCACGATAATGAAAACAAAAAACAAATGTAAAATATATTTTTATGTACACAATTCAAGACTGCTGCGCAAAAGAGTTTAGAAGAAAAAGTGTTTTGGAAAAAAAGTGCGAAAATTTGTCTTCATATTTCGCACGAACTTACAAAATCCATAACATCATTTGAGAAAGGATGTCCAAGGCCAGAGAACAATATGTATGCGCGTGTGTGTGTGCTAATTTAGTAGTAATAGAGTTTATATTACGTCGCCAGAAGAGAAATGCACAGAAATCCCGCCACTAGTAGTTCCTTCACAATAATAATGATAGTAGTTTTGTCTCAATTGCTGTGAACAAATTCCAGGAAAGTAATGAATTTTAAATTTTTATTTTAACTAGAGAGGCCGACTTAACTTATCGCATGTGGCAGCAACATATCAATGCTTGCAGAGATAATTAAGAAAAAGGTTTTTGAACTTTCTGCAACTTTCATTAGAATGTTTTTTTTTTTTTATTTTTCGTTTTTAGTTTACGCTCTCTCTAGTTCAGTGATTTCAGTTAACATTATCAAAAAAAAAGAAAGAAAAAAAAATAAATAAAATGTTACCTTACAACAAAAACCCATTCAACTCATGCATATGCAGATGAGCAGTAAAAACGTATAATTACAACTGATGGATAGTGCTATGAGGATACAAGTAGACACAAATGCACAGATTTTTCTATGACTGCAATCACATCATAATCATCATCATCATCATCATCATCATTATCATCATCATTATCATCATCATTAGCATCAACGTCGTCGTCATCACCACGATTATCACCTTTCATAGCACATATACACCCAATATACCCAACATATACCAACCATATGCATGTGTGCATATGAAACTAAAAAATTACATCGCAAACATTTTTATTTATGCAATAAAAGAGGAAAGCAAATAACGCAAAAAATATAAAAACGAGCAAGAAATACATATAAAACAAAATCAACACGCAAACTCAAACATTCATATGTGAATAATAGCAACAAAAATAACAAAAGTAAATACGTATACGAATTTCGTGCAGTATGCCCTCATCATTATATTATCACATTGTTGTTGCCGCTGTCGATGCTGATGCCGGTGCCGTTGCCGATGCCGATGCCAATGTTGCTGCTGTTAAAACTATCTTAACATCACGAACAGCGGAGGGAACCAAACAAACAAAAATGAAATGAAAACACGACTCTTCGAGGTTTTGTTGGATTTTTTTTTGTCTTCTTTTTTGTTTATTAATATTAATTTTTTTTGTTTTTTCGTTTCCTTGAAACACAAATACAAGTAATTTACGGTAAATAGACACCAGACCCACAATATCAACAGACGGTTAAAATTCGTATATTAACAAAAAAAAGTTTACCGAAGCGAAAGGCAAACGGCTTATGAATTAAAAATTCAGAAAAATTGGTTACGCTTCAGCTTTTCTAATTTTGTATATAAAATAGAATTAAATGCGTTTTTATTTCAACCACAATACTTCTCCATCGAGTGTTCATAACAAAGCTCATTGTAGAATGGCACATTAACAAGAGCGATAATAAAGCTTTAGTCGAATTGCTAACAGCCCTTCCACGGCTTCCCCACTTTTATGCCATTTCATATAAAGGGATTGACGAGATGATCTGTGCAATATTGTTCTCCATGGAGACGCAACTATAAAGCATTACTCAGTGATGAAGTAAGTTGCGTTTATATACATCAACGCACAAACTACAAATGCCGCCTAAGGTGTTTTATGAAACATCAAATTGAGCGACGTACCTCGCATCTCCTAATATCCGATTTTTGCTTGTTTTTGTTTCTTTTCTGATAAACACACGGAGATAACAAACTAGTAAGAAGACGAGATTCGGCTGTGACCGAATTCTTTATGCCCTATGCATTTTCTTAAAAGAAACCCAAGAAGAAAAAAAAAATGAAATTTTTGGACTCTACTCTATGGAGTGGGTTGGTGAATAAAACTCCAGAAAGCAAAGGAGCTTTTATGTTGCAACGCAGGCGTGAACTTTGAGAGAGCGTGGACACACTTTCAATAATTTCGCCCCATTTATAGTCGATATCTTCAGCGATCGAGTCGTTGGTTATCACAAACATTATAGTGGTAGACAGAGGGACAGACAGGCACAGGTTGAAATCGATTTAGAACATCATATATTGATCAAGAAAATATGCGCTTCGTAAGGTGTTTGATGTTTCCCTCAGAATGCTGCAAACGTTCTATCGAAATGATTACACCTCCACCCTTCGGTAATGAGCTGTTCGTCAAAAATATAATTTAACACGTATATGGAAGCATTCTACTACAATAACACAGCGTAGCATGTACCTAGCAACGCTCACTTAGTTACAAGTAAACCGGTTTTTAGTATCGCATATACTCACTAAAATACTGCGAGTCAATCAACGTCGTGTAAAAATTCTTCGGAATTTTATGATAAATTTTACAAACAATTTGAACAAATTAGTTTTCACGTCAGTTTATTCCCAAATACAGTACGCTCCTTGTATACGTGCGTATTTAGGCAAGTATTTTTTTCTCCGATAAGGAATATGGTAAAAAATATCATTATTGTCAAATGCCTATAGCGAGTAATGTCATCTCTTAGAAAAGCTGGCAAGAAGAGCATAAGAAAGTAACGGAGCGATGGTTACGTATCGAGTAAATCCTAAATACGAAAATCCTAATTACGAAAGAATTTCTCAATTCGATGAAAATTAATTTTACGGCTGTCTGTGAGCATTTACGACCACAACGTGTTGCAGTTAAGCCATGAATATCCAACGAAAGCTTTAAATAACTCTTATTCACCAGCAAGCAAGGGACAACTGAAGACTGTTATAACTCAAATCGGTCTCAAAGATTAGTCCTACATATCCACTCATCGGACTCCAAAGTTGTCCACAATAATATACCCATTGTTGTAACCGTATTAACGGAAGGGGCGGAGGTACGAGTTCCCTTAGTTACAGTAGGAGAAGTGTAAAATTTTACACGAAACAATGTTTTTTTAATGTGGTGCTACTGTAAGGACTCAAATTGGTCAGCGTTGACTTGAGGGTTTGCCCGGGACCCTTAAATCGATTATATCTAAAGGGACGGAAGGACAGACTCACTTGTTAAGAAACGAAGATGACTAGAGAAAAATGGCTTGGCTTCCTCTCTTCTGGTAGATCGCTTAGGCAGAAAAATGGTTTCTATTACGGATAACAATGCGCCTCCAATGTCAAATTTCAGTCATTTCCAGTTGAGGTTTGGTAACAAGTGGTAAGAAGAAAATAATTCGAATTGAAAATTGAGTTGATAGCCTTATTTCAAGTTTATGCATCTTGTGCTACATTCAGAGTACGTGTATTCAAGAGCAGTTTCGACTAACTTACTACTTAGGTAACTTGCATCTTACCTTAACTTAGGATTCTAGAAAGCGTTAAGAGCGCAAACTAAGGATCCTCAACCCTGGGCACTTATATCATATTTATGATACGTGAGAAGCTCTATGTCCTACAATCGTTCGACCCTAAATTTGTTATCTGGAAATTGAAGAAATTTCTTTGATTTTTGGAATTTCGCCTGCAGTTAAGGAGAATTTTAAACAATCAATTTTTATTAAAGAGTTCTTCGAAGGTACTATTACATGTGTATGCGTAAGAATCTTTTCAATATTACGATGACAAAAAGGAAAGGACAACAAAACCTTGCAAGCCTTTCTTTCCATATTCATATACATCAAGTCTATTGCCGTTTTGACCTCTGCTGCTGCTTCTAGTTCTGCTTCTGTTTATGCTTGAGCTTATGCTTGCCTTGTCGCATGTCTATTTTATATCTATTTCATGTAATTTTTTTTCTTTAAGAGATCGCTTTTGTTTTGTTTTTGTTAAGCTACTAAATTATTTAAATTTCTCTCTCCTTTTAAGTCTCTTTCTTGTATATTGTTTTTCTTTTCTGACATTATGTAACAAGCAGACATAATAAGTATCCCATACACACCTTTTTAAAATTTTCCTTTGTATGTAAATACATACACATGTGCACGATAGAGATATACGTTCGTATACTCATTCACTCATTCACATGCATAGACAACCTAATGCATCTTAAGATGTACCTTCAAGTGTAACATAATAATATGCACATATGCATCCATGCATGCATGTATGTCTATCTGTCTGTATTAGAGCTAAATTTGCAATTGTTTTAACAGCTGCTCTTGAAAAACAAAGACCTCTTAGAAGATAACTCTGCCACTCTCCGACTGGCTGACACTTCTCATCTCTCTATTAAGATATCTTACGAGGTCGCTATGCTGTTATGAATGTTATTTGCATTTTAAATTTTATAATTAAATGCAAAACATACATTATAATGCTTCTTAAATACTCAAAAGAAATTTAAGTCGCTTTAAATCGGTACACAAAATGCATTACATACGTGTACATGAACACGACATCCAAGAATTTCTTCTTAAGGCTCTCATATATTTTTCATTTAAGGTTATATGTTTCCAGAAATGATCATAAGAAAACAAAACAAATGTCTGCTATTTCTTTCATCTTCTTGTACGCCTTACGTACAAGACAACAAAAGCATTTAAAAACTTTAGATGAAACAATTGAAAAAAGTACTGGTATTAACTGGTTATCAGTGCCGTTACATTCTTCTTTGCTAAACAGACGTGTTGTCGGGTCGACACCAAAATTAGCTTCTCTAGACAGTTCTAATCACTCGTCGTTAGTCTTTACTCTTACTCGTATATCTTAAGGAGAATTTTTCCGCGCCAGCTCTTCACGAAATTTTTCGCCCTTCATTTTATAGGCGATTGATTGGTGACCAATTGTAAATATTTTACGGGCAAATGAAGAAGAGTACAATATTTGCCCTCTTAGTTTGCAAAAGTCTGGTTAGTCTACGTTAAGCCATCGCAATCGTTTAAATCATCCCATTGAGAAGTTTACGAGCTCGTCAGGAGCGTACACAGTTCATGGGTTACGTAATTTAAGAAATATTTGATGTGTTCTTCTGGTCACTACCAGCTCATATTTAGTAGTTTGTTATAGCAGAAGGAAAATGCACCTCTAGCGGTGTGCGAAAATTTATTTTAAATTAAAGAAAATAGGAAAAGTTTTCAAAACGGGACTGTGGTATATTATATCACACAGAAGATTAAAATATCCATTGATTTAATATCAAATATCTTTTTATAAGAGAGAAGTTTTCGCTAAGGCAAGTGGCAGTATATGCAAGCAAAAGGCAGAATCAAAGCTTCAATCAAAGCTTCAGTCACTCGTCCATTTTACATACTCAATATATGACATACACAGCCGTAGATAACTAGATGGCACTCACTTCGCAATAAGAATAAAAGCAAATCTTTGTTTACAAAAGAGCAAAGAAAAAAAAATTGCAAAAATATGGTTTAAAGAACTACCGCGTAGTCAAGCAGATAAGAAGCGCGACCGTCAAGCCTGGGTTCAGCTCTCGGTTCGATGGACCGTACCTTCATTGCCACGTGCTGCATAGCTGCAGGAGAAGCCAGGTCAACATAACTATCGTATGGGTGAACAGTCATAGGATGCAGCTGAAGCCCGCCTGTATGGCCGATGGCTGTACGCGTAACACCAAGTCTAAGGGTTTACATTAACCCACCAGCGATGGACCTCCCGCACACCTTATGCCTGTTTATTTCCCTCGCTCTTCCAGTTACGGGAAACATTCCTTGAGTGCATAGTCCTACAAAAAAAAAGAAAGAACATCTGCATACAAAAACCTTTAGAAAATTGAAGCAAGTGAAACTAGGCATAGTTGCAGAGAACACAAATTTTAGATGTGGAAAGCTCCACAACTGATCAGAAATCAAGGTAAAGTTGTCGTACTAAATAACAGTGATCTATAATTTCTTCGCCAATTGCCACTTCATATTCCATGATCCATGTTAACTCGCACCCGACTGCTTGGAATGCTAAGTCTCCGTCTCTGTCGCTCTCCCTTCGTAAACTCCATCATTATATTCAAAACTTTTATGACTAATTCTTATTTCAATAAAATTCCATAAAATGCATTTGTTTGATTACGCGCACAGGATGGTCCCTGCATATAATACATATAACTGTATGCAGATAAATATATTTGTATTTACATAGCATAATTCCTTTTGTCATAAATTAATCAATCAAATTGAAAAGTCTCTCAATTTGAAAAATTGGATTTACGCTACTTTTCAAAAGAAACGATTCGATTATCAAAATCAAATACTGTTATTACGATAAGAATAACTTGCGGTTTTCCGAAGCGTGGCTCGCTTCAGCTATTCTTTGCACTCAAAGTTAACGTTACGTTCAAATATTAAGATTCACTGCGCAATTCTTTGCCACATATTTCTACACACTAAT
This sequence comes from Glossina fuscipes, assembly GCF_014805625.2. NCBI lineage: Eukaryota > Metazoa > Arthropoda > Insecta > Diptera > Glossinidae > Glossina > Glossina fuscipes. The sequence continues at coordinate 19,223,141 of NW_023998416.1, forward strand.
AGCCAAGATGTTAGATGATTTTAAACCGGTTCGGAAGCAAGCATTGCATATGCAAGTAGATGTAGATATGATGATGATGAAATTCATTGGAAAGATGAGTTTATTTACAACAAAGTAAGAAAATAAACACAACAACAATATATTCATAAAATGAGAAATAAGTAAGAACAGCGTTAAAGATAACAATAAATGATATCGATTACAATTATCTTTCCACTTCGACGGAAAACATTATACAGGAAATAAAGAGAACTTTAACGGTCGTTGCAATCGTTACATTGGGTTTCTCGGGAGTAATAATAGATTTAATAAAATTGACCATTGTTAGCCCTGTTAAGATATATTTATATTGGAAGAAAGTTGCTGTACTTGAAGAAAGCTCCGTACCTGAAAATGATGAATGAATTCGAGCAGCAAAGATAAATTGTCATCGGTATATACCTTTTTTGCAGAATATTTTTACCAGTGTGATTTTGCTGTTGCGTCACTATTTTCACATATCGCAGAATTATTGATCCCACCGCTTAATATATTGTTACGAAATGCTTTTCTTGTTACAGTTCGTATCACTAGATCGTGGTTTTATTTACAATCAGTTTGTTTAAGTTAGCTTGACAACATTCTTAACTGAAACTTTCTTTTCGACACAAATTTTCTTTTCCGACTAAGTCGTTCAACTCAAATAATCTCTGATTTCCGCTAATCTTTCTCGTCGGCCAGCAGCTGCATCACGCGCCATGAATTTGCACTTAGTTTTCCCTTCTCTCGTAAATTTATTTTCTGGGAAAATTATTTACTTGGAATGAAAGTAGATTTGGGATGGATGGCATTAGGCAATCAAGAAAGTCGAGTCGCAAATGTGTGACCAATTTGAGACGGCCAACCTTTGTCCCTCGAGCGTCTTAGACAACTTTCGCAGACATCATACAGCCGAGCCTAAGATGTACTAACCTTTGTACGAAGTGTACTTATCGCGAGCAACGTTGCAAGCCTGCGCTTGCCATTAACTTTGGTCCTTGTTTAGATCTTTTTCCTAATTTTTTCAATTGTGAGCGTTCAAACATCAGACCAACAGAGATGCGGTCGTTATTCTATCAACACAGAATCTCATGCTTACAAACATAAAAAGTAAATAATACGTGGAATGTCGGATCCGTATTTTTGGTTGGTAGAAATAGATGGACATTTATGGTCTTTACCATTTCCTATCGTCAAGCCAGTCAATTAAAATTAATTGAAAGCAGCTGGATAATGAGTTCCAGTTCCTTTCAATGATAGCAAAAAAAAAAAAAAAAAAAAAAAAACACAATATCAAGTTCTTCTCTTTGCAATTTTGAATGCTTCACATAGCCAATGTCAATACAGTTTTCAATACAACCTTAGAATTACGGTAGCTTCGATAGTATAACACACTATCTTAAACTTAAAGTTAAAGTTGTGTAATTCACACAACTTTTCTCTTGCATGCGCTCACGACTTCAACTGAACCACATATATATATTGGTTATAGGGTTGTTATCTTCAATACAGCAATACGAAATGCCATTAACGATAATCAAAACCGTTTCATTATCTCTGTTATTTGCTTATTAAAGAATTTAAAATTAGCTTTTCCTATGTACAGTATGTACAGTAGTGGAAATAGTTGTTGTACATTCATTAGTTTCCCACTTTTCGTCACTCTAGACTTCCATGCCATGCAGACTACTTACAATAGATTTTAATTATGCGATAACCGGGTCATTTCATCTGTAACATTTGTGTAAATATGTAGAATAAGGTTAATTGAAAATGCGTTTCAATAACGAGATATTAAAAATTGCATTACATACAATGACGGAACAAGTTAAAGTGAGAGATCGGAGGAAAAAAAATATGTACACTTTCTTATATAAGCAGCAAATGTGCCATTGTTTGAAAATTTCTAGGACAAAAGAAAAAGTAGCGGACAGAGTCGTTAAGAAATATTCTTAAACTTCACGAACTTTCAACTTCTCTTCGGTTCTATAGAAACACCAAACTAACATTCATATCGTTTTACTCGAAAGTTCATATAATTGAAAAAAGTGGATACTTTATAATCACTCAATGCTGGCCCTCAAAAACCATGAACATCTTCGTACAACATAATCGGTCGTTAAGCATTCAATAAAAATTGAAAAAGTCTTCTAGGAAGGGATATCCAAAACGCGAGACGACACAGTCCGAGTTTAATGTAATTAACATTCTCGGCGAAATCATTTTCTTCACTGATTTTCGTAGCCGATCACCCAATCTGAGAACTTTTTCTCATATGAAAGTACACTTTCTAGATGAGAAGAAGCTCAAAAAATGCTGCCACATCCTACAAATTTTCAAATTTTTCCACTTTCCCTTTTATATAACCAGGTTTTCAAATTACGATCGCTGTATGGAAAGTGATCGCAAAAGTGATCCGATCCAAGCCATTTTCGAAAGGAACCGTCTTTGTTTCGAAACATCTGAGGGAAATATGTTTTATCGACTGAACGCATAAATATACATAGCAGAGAGTCTACGAAACTTAATATATCGAGTACCGCACAAGCGACATGAACATATTTTAGATGTAGGAGAGTTTGCCCAACAGCGGAATGGCGTGTCGGCTCGTTTTACATCATTCGCCCTAACACTGCACTAAATGTGTCCGGATATATAAAACGCTTAGAAGGTCTTTAGACAGATTCACCGACAGTCTTTAGACACCATTTCGACAGATCTAAAATGACTTTTTTTTAATTTTTAATGTTTAATAATATAATATGATCCAATGATTTGACATTGAAAGTGCCTGTACTTCGTGATGGATCGATCACATAGGTGTATTTCAGAATCAATAAAATCTTCCCTTAATAAATAGCCTGAAAAAATTGCTCTTAGTTGTTCGCTTCATTTAAGGCATAGTTAACATGCTTAAGCACAGTTCATACAAATAAATTTTATATACATATGTACAAATATAGAATTTAATAAACGTATTTAAACTGACAATTACAAGCTAGACACAATTGCAGGCAACAGTTAGTCATACATATGTGAATTCATAAGTTTCGACGTGCATGAAATTTCAGTCAAGGCAACTTGGAATTACGTGCACTTGTGAGAACGGCTTTTACGTCGTCATATTTATTTGTTCACTTATTTTTCTTTTCTTTTTTTATTTATTTATTTATTTATTTTTATTTTTATTTTTTTTTTTGTAATAATAAAACTCACGCCTAAACATAACAATAAGCTGTGAGAGTCTGTTTGTGTTTCTCAACCGCATATTTCTTCCTACAACGTAAAGACTAGGAAGAAGGAAAATGATAAAAATATTTTTAATATAAAGCGAAATAATAAAAAGTCTTTTTTATTTAAATCTCAAGAAAGAGACATGTGGGATGTGGGATGTAAGAGAAAAAAAAAATTTGTCTCTATGACATGATTTTTGTTCTTTTTTTTTTTTTTTGTAAGTTTTTTTTACATTTTATATAAGAAAAAAAGGCCACCACAACAAGTGTATGTATAAACTGCCTCAACACCTGTAAACATTTCTGGGTATGAGTCAAAGTCAACTAACTGATAATGAGTATCTCATTGAAAGCATGCATTATTCATGAATCATTTTTTGCGTAAACGATAATGAAAAGCAAATTCATTCATAATAGTTGCAAAATGAGTAATCGTCGATGTAAAAAGAAAGACAAAGAGAGAGAGAGAGAGAGAGAAAAAGATATAAAGAGCGAAGACAAAGGCTATTAAAACCAATTAAGGAAATCACGTAAGGTAATCACGTCTTTCCAAAGAATTTCTCCTCTTCGTGATTATCTTACGAACATGAGCAACATGTTGCTGATGGCCTTCTATTCTAAGTTTTATTAAGTTTTCGTTTTAAGTTTTTTGAATATTTACCGTTATTGCATTTTAACGATATCTTTTAATCAACTAACAATCAAGGAAATTATTGCCACCCAAGCACGCGCATCACAAGAATGTTTCCTATGCCATGTCAATGTCATAACGTACATCCCTTTTCGTACGGCTTAAAGCATGAATTCACGCTCACGAACCATAAATGAACGTGCTTTTCAAAAAATTCATTTCGCTTCTGCCGCAAACATTACTATGCATATTTTGTTTCTCTGCTTACCATCCAAAGCATAGCTTCTTTCAATGTCGAGTCTGCGCTCCCGCAAGAAGTCTCCTAAAAAGTAATAAAAATTTTATTTAGCATTTTATTTATTTTTCTTTTTCCATTTCAGTTCATTGATTTTTTTTTTTTTTTTTTTTTTGTTTTCTTTACTTTGAAAATTTTGAACTCATTAATGCAGTTTACTGTTCATATATCAATCACCGCACGACTCAGTCGAAAGCAGTTGATATTTATTGTTTTGCTGACTGTAGTTTTTTCAAATGCATTATTAGCATATCTGTTACATATCTATCTGATGGATATCAGGAAAGCTTATGAAAAACATTGCATGGGCCTATAATGAAAACTATGTTTTTCAATATTGTTACGCTTAAAGTTTGTCTTTCAAATATTCTATTATTCTTTTATATCAACCGGGCCTTTTCTAAGCAGAAACTAAAACAGGAAGAACATATTTTTTTTTTTCTCTACTTATACCAATGAAATGCAGCATTTCTTTCTTTCACTCCGTTCTTGTCGCAGCTATTTATAAATATGTATGAAGACAAACTCAAAAGTTTATAAGCAAAAAAAAAAAAAAAAAAAGAATAAATAAGTAAATAAATAAATAAAAAATGAAAGAAAAGAAAACAATTCACTCTACCGGAAACTTTTCGTTCAATTTATTCATAGTAAAACTAACAGCAGATATCCTAATAAAAATTATTTCAACTTTAGTCAACTTTTAGAAAACTTTTGTTTTTTTTTTCCTTTTTTTTTTGTGTGTGTGCTTATAAGGACATGCAGACGCATGGAAATTTATATAAAATCTCAATTAACTTTTATAATAATTAATAAAATCGAGACTTTCATAGCAATAAGTACAACTGTGCTCAAAACTAATCGCGAGCGGGACGAAACTTATAATGGGGGGACGGAAAACAGGGCAATAATCATCTCACTCCAACTTTTTATTACTTTTTTCATTTACTCATGTTTCTAACATTTATTTGTTATTGCCTTATTTCATTTGCTTGCGAAGAGAGGGACAAATCAGAAGGCAAAGGCATAAAAACTAATTGTAACATAACAGAACATGCCAGCGTTGCAGCCAAATGTAACACAGCCTAGCAACATGTAGGCACTCTCAACTTAGCTCAATAGCTAACAAGTTAGCATAATCCTGAACTTTATCCTGAATCTTTACATATGATAAAGTAAATTGATCACTCAAGAGGAAAAAAGAATCAAATATGCCGGAACTATGGTGCATTAAAGCATTTTTTTTTTTTTTTTTTTTTGAAACTCAAGATAGAGCAAAATTAGCAACGATGAGCTCCAATTTATTAGTCTATCAGAAATAAAAACAAGTCATAACCGGTCCAAAGGAAAAATTCATTCAAGACAATAGTGAAGGCGAATCTGATTCGGGCTTTGCCCAGATGCTGACCGAGTCGAAAAGGCGACTGGTCGTTTAGGCATATCTACGGAAGCACCCAAAGTAATGTGAGGAATGTGTTGTGAATTTAGCAAAGGTGAAGCACATTCCACTTTATTTGAAGTAATTAAATCTATATAAACCATGTAAGGGGAAAAAATATATATAATACTGCTAACCTTTCTTCAACGCTTTTTGCAAAACGAGGTTAAGCGATGAAAAATGGGACGAAAATGCCTTCTTGCAAGTCAGTATTGTCATGCTCCTCAGTGATGATTCCTTTAATATGTAGCACCTGAGTCGCTAAGCTCAGCTAATTGCCCCCACTGGGATTGCCAAGGATATGAGGTCCTTTGTTATCTGTCATCTGGCGGCCATCTAGATAGAGAGAGACTAATTAACCCTAAGAAGATAAGAGTAATGAAAAAAAAATATTGAAAATTAGCAACATACCGGCTATTGCCTCTATTTTAGAGAAGAAAATTAGACGCTGAGTGTAGTAGTTTTAGAAAAGCAATATATATTATGTGATGCCCATAGGACTAGTTGTTCCGTATGAGATACTTCTAATAATAGAAAAATTCAGGCAGTTTGCACATTTGCAGCTTGGGGAAGAAAACTCTTTTACAATCCATTGGTGTGTTGCAGTCGTACGGCCAAGGCGATTTCTTGCTAGGAACTAGATGAGAGTAACTTCAGGGTAGGCCACATTAAATGCTGCTCACATAGTTCCCACTCATGGTGGACTAGCTAAAGTATGCCTTGGCTTTAGTTCTAGTTGTAATCGATCTCTGAGTGCTCACATTAGACGATGATTATGTCAAGGGCGAATAGTTTAAAGCGCTACAGCTTGAGGAGAAGGCTTTAGATTTTATGAATTTTTATTTTGTTGTCAATATTTGCTTCCGAAAAACGCCTACACTACACACAGCTGTCGGTCAGCAGACCGCATTTGCTAAAAATGCACAGTCACGGTGTACCGAACTCAAACGAATTTTGCATTCTTGGTTTTGTTATCTCTCCTTTCTATTATATGATTTCCTGCTCAGCAATTTTACTTGTGATAGTCGAGTTATAGTGCCTGCATCAAGACTGGGTAAGAAAGGTGCAGAAGTCGTCGGAAGTTGTAAACCACTCAACAAGTCAAGGTGCCGTAGACATTGCTTTTCTCACCAATTGCTTACATATTTTATTCAAAAGTAGTATTAGTACATTTGTTAAACAAAAATAAAAAAAAAATAATTTTCTATGTTAATTTAATTTAACGTTTCTTGTGGATTAGAAAATGTGGTGGTAAGGAATGCTTGAACTAGTCTATGTTCCCATAAAAGGTATACTTAACAAATTCCTAATAACTGGTTTTCTTTTTTTTATTATTGTTTATTAATAGAGAATTCATTTGATAATAATGACAACAATAGCAAAGTGAATGTGAATAAATTTTGTTTTGTGGTTAAAACACTTGAAACACAATTTTGTATTTTATTATTTTTTTATTTTATGAAGAAAGTAAAACATAAATTCTCATTGTAAATTTTTTTGCAATTTTGAAAAGTTTGTGCCTTTTTTTTTTTTTTGAAGACACCATAAACTTTAACTTTGCTTGTTAAAATTTCTTCAAAAAGTTATTAAAAAAAAATTCTTTTTTTTTTTTTACGATTCATTTTTTTGTGCAAAACTTTATAAACTTTCTCAAGAATACTTTTTATTTGCCGTAATATTTTTATACAATTCTTTTATGGTTTTTGTTTCTTTTCTAATATTATCTTTAAATGGTAAACGAGCGTTGAAGTCAGTTAAAAAGGTCTACTTTTCGTTACTGCTGCATGTAGCACTGCTTTGTTAAAGCCATAGATGTTTCTTTCTCCTTACACACCGTATACATGCATATATATATACAGACAAATTTATAATACGTTTCTTTCCTGTTTGGTTTACTTAGCAAGTTTTCGTATATGATAGAGTTATACGTACACCGACTGGTGTTGTTTTGTTGGAAAAGAAGAAAAAAAAAAACACGAAACAAAAACTGGGTTAAGTAAACAAAGCAATATATACAAAAGGTGTATATTTTAGTAACTGTTTGCTTTTCATATGTTGTTTAAAGAAAAAAAAAACAAAAACAGGTTAAATGAGTCGAAAGAGAGTTTATTATGTATTCATTAATAAGCGCAAACGAAAGAAGGTAATAAAAAGGGAAATATTTTGAATTATAATTCAAAAATGTACCTGCACAGTACTAAGGAAAGCGTTTGTAAGATTGCAAAGAGTAAAATTGAAAATTTGTAAATTAACAGAGAGTTTTTCCCGCAAGGGCGCCGCATTTGCTTGTTTTGAAATTATCTCGTTATGTTCATTTTGCGTATTGAGCGATATTGTGGCTGCAGACAAGAGTTCTAGATTTATTGCTTAAACATCTTTCTTTTTGAAATGAGTTTTTTGTTGTACGTTTTCGCGTAACTTGGCAGAATTGCAAAACTTTTCGCGGCATTGACGCATAATGACTTGGATTTCATCTACATGATACTCCAGGCAACTTGACGCTGTTGTTTACTGTAACAGTCCAATATGTTGTAGTGAATCGAAATCTATTGATAGTTGATCACTGGTGGTGAAGAGTGGCTTACATCCAGTAATACCGTTCTACAGAGATCGAGATCAAAGGCGAAAGATGTGGCAAAGTTTGGATTGATGTCACAAGGGTGGAGAGATAATATTTACCGATTGGAAACACACCCACTGGACTGCGATTACCAGTTCCTCATTTCTTTCTCTAATCTCACTTCTTTGAAATACACCGTTTAAGCTGCGTTCAAGGTGTATTTCTTATTATATTCTGAAGATGGGCCAGGTGGGCCTTTAACCTAAAAGTCTGTCATATTACATTTCAAATGTCATAGAACATTTTCAAAAATAAATTGCTTATAAAACAATGATGACCAAAACCATCCGTCATTTAGGCCTCATTTCTTAGATCTAAAAATTGAAGAAACGAAATTTCGAAAGTTAGAATCGCTTGACATTTAACACTACTAAGTGAGTTAGTAGTAAGCTCAGCAGGAAGCTCAGATCTTTTTCGAAGAAATAAAATGTCTCGTTTCGAATCAATTGCAGAAGTCAATAAGATGACAACGGCAATCATTCCATGATACGCTTCAATATCAATTAAAGATATCTTTTCCTATTGACTTCTGTCGACCCCTTTTCTATTGACTTCGACACCAGCCAAGGCAAGACTAGTTTTGGATGATCTGTAGACTTTCTCCCCTCCTAGAATAGGTACGACATGGAAAAAACAAGGAATTGATAGCTGGCAGGAAAATAAACATAGTAATTCGATATCTGCCATGTCTTCGACGACGAATAGGTCTTCCGGTCTTCTGACACATACTACTTGGAACAAAATCTAGTAAGCAAACAAGTGTATGGAAAAAGCAAATGAAAACAAACAACGATGAATTTATGCGACAGCCTGAGTGCACAGTGAAATGTGGCAATTTCTTCATTTGTTCCGAGTTTGTTTGAAGGGACTTACAGCTGCACATCTATAAAGTTTATTGATTAACTTTAACACTAAACCGTGTGGCACACGGTTTTCTATTTCAATCTCTCGGAAGTAGATATCTTCTGATGTTATTTACAGTTTTTTAATGATTTAATGCAGTAGATATATATATATATAATGCAGTATTATATATATACATATATATGTCAACTCTTTTTTTTGGAACGCGCTCAGTTCGCTATATCTACTCTTTTCTGCAGAAAACTACGACTGCTTGTACTGCAAACTGATAGTTTACTCCGTACAAATAATTTGTTAATGTCTTAATAATGTAGTGAATAGTTTTTGCTTCGATCACTTATCTTGTTTCAAAAACAGATGTTCAGCGTTATATGCGCATAGTTGAGACTACGACAATGAAAGTTTCTTTATTCCATTCATTTACGATTGCACTACGAAGAAAAAACAAAGCAGTTTATCATCTGCCAACATAATCACTCTATTTTTTTGATCAGTTAGAGTTTCCTGCTCCTACAGAATCTTTCCTATTCCACTTCAAATTTTTCTAAGCTTTGATATATTAATTTAATTATAGCATAAGCACCGCAAGTTTTTCTCTTATATGCATAGTCACCGCAATCACGAATGTTAGACCAATAGCTCGATTCTAAGCAACTTAACGGGGACTTCATGAGCGCCAAGTAATGTTTTGTTTACGATTTCTATGACTTGATATTAGAATATTTTATGATGTCTATTGCTTCGGAATAGCAAATTTGATTCAAAATTGCAACAGCTGTGGCAAGAAAACCTGTTTGTTTTTTCTTACGGTGAGTGACCGATCACAGCGTTAGAATATATCTGTAAAGATTTTATTTGTGTTTATACAAAATTGTTGTTGTATTTTTCTGTAATCTAAGATCTATTGCACAGACTGGTTCTCTGCACTTATCGAGAACTAAGTCTCCACCTTATGAAGTCTTACATTTAACAACCCTTTAGGAAGTCCTCCGAAAATTCGTAATTAAATCGTTAAACTTAGTTCCTAAAATAGTTGTTCGCCTACTGATGTGCCTGCGTTTGCCTACAGCGTTTGGATTTTTCTGATTGCAACTTCTATATCACATCACTTAAACTTGATTGTTGTTATGTTTTTCTACATGTTATTGTCACAGCAGTAGGGTTAACTGCTTACAATTGTCATTTATGGTTTTTCTGCCAGAGATTTCATCTCTTCCATCGTTTTCCATGCACAGCATGCATTTCCCATTAAAATTCGGGCCAAAGAGCGATTGACAGTTTTTCCTCTATTTTTTTTTTTTTTTTTTTTTTTGTTTGCTTTTTTGCATTACATTCTGTAATTAACCGATTTGATGGATTACACAAGTTGTTTGATTGAGTAGCTGGTGAATGTGTGCGTTTTCCAAATACACTACGAGCAGATGTCAGTCGCATCACCCAAAAACCACATCATTCTGAAATCACTCATTTTAATGGCGTTCAACTATATAACGCAGTAATATAAAAGCAAAAAAAAAAAAAAAAATAGGAAAGTGACCTACAAAAAAAAAAAAATCGCATGATATAAATCCTGCCATGAGAGAGCTTACGTACGTATAACCAAATACAAAACAATTAAGTGAATTCATCGCAGCCAATAACGAAACACAGAACACTTACATGAAATATTTAGCTTAAGCAGGCTTTAAGAAGAAGCAACCATTCATTTCAGTTAATTTGGCTTCACTATGTATACCTGTGGTACTTATTTATGGCTTGCTTGTGTACAAGTTCAAGTTGCTAAGCGTATGCCAAACGTAGCATACCTATGCGGAAGAAGTATTAATGATAAAGGCAATAGGTTTGATGTGACTTTTGTGTTGATGTTGTATTTTTTTTTTTTTTGTTGTAATTCTTTTTTTTCCGCGTAAATGTAATTCGAAATGACTCAGGCATGAATTAGAAAAACGTAAGCACAAGCGATGCTTAAAAGTAAACACTCACCACACATATATAAAAACCAATAGATATTCTGACAAACCTACCGGTTTCACTAAGCCAAACAAACAAATATACAAACCACAAAAATAGACAATCGCAAGTACACGCCAGCACGCATTTGTGTGACTGACTGTCTGCAATGCATACATTTTAAAGTGAACAATCAGACATTGTTAGTTGACATGACAATAGATTGGATCTATACCGATATGTACGGCCATAGAGAAATAAATAGTACAGTAATCAAAATTGCTAATGAAGCTGATTAATAAAAAAAAAAAAAAAATTTGTAAAAAAATTAATAATAAAAAAAATTTTAATAAATATTTTTAACCATAGAATTAAGAAGATTAATTTTCATTTAACAATATTATTTAAATCTATGAGATGATTTATCGTTATCTTTGTTTTTTCGCTCTCTATTGTTATATATTCACTGGATACGCTTTAATTTTTTTTCTAGATAAAAAGATTTCAAAATTTATTTAAAAAAAAAAAGGAATTTCTTTTTTATTTTACTTCGTTTTTTCGTGAACTCTTTAATACATAACTGCGTTCTTTTTTAAAATAAAATGTGTGCTATTTATGTCTCCATGGCTGTATATGAGTATATAAAGTGTAATGGGTTGTTGAAAAGTCATAAAGTTATCTCAACCTCAAAGTGGTCTGGCTTGGATAGATTTCATGCGATTTCGAAAACTGAATTCTTGTCGTTACGAATGCAAATAGCAAAATGGGAGTAACTTTTGCTTACCAGGTTAATGATTAATAATCACTGTTAGATATCGAAGATAAGCCACAGTGTTCTCAGCAGCCCAACATAAAATCATTATCCTCCTTTCTGTGTTCACATAGTTATACCTATCTGCTCTATATATTTATCGATCGTTGGTCAGTTTTGCAACCATATCATGCAACTAACAATCGTTTCTTTTCTTCTTCTTTTTTTTTTCCATCTTGTTCTTCGCTTACTTTACAGTTGTTAAACTAATGAACTCTCACTTAACTCGTTCGGTTATCAACAGCCGTTGATTTGCCAGCATTTGTTTATGCGCCTGCTAGACACGTATTTAATTAGAAAGTTTTTTATTTTAAACTTGCATTTAGCACAACAACAAATCGTATTTTTTTTTTTATATTTCGTTTTATATTTTTTCTTTTCTGTTACTTTTTTCTTTTTAACATTTTTAGTATTAGATTGAAATTAACTGTTTTTCTTAAAAGTGTTGTTGTGCGCAGGGTAAAAAGCTTAAAATTTTCATAGAAATTGAAAAAAAAAAAAGAATTTTATATTTGTTATTACCTCAATTAAGGCTTAGAGAAGCGTAAAAGAATTTTATAAACAAAATTTCAACTAAATTTTTTTCTGTTCTTCTTATTCTATTGTTTTAGGTAAGTGATGAGAGCCCAACAGAAGCATTTAGAGTCTTTATAATATAAAAATAGATAAGGACGAAGAGCAGAGAGCGTAATAACGCTGACGCAGGTAAGGTATAAAAAACATAAACTGAAATATCTGCAGTAAAAAAAAGATTTTTCAAAGAAAAATTAAAAAAAAAAAATGATAAATAAATAAATGAAATAAAACGGTTTGTTTCTAAAAAAATCTCGGACGGAAAAGAGGTTATTTCAACCCCTGCAGATATTTCATACAAGAGACGCAATGAGTTGATAGCTATCTCTAAATAAGTTCTTACTGCCTTTTTTTATTAGAAACAAATCTTCCTCCGAGAACGATAAAAAGTATTTTTAAAATAATGTTTTTCCGGTAAGAATTTACTTATAGAACTAGTAATATAAAAAAGTGTGTAATGTTAGGTGTGCAAATGAACTCTGCATTGAACCCGGTTGCTTTATAGAACACCCGGAAAACCCATCTTCAGTGACGCGAAAATGCAATACGCTATGGACCAGTTAGAAGACGGTTGGCGAGATCTCTTGCAAATAGCTTTAGCGTTGAGGGTAAGGATTCGTCGTGTACGTCCGCCTGTCTCCAGTAAAAGCAACTTTTCGTCTTGGATTGGGAACACCTACTTCTGATTATCAGTTGCTCCGATCGATTCGGTGATATTTAACAGCTCAACAACAAACTAAGGCTGAAGATGAGTGAAAATGGATTGCACTTCGAAACAACGAAGTTTTTACAGTGATAAACAGTCCGATAAAAGGCGAAGGATCATACATTGTGATGGTGAATAGTGCGACTATTATGCTTTATGAAAAGTATGTTTCAAATAAATTTGAATTTTATCAAATATAAAGGATTTATTTGCACACCTAATATAATTAAAAAACATAGCAATAAACACTTCTTAGAGGATTGAAGGTATGGCCTCACGGTATTTTGACTTTTTCAAGAGCCGTTCCCATCGAATAAGTCGCAAATGCCGAATTAACGCCCACAAAAATTGCCCTCTAGAATGGTCGCCAAAGGTCTTTGGCATTCGTTGAACCAACCCATTATTACTAGGGCTGGTTGAGTGGTGCCCATATTTACACGGGGCAAGGCGTCGCCTTCAATTCGCAAAAAAATCTGATATATGAATGATAAGGCTTAACTGATAAAATTTCAGACTTCTAATGTATTTCATCCGTTTCACGGCAGTCAAAACCTATCCTCGTTTCGGCTGAAAGTTTGACATTGAATGAACTAAAGGAAGCGAAGAAAAAAAACAAGGATAATATTATTATTTAGAAACTACAATCACTTATATATATCCCAACTACGTTCAAATATCGTATGAATTCTGTAATACAAAGTCGAAAACATTTGCTTATCGATTGATGGAATCAGTTACTTATGTACGCCCATCCACCGCGAATAAGTTCCAAAAAATTACTTTCATTTCTGACTTCATTCAAAAACAACTACTGTACATTTTTCTTCACAATTTCCATTGCATTCTATTTTACTATAAGCTTGCTTGCTCTTTTTTTTTTTTTAACAACTAACCCTAACTATAAATTAAATGCCTGACCTACGTATCTGATACGCGGATAAGACTTTCTATTTGTTCATTTATTTATTCATTTATTTATTTATTTATTTTTTTTTTTTTTGGAGACTGAACATAATTGTCGAGGTAGTAAGTACTAATTAAATGCCTGAAATGTAAGAAATATATTATGAAATATGAGTTATAACAAATGTTGTAGTGTTTCGAGTGTTTAAGAAGTACAGTTTCAAGAGCCAGCCCGATGTAGGCATTTAACAAACGCATATTTTTGTTCAATTTACAAAACGTTAGCCATGTCGAGGCAACATGTGGCATCGTTTATAATATGTTTTTACACACAAATGCATCTTATATGCATCAATAAATATTCCATGTTCATCAATACGCTTGTGAAATTCAGAAATTCAAATACCACTTCTCACCTTTGCTTTCATCTGCTCATCAGTGATGATTAGAAAAGATTATAGGCATGTACTGAGTAGTGCAAGATATATAACTAAAAAAATGAAGTTAAGCTAAACGAAAATGATTGAAAAATCCTAAAATTTTGAAAATGTTTTCATCTTCATTTCTGTATTAAGTTTTTTATGAATATATGTAAACCCGTTAAAGAATTCGTTCATACATTAGTATAAAGGAGATAATGGATTCTGAATATTTATTTCATATATTCATTATATATACATATATAGTGGATTTTCAGATTTCGTTCTAAGGCACTTAAAGCTTTCAAACTTGTTTACATTACATGTGCATGCGCATACATGAATATTAGACAAGACTTGCACATATGTGTACAAATTTTCATAACAAATATTAATTTGAGGCGGCACGTTAACTATTAAACAGAAACAACAACAGTTTTTATGCATATCGTGCAATCAACTTTAAGCGGCAAAAATTAACAGCACGCTAATAACGCAATTTCCATATATGCAATTTTCTTAAATGCACTAACAAAACGGAATGAACGATTTCTTAAAGCATAAGAATCGTAATAGATTCAAACGGAACATTCGTTGACCGCGTAAATCATGGGGAATAGAAGCCGTGCCGTGAATTCATTTCATTCATCCTCGTCCATTTGCTCTTTGACATGTGTATTGTATAAGAAAAGTTTTATAAGCTCATCTTGGAAAGTCCGCTCGTTCTTTAATGAATAAAATGTCTGTAAAAATGCAGAGCATTTATTTTTCGTCGTGAACCTAACATGGCGTTGGTTTGCTTGCTTTATAATTAAGCCTTTATAGGAAAACATAAAAATAAAAAATATTCGGTTCGCTTGCCATTATTATGCCATATATACGTATGTATACCTTTGTACGGCGAGCAAAGAAAAACGCCTTCAGGGATCCGTTTGAGAAAATATAAATGCAATATATTTTATGATTACATAAAACGTAATTATATATATATATATATATATATATACATATATATATGTTGCAATACATGTGTAACATAAAAATTAATAACGGATTGTACGCCATTCTCGACCTAAAAGTATTTTTAATATTTTATTTACTTCATTTATGGTTAATTATTTAACTCCAAGTCTTTTGTCCTCAAATTTCAAATGACTTGATTGTGATGTATATCGAGTTTCAATATTTTGTTGCGTATTTTCATGAATTGTTTTTCTGTTGTTTTGTATTACTAAGAGCATAGCATTGAGATTAAAATTAATATTTTTTTTTGTTTTTAAGCACTTAAAACCAGAATAGCAATAACAAATTTTTTAACATTATGTTATTTAACCGTTTGAGTACCAGACGGTTTTGAAAAAACACTGTCGAAAAATCCCAAGCAGCGCGATCGCGCTATTTAGAGTTTATGTCGACAAATACCAAGCGGCGCCATAACGCTTGTTTCATTTTATGTATTTAAATGCATTTAAATTGTTTGTTAATAAATATTTCAAGTTTGTTCCACAAAAATTATAGAAAACACAACACCAAAGTAGAAATTTTTATTTTGTAATATATTATTGCACTACTATAGTACTATTGTAATTGTATTGCGCTCGACTTCGACAATACGTAAGGCACCTTCAGTTGTCGACAATGCTCGGAATGTGCTCGGTTTTCTCGACATGAAATCTGAACAGCGCGATTGCGCTGCTTGGTACTCAAACGGTTAAGGTATACAACACTTAAACTCAATAAGTCCGTAGGAACTTGGGGCGTTTTTTTCGTAAATTATGAATGCATTAATAATATTATGTAATATTCACCGTTGATCCTCTATTTCTTTTCGAAATAATTATTAAATAATAGATTTCATTCATTCCGAAATACGGACGTAATAACCTTCCCAGTGCAATTTTGGTCACTTTGGACGGCTGTCTTCGATTGTTGTCCCCTCGACCGATTAACGATTTGGCTCTCGAGTGTAGCGACGAGTTTTTTATTACGCCTAAGAAGCTTCAACTAGCGCTTTGAACATCCAGCAACGCGTTAATATCTTTGATCAAATATGAGCAAACGCTGCAATCACTTCAAACGGAGCTTTCTCACGAGCAAATGTTCATGCAAAATAGTCAATACACTGCCTTCTAATATCGTCACTTACCTCACGGAACTTCACTTTTCCATCTACCAAAACGAATTTGTGCAGTTTTTTAATATTTTCTGGAACATCTGACGAATTCGGGCGATCAGAGCGTTTAGCTTGACTGGCGTATGCACGTTTGCATTTAAAATCAGCAAACCACTGCTCTGCCTCATTAGAGCAATGTTTCAATCACGTTTGTCCACTTCTGTTCTGCTTGGACGGGATTTTTTTCCATTAAAACCCAAAGATCGGAGCTTTTCTTTGCTTTCAAGATTACAAAACTAGCGTCGTTAAAACACGTTGTTGCTTCTAAGTTAATGATCGGAGTATCAGGAAATTTTCAAGCATTTTTCTTGAAATCGGTATTGCCTAAAAGCCATATGGGTTCGTCAATAGCGGTAACAGCTGTATGTTATCCTCCAAACTTATTGGGTGATGTATTCTGTACACACATTTTATACAATATATATATATATATATATGTACATATATATTTGAATAGGTAGGTATGAGTAACGTAATAACATTATTGAAATTTCAATTTTCAATAAAAATTTAATTCAATTGAAAAGATTCTTTTATTCGTTTATACACACATTGGTTCATTGCTAACAGTTAGTCTCACGTTCGTATAAAATGTTTTAGTTGTTGCTGCCAGGCATGACTGACTCACTTCTCTCTGCGCTGGCATTAGAATTTCGTGTGGCTTTTCTTGATGAAATCATGACCTAATCAATATTTGAATTAATTACTTAGTCATAGGAAGGTTTAAAACGCACATCTTGGCGTTTTCTTATTGTTGTTGTTATTGTTTTTAAATATTAAATGATATAGTGATTCATTTGCGAAATCTCTACGCATAAACGCCCGATAAATATAAAATATTTTTGATCGACGTAAAGTATCGAAAGAATTTACAAAAGTTTTTATTGACAAAGTGGAATAAATAACATTCTTTGATAATGTTTTCACAATTGGAAAAGCTCACGATCATAGTCTTCTTCTTCGAAATTTGCGGAATCTCGTTGAAAACGGAACCTTTAAAAATAACGATGAGCTATGACGACTTACTAAGAACGAAGCTTCTCCAGTGGAAGTCAATCGGAATCGCAGGTTTATCAAAATAATGGAAGTTAAAGGGCACAGCACTGTATATATAATATGACGTTGTATGTATAATTATACGGGAATGTCTGTCTAAGACGTAGAAGAACTTCGGGTGAATCCAATCCACTTTTGTTATTTTACCGATCGACCCGGATTCATAGTTTGAACTGATTTAAGTTAGTTTGTCCGCCTGTCCATTTCTCAGTTTTATTATTTGTGTTCTTTAACGGAATTAGGTACCTTGACGTTTTTTCGTCTAAGGACGAGCTCTATTACGACTGCTCGATATATAAAGACTTACGTTGAAAGAGTCGTTATTTCTGCAAAAAAAATTGCCAAAGAACAGCACTTTGGCGTTTTAAGTTGGTGTGAACAATTAAAGTCGGGCAGACAAAGCTACAAAAATTAAATCTTTATACTGTAAAAATTTTAATTTTTAATAATTTATGATTAAAAATGCTGCTTAATAGTAATTTGACATAGGGATTTAGCGGAACAAGTGTACACCACGTTCGGTGAGCTTGTAAACCCAAATTATTATAAGGGTTCTTTTCGAAAGTGCTCTTGTCCATAGAAACAACATGGGATTCTTGGTGTTTTGTTACGAAAAGAAATAAAAAATTGGGAAATAAGGGAAGATATAAAGGTCAGGCTTGCCTGACCACAATGTTTTTACTTTTATTACAAGCCAGGTGTAAAAATTTCTTTATTCAAAGAAAGAAGAAAATTATTCTCAGTGCACTTGTTCTCTTGTTCCATTCACTTCAGTAGGTTAAAATTTTCATATGCAGTTTGCCTCAGGCGTTTCTTTTTATTGTTTTATTAATCCTTTCTTTTATATATATAGCATGTGTACTTTTGTGAATCTCGTAATAAAACGTTGAATTAGGTTTCATGGCAAAATATGTCCTATTCACATGTCCTTGGCTGTATGTATATGTATAGAGATTATCGAGGCATGGAAACGAGTATTGAGATTCGACTCTTGCTTCCTGATACTAGGACAATCTATAGGTTAGTGTAATTTTACTTTGCCTTAATTTTTCTTTGAATTCCCTTATGAATAACTTTATCTACACATTTCAAAATATAGAAAACATTTTACCATTTTTTACAAAGCTTTTGTTATTATTATTGCTATCATAGTGAAGTGTGTGATCTTTATATGGCTGTGGCTGTAGTTGCAAAAAAGTTTTTTAAGTTTTTTATATTCATTTATATTCTGCGTTGTTTGTTGTAGGAAAACATTTGTAAAAAACTACGCAGACTTTGCAAATACCAAGCCACTTAAAATGAAAAGCTGGTAACAAAAAAAAAAAAAATAAAGAACGTACAATAGTTATATTCGTCCATCAGCGCCCCCTACTTCACCCGCTACTTCAAGTGGATATATGTATGTACGTCATATAGTTGTTGACACATCAGTCGATCAATCACATAATGGACATTAGACTTCCTGAGAATCACAATATAATGAAATATTTTGACCGAACTTGAAGTCCATTATAGCTCTGAGTCATAAATTTTACAAAGTGTTTTTTCTGTTACGTTTCAGCCTCAGCTAATATTTTTTCGCTTAGCTTTATTCTCTCAGTTAAACTCAGTTACAGTCGAAACGCAATCTATTCTAATGAATGATTGAATGAATGCAATGACCTAAATTAGGAAGAAACGGGCAAACGGATAAGCAAATATGTTTAAATTAACTCAGCACAATCTTTGAGGTGTGTTCCTAGACTTCCTTTTCTTGCCAATGAATAAGAAAATTATTCAATTTGCACATAACGGTCGATGCCAAGCGGATGTAATGTGAAAGCAAAGAAAATTCAAAGTTGAAATAGTTTTCCATAGATTAATTTCTTTATTTTAAATATATTTCTCTTGAAGTGGAAGAATCCAAAAAGCTATTCACTCTCTAAATAGTTTTCTGTACATAAGTTTCACAATTCTCTAGTTCCCAACAACTCAATTTAAACTTTTGCGCTATTTTTTAACTATCAACACATAACTGTCCTTGCGATGACATTTGGCTAATAGAAGTGGGAAAGTTTTTAAAATTAAATCATAATAAATTCGTCAATTGGTTGTCGCAAATAAATCAAATTTATTCTGAGTGATGAGCATCACTTTGATCTCTCTGAATACGTAAATAAATGACATTGTCGCATCCAAATCTCCGAGGTTCGAAGAGGAGTACTTCGAAAGCAGAGAGTGGCAGTACGATGCGATCGCTAAACGGCCGGTTTAATAAAAGCCCAGCATTTTGAAAGCATTGCTAGTTCGATGGTTACAGTGAACGGATCGCGTTACTAAATATTGTTGAGCCCCGTTTCCTTAGCCTAAAATTAACACTATCAACGTGGACGACGTTTATTGTTAACAAGGTGCCGCCACCTGCCATACAGCTATTGAAACAATGTATTTATGGTTTGAAAAATTTGTTTGGTGGAAGGTCTTTTTTTTTTTGATTTCATAACTTTTTGCTGGATATGGTTATACTCTTCTACTCATTACAAGTTATTTGCCACTTGTAGGGAAATCAACGCAATTGAAAGCCTATTAACAAGAATTTGTCCAAAGCATAAATTTCGATTTATCAAACATGCGAACAGGCCAGACAGACGGACTAGAATATGTTCGAAATTATTAGTTCGTATCATAGTAAGGTTTACAATGACCGCATGAGAGCGATTGTGAAACGGACTTGCCAGAAAGAAAGGGACAGCGTTGACCGTGGAATAAACATCAGGGTAGGACCACACGAATTAGTCCCTTCATGTCGTCTGCTACTATTTCGTACATGAATGTGCAAATGTTGCAGACAACTGAGCAATCTATAAAGCTTTACCGACAAGCCTGAGCCGAATCAGAATCAGTTTAAGCGACTCGACCCCGATATTGACCGTTTCTGCGAAGTTCGTTATAAGAGTACCCTAATGGTTTCACATGATAAACATATGGGGTCTTATAACGGCAAATACTGCTACGCTCAGACCTATCCTGGAAAGTGCGTTTGAGCCTTTGCCCTTTTATCGTCCAAAAGACGTTCGTTTCTGTTTTTTTTTTTTTTTTTTTTTTAACTATGCTTCTTTAAGAACACTAGCAGACTGGGTTCAAGATTTCACGCAGCTTCAAAATGAAATAAACAAACGATGTGACGGAATTAATGCACCGTAAGTTTTCGGTTAAGCGCACAGAAATCAAAAGCAACTAAATTAACGATAATTGGTTTCATTGATTATGAAAGGAAAAAGAAATGATAGAGAAAAGCCAAGTATAACAGCACGCGTTAATTAAGCATTAAAGCAATTAATTGATGGAGAAATTGAGGGGAAAAAAATAAATAATCATCGAAATGAAAAAATTATTAAAAATATTTTTTATTAATGTGATCGCAAAAACAAAAAAGCAAGAGCGCTTTGTATGGCGAATGGACTTTAAAGAGCGGGTTTTTTTCTTTTTTAATTTTTTTCTTTTTAAGTAAATGCAAGAAGAAATTTTTTACTTCTGAGTATCTTTATATATAAAGATGATGAATTTTTGTCGTTTTTTTTTTTTTGTTTTTGTTGTGAACAAGAGCAGAAACCACTGCTCAACTGCGGAAACAAATCATTCATTCTGTCATCATCATAAATGTAATAAACAAGTGTTTTGTTTTATTCTTCTTGTAGTGAAATGTTGAAAACCAGGCGTGCACGCTCTCGTCTTGCGTGTGTGCACATACATACACATAAGCACGTATATGCGTTTGGTTATTTATTCATATAACTGTGCGCAAACAAACAGAGTCACGAGTGTTTTATATCAGTTGATGCTCAACTTTGGTTTATTTCGAATGTTGAATGAATGAAAATACCAGATACACACACACACACACACACACACACACACGCATTCACACGCAAACAATTAAACTTAAGTTGAAAAGGGAAATAACAACAAAAGCGCTCTCTTCATGTAATAAGAACAAAAAAGTAAACATAAATATGTTTTTGTTTTCTAAATATAGCAAAAACAAAAAAAAAAAACACTGAAAAACAGAAAAAACATAACAACGAAAAGTTATTTTATACAAACACAGCTACACAACGGAAGAAAAACTTGGAAAAACAGCAACAGAAAATTCCTTTATATGATTTTATGAGTATTGTACTAAACACGCACATAAACAATACACACAACACATATGCATATATGCATACTTACATCCATACACATTTATAAGACTGTTTACAATAAACATTAGCAACACTTGAAACAAATCAGAGAACGTGCGTTACTTGTCAGTGTAAAGAATAACAGATAGCAACAGACTTTCAAATATTTATTGTTAGTGCAATAAACGTGTACACGTTGAAATTTAACAGGTCTTATAGTCATACCGTAGACGCTGCAAACAAGAAAGCAAGCAGTGACAAAAGACCAAACCGACTGTTGCTTTAACCAAAACCTTTTACACCATTTACGATGTTCGTCTGTGACAGACGTTTAAAGTCTACTTAAATAAAACACATTACGCTATGACTGAATGTATTTTCAACGTTAAGCCCACATTCCCATTACCTAAATGCCTATTTACAGCATGTCATACAATATTTATTGCTTGTTTATATTAATTTGAAAGGAATTTTATTTATTTATTTACTTTTTTTTTCTATTTAAAATAAAGATTTATTTTGCGAAATGATCATTCAAAGCATTGCATGCGACTCTAGCTACTGCTTACTTTCCGTGCAATATTATCGCAGCAAATGAGCTGCGCATCTCGTGATCCCGCATCTCCACAAAACGATTCAATTTCTGACAGGGTCATAAGACCAGAAGATCGACAGTGACATGCCTTGTGCTGTCGATTGCAAGAAATGGTAGAAGCGATCAAACTGGATAAAATCACTGATGAGAGTTTGTCGTACACATCATAAAGTGGTTTTTGCCTTTTGCTAAAGGACTTTACAAAAGGGATCTCTGAGGATGCAGCACGCGTTCCTTACGGTCCATTAACTCTTCGCACTGGTTGCTGTCGGCAACGTCCCCCTAAGATATTCCTAGTTTTTTGGAGAAACTAGCATTGACATAATCTTCAGTTGGTTTCTTGCGTACCATAATTATTTTCTACTTCGATCGCCGTATCGCATTCATTTTCCCATCACCTATAGCAATTAGTTACTTTTAGTAGTCCTTTTGTTCGAATACAAGTGGAAAGGTAATTTTTCCCGTAAATAGTTTTCTACTGATGCGTACTTCGGAATAATCCAAGGCTACGTTGTGTACTCTTTTTGCAAAATTATATACGCTGCGTGAAGTAAAGTGTAACCACCCAACGATTGCTTTTCTAGATATGGTTTAGTTTTATTCATTACGGCCTAATTCGGTTAGTTACACCTTTTCTTGAAAAGCCCTTCTGTTTGGCACACACTGTATGTATATATTTATGTGTCGAAAATATATTAATTAATTGCATTTATAATAAATATGAAAGCAAAATTTGTATTCAGTTATGGTTTTTAGAACTCAGTCGTCAGTTATATCTCTGGATAGTGTTTAGATCATGTTCATAATTATTTACTCGCCCAAGGTTAGCTAAAAGACGCCTTAAAATGTATTTGCACAGATGTGTAGATATATTAGATGAATAAATAAGTTCTCTGTGTTTGTATTGGTTGTGTTATAAAATCTATCTGTCGCTTTCATTTCTGCCGAATGTTTGTACGGTATAAATTTCAATTGTTTATAAGCCCAGTTCAGTTCAGTGCACGTCAAAGTGTCAAGAGACGGATGCTATTTGCCCTCGCTACTGGAGTGATTCTGTAACAAATATTTCTTAATTAAATTTGAATTTTATCAAAAAGTACAAAATATTTATTTGTATACCTATGCTTGTACAAAAATATAAAGATTTCCTTCTGCTCTGCCCGAAATCCTTTCAAACTGTTAAGATGCATGCAGGCATTGGCCAAGTATCCCCTGGACTGGTCGCTTGATATACATATAAATATGTATATGAGTAGAAGTGTAATAAATAAATGTACGAAAATAAATATATAAATACACGTATTCATCATAAGCATCATGTACATCAGTCAATAATTACCGGGATTAGCACGTAGACGCAGTCTCCAACGAAAAATCGATCCTATTTTCCAAAGTTCCAACCACTCAATGAAACTTGTCAAAATTTAATCTCATCGATCACACATTTACAAGCTACAGCGCTTTTAATGCACAATTGTTCATATGTCCGAATAATGAAAGAGTTCGAATTCCATGAGTTGCTTTTGACGGATGCTTCCCAATGGATGGGAAAAATATCGTTCAAACTTAGCATTGCCATAAAAAGTGTGACGGGATATCTTCCATGGCGAGAATAACAATTCGTCTGTGCGTTGCTTGGAACGATGCTTATGATAGTAAGAGTCAAAAAGAGATGGTTACAGCGGAAGGTATCAGAAAAAATCCTGGATCTCGTTAGTGGGAAAGTGGGAAAGTTGCAAAAGACAGGTAACATACACAAGGTGGAAAAAGGCAATGTGCGACATGTTTGACATGAAATTTTGACCTGAGGAATGAGTACCACGTTTATTCACAGCGAAGTAAATGCACAGTGTCATCGATTATTTCTTGCGCTACGATGACAAAATTTGCATGAATTGAAGCTTGGAGCGTTGACTCGCAAACCTGATGTATTCCCCGGCGACTTGCGACTTGTGGTTGCATGTTTTGCAGAGGAAAAACATTAGATCAAATGATGGGATTGCAGCGAACACTGTAGCGTATTTTGAGAATCATAAGACGATCTTAAGAAATCGTTCCATAAAAAAGGCACCGCAAAGTCAAGACGACATTTTGAATGTTTGTATAACTTTTGAAGGAGCCTATCTCGATGAACAAGAACGAATAAAAAAAAATGATGATTTCAAATTTATTTATATTTAGCTCCGAAAATTATTTACTTTCGTACTTTTGATGCCTTTTCAATTCATATAAAAAACAAAGTAATTTTTGTTATGTGAGAAAAAACTCATGTCATGGCATACCTTTAGAAGACATTTCGGCTGGCAAATGCCAACAAAGTGGGAATTATTGTGAGAGTTCGATCAAATCTGGTTGACAAAGTGCTTTGACTCGTGAGAATGATCTCACCTATGAGCTGTTCTGCAGCAATAAATTTAAGTTTTCGATAACTAAAACACAGCAAACGTATGTATGATGCCCTTTTGTCGCTGAGAATTTAAAATTTTATTTTCTTCTTTTTGCTTTTCATGCCAAAATTTGTTTCGGTTGATCTTTTCCATTTTCTAGTGAATTTTGTTTTTGGTTGTTCTCTGCGAGAATGATTGCCATTACTTTTATTTTGTTGCTTTAAAAAAAATATTTTTTTTTAATATTTTTCATTATTAAAAGGCATTTGAACTTATTAGTAATATTCATAAGGACATAAGGATTGCATACGCAAGCTGGCAATGCTGCCTACAGCTTTGTTAAGGCTTAGCTACAACTTTCTTCTAAGTAAGTAATAAAATGCTTTGGCATATTAACGAAATTACTTTAATGGTTTTATGAGTTTTCAGTTTACTTGGCTCGAGTACAATTTTCTGTATCATTACGCAAAAATAATCGAGACATCAAAATTTTATAAAGAAATCTTTTGATTATAGAATAACATTAAGGCTGGTAAGAAGCTTTAAGACTCACATAGTATAGCATAACGGTTTTGAAATATTGCTACAGGTTCGCTGTCGTCAATATTTTGAATCCTGAAACTAAACCGCCGATCAAGAATAAGACTTTTTCCTGGGTGTCTTTCGTACGCACACTACACCTATCCACCAAATGCTCTAAATTATGTGCTAATAGACAAAGATATTGTTTCCAATTCCGCTATTTTCCTTATGCCATGCATATGGCATACCCGCTGAGTGAACGGCCATATCAAGAGAAAAAAAAATTAATAAAGAATTCAATTATTATTATTTCCATTATTTGAACGTCGGAGTTGTTAAGGTATAACAATTTCAAAAGCATTTTAGGTATATACAGCAAAAAATAGACACTATTTTCAGTAGGGATAACCTTCAGTTTTAATTGGTTGTCAGTTGTTCATCGTTGACTGGGTATGTGGATCAGAGATTCAAGAAGTATTATACATTGTCGATAGAAAAAAGTTTCTGGTTTCGTTTAGCAGGTTAGAGGGATTAAAACTAAATAACATAAAACACTTAATGAAGTTCAACAACATTCTTTCTTAATTTCTTTTTCATTCCATTGTTTCCCCTTTTTCTCTTCATTGCCTTAAAGCATTTTTGAGAATTTATTCATAGAAGAAAAACAAAAAAAGAAAAAAACTCCTTACTAAACAGCCTCCCATTGTAATTATTTACAAAACATCGGCCAAAGAATGTACAATGCGTTGACTTTGTTATAGAAATTTTTTAAAGAAAAAAACCAAAAACCAAAAAAAAAAAGATATGATAATAATAATAATAATAATAATAAAGAAAACGTAATAAAAACTAGGACAAGATATACAAATGGAAAGAGCTGATGGGCATAACTTCGCATACGCGCATGTCGATCCGCAAATGTTGTATCCCCATGTATTTGTATGCAAGCAAGTACATGCTTATGTGCATGTCAATGTACACATCTGTACACTTGACGTTATTTAAATATTTCTCCATACAATAGTTTGTGCAATTGTTCATGTGGAATAAAAGAGTAAAAAAACAAAAAGGAAAAAAAAAAACACTGAGATCATTGACTTTTTTATTACATTTTCATTACGACGGACATGAACAATAATCATAACGATGATGAAGATTTTGTTTTATTTGGAAAAAAAAAAAAAAAAAACAAGAAGAAATTTTCATATGACCCCAACCTTTAACCAGAATATTTTAATTGACTTTTTTTTCTACTTTTTATACTCTCTTCTTCCCTATTTGTCCGCATGCATGCTATTGACCTTTAAAGTGTGTGCGGGTGTTGCGTGTGCGGTAAACCAACTCCTACAAACTAATGGAATTCATTGGAGAGAAAAAAGCGAAAAACAAAAGCAAACAAAAAAAAAAAAAAACGAGAAAAACGAACGAAAAAAAAAATAAATATATATTCAAGTGTTACTCGGTTGCGGTATGTTTTCTGGTTTTTCTATAAAACTGTTGTACAAAACCGAATGGTTTTAATTGATTGGAATAACAAAAAAGTGCAGATGCAGGTATACTCCGGTCTATTGTTTCACGGTGAAGAGCAAAAGGAAGAATACGCAGAAGTAAATAAACGATACAACTTTGAGATAAATTTTTTGTGGTAAATTTTGAAAAACAACAACAAATTCTCATGTATTTGCTTAATGCCATATCCAGACAATAGATGTGCAACCACGTAGCCACATACATAAATATTTGCTTAAACATCTGCTGAGCACCCAGCTAAAGATAAACAATATAATTTGTTATTTAGATCGAAAAAACAAAAAACAAAAAAGTGAACAAACTAGAGACACTCAACATTCGCCTTGAGAATTCTAAATTAAATTCTGCATTCATGTGTTCACATAAACATTTCCGCTCTTATCAGTCTTCCAGTTTCCAAACATTAAGAATAATTGGCAAAAACTTAACCGCATAGTTGAAAAACTTTCCTCATATTGCTGCACATAATGCATATAATTATATAATTTCATTTTTAATATGTTTGTAGACAGGCAGTTCATACACACGCGTGGATATATGTGAATATGAATGAAGTGAAACATTTACGAGAATTATCATAAACATAACTGTTTTACGTTTGCAACTTTCACCAAATTAATTAATAGGTGTACGGAGAAATTCCTTCCCGTGAAATTGCTTGCTTCATGTAACGTAGCAGTCGCGACCAACTATCAGTTACGAATAACTTGAACATTATTGATTGATGTTTGAGCTATGCAAGTTTCAGTTCTTCACAAGAACTGACAACTCAGTGCATGTCAAAGCTTATAGAGATGGATGTCATTTATGGCATCACGTTTCTCTGCGTTGTTAGCTGACTCACCCTCGGAAAAAAATACAGCTGAACCTTGGAAATAGTTAAGTTGGCTTTGTAATGTAAATGTCATAAGCTGCGAAACAGTTGGAACAGTTCGTGATCTGCGGTAATTCGGGTAAAAGCAACCCAGGAAATAATTTTCATCTTAGGCTGGGAAGTCAAGCGCCCCTTCCCGTCATCACTTACTCTCATCCATGCAGTCATACATTAGCAGCTACAGTCATATTTAGCAGGTCAGCGCAGAAGCTGAAGAAAAGGGATTAATGGCTATTTCAGCCAACAAACTGGCAAGTATCTACTACGAGGACATCCACAAACTACCCGATGAATGGCTAAAGAGCACAATTAGTGACGATGCATATTTCGATTGTTAAGCTTTGCAATAGGTATTGATTTGTACACCTACTATGGTTTTTTTTTTTTTTTTTTTAAATAGGGCGAAGAGTGTAAGCTAGCTACAATAAGCTCAAAAAAAAAAAAAAAAAAGTTAAATTAAAAACATAGCACAAGAAAAAAAGAAAAATTTTAAAAGCGTATGATATACACAAATATATTCTAATTAACAAATCCGATGGCAAATTAATCAACACCGACCATCGGCAAAATTGCATATTGTGGCTTATCGGCAAAGATTAGTAAAATAAACAGATTAAAAAATTTAATAACAACAAATGAACAACAGCACATACACAAAACAATTTAATTGACTTTAAATTATGGTAAACAATTTCATGCTGGGTTTAATCATTTCTGCCCATCGCTAAAATAATTCATTTTATGGCTAATTGCGAAAAGTTTTTAAAATAAACAAAATAGAATATACATTAACAATATAAAAAAAATATATTGATTTTTTCTTTTATTTAATAAAAAATTTAGAAGCAAATTGAACAGCGTCAACCAAACCAATGCAAAATTGTTTATTGCGGCTTAGCAGGAGATCATTGGCCCTACATTTTAAGGCGCACGGTGACTGCGTACATATGCACACGCAAACATATATCTGCACATGTGTACATAAACCTACTCATCCGCACATACATATTTATATGCATCTACCTACATGTATACACATATAGCTCGTTGGTCTTCTTGGCCTAAATTGGAACACTTCGATTAATCTGTTCACAACTCATATAAACTTGCATATACATACACATATGAATATTTATAACTAGGCTTACGTTCACTTGATGTTGGGTCTTTGTGGCCTAAATCGAAACACCCCGATTTGTCTGTCCCCACATTAGCACAGGCTTAAGCTTATTGACTGATAAATAGCCATGAAGTGATTTTCGCGGTCTTCTTCGCAGCTATTACCCAATTGAGCTTCTCCAATGAGGCATAAATTATAAGCTACGTCAACATCTACGTTGTCGATACGTACAACATAATAATTGACAGCAATGTCGATCAATATTCTGATCAAAATCATTTCAATCCCGATTTTAACACTGATGTGTTCGCATTTTTGGTAACAGCTAGAAATTACTAAATACTCTAGATGTTTATAATCGATTGTTGCCTAATTAAATCTTAACTGACTCGATCAATCATTAGACGTGTATTACATTAGCTAGACACTTAGCTAGAAAGTAGTCGCATTTCTGCTGTGTTTACACTACTATTGTAACTGCAATAATTTATAGCCCTTTAGCTAGATGTCATGCGTAACATCGCTTGTACTTCTGTAAGCACGTCTCACATACACTTAGTCTTAATGTGTAATAAATAAGAAATGAAATTGGGCAATAAAAGTATCTACGGACATCTAAATAGAACTTTACATATACTTACATAAGCACCTAGCTATACAAGTATATTTATATGGACATACACATGGACATACATACACATACATAAATATATATACACATTAAAATATACACAAAGGTATACATACAGATTTACAAATTTAGGTAGACTGTTGACAAAAGAGTATCAACACTTCGGCTTGTTAAGGGGTACAACAGTTATTAGTTAGTGCAGGCGAACCACACAAATAGTCAAACTTGAAATGATACTTAGATTTGGTAACAGATAGCTACGTTCAATTTCGAGGAACAAACGGACAGACATATGAATAGCCAAACGCCCAAGAAATGTATGAATGGCAGACGGTCCATGAGGAGATAATTTTTTTGTAATGTAACAAAACCGGCATAATATACAAGTGGCATTAAGACTGAATTACACAAGTGTGCTTCTTCGTTAAGCACTATCCGCAGGAGAAGAAAGAGGATCAAGAAAGAATTGCCACATAAGTAAACAGTTTTAGCTTGCCTAGCGAGAGCTGCTGCCAAAACATACATACAATATGCGCAACAATTTAAAAAGTAAGTCCTTTAAGAGGACAAAATGTTCATATGTCTTGTGAACTCGAATGAACGAATGAATGAAAAACTTAGTAACGGCGCGGACCAACCGATAATAATTAACTGCGTGTCGTGGCATGAAAATTGTTACACAATTATTACACTTTCGAAAATATTGAATCAATTCTACGGACGTTTTACTTTTTTACGGGAGGTAAGTGTACTTTGCAAGGTTTACAAAAACCAGTAAAAGTGAGGGAAAGAGAAAAAAAGCTTTAAAGATATTTTAATTATTTCAATAAATAAATGAACTCAGACATTACTTTTTGCCCTCAAGTGTACTTGCATTCTTTATGTTACATGACGTATGTGTAATAAAAATAAGGAAGAAAGAAAACAAAGCGAACTGGAAATAAAATGCATGATGTTTTATATTCAATAAACTTAAATAGAATATACTTGAGGTACAGCAGACACTTGAGCTTCATTAAAGCCTTACAAATTTGTATTTAATTGTTTACATAGAGAGTCACACCTTAAAAAAAACCAAACTCAAACGAGGACGAATTATGATAATAACCTAAAAATATTTCAAATATCTACCGCTGACATTCGTTACGATGTATGTGTATGTGGGTGTGTTTGTGTGCCTATGTCAATGTATACAAGCAAATAAGAACTTAACAGATAGCAAATGCGATAAAAGTGTTTGTGTTGTGCTGAGCTGCAAGTGAAGAGTGTGGAAATGCAGTAACGCATCATTTCGTGACTTAAGTTGATTTCGTCTGTTATGAGAGATCTGTACACACTCATACACCAACCGATGCCAGGGTGTGTGGTAATATTTATTTTTCAAATAATGTAATGATTACAGGCAGGCAGACAGACAGACAGCATTTTATTTGTATGCAGATATGTAAATTTTTATGGTCGTTACAAGAGACACACCCAAACAAACATTCTAGGTTTATATTGCATTGCATTAAGAGAAAGAAAGAAGAAATAAATAGGTGGAATAGGAGAAAATGCGGGGATGAAGAAGAGACCCTAAGCAACAAGTATTTTATTTTATTTATAACGTGCGTCGTGGACGAATAAATAAATAATAAAAATAATAATATTAGCTTGTTCGAAAAGTAATTTCGTTTTATTTACTTCCAACAACGGACTTGAATGTATTTTATACCAAACAAACACGACTTCAATGTCTGTGGCAGATGATATTTGCAACGCAATTTGTTTGTGGAAAAGTTTGTTTCATTCTGCGCAATAGTTTCAGTTTCCGTAGCCGAATCAAGCCAGTGCTAAAGTTGGTATACAAAATTTCATTCCGATAAATGCACCACGATCAGCAATATGATCGTTAAAATGATCAAATATCTATACGGTATGAGAACAATGTCTTTCAATTTAACAAAAAAAAAAAAAAAAAAAATTGAAATTACTTTCCAACCAACCCAGTGCCATTCTTTAAAAAGGGAAGAATTGTTGATACCATAGCTGATGCTTTTGTAACGTAACACACTGTGACACGCAAACAATCCAATCTTGTTAGGGCAAAATGTATATATGTTATTTTATTGCGACCAGTGTGCTATTGAGTGATACTTCGATCGTTTTCGTTAAATTCTCTTCTGCTGAACACGTATCACCTTGCAAGGGTTTTGAGAATCTATGCTTCAGTTACCCGTTTTTTAAATTCTACTTTAATGTTTAAGATAACGGAATCGAAAGAGTTAGCGTATTTGCAGTCATACCAGCTGGCTTTCACATAAGCTTTCTATGAGTATTTTGGTTTGTAATTAAATTTAAAGGACAGAAAAAGTTTGTGCGTGCAAAAAAGTGAATACATTAATGTCCTATCCTTACAATGTAATCGAAAAATATCGTTGGTTGGTATGGTTGTTACACCTTCTGTGGGAATAATAAAGAAAACGTTCCATTATTAAAGTAGTTAGCCTACATTTTGCTAGTGACCCGTGGACCGAACCGAACTAAGCGTACACATTACGTCGCAACCAAGCCAACACTGATCTTTGGCGAATGCAATATCTTTCGATCGTTACCGGGCATTAACGTCCATTTGTCGCTGTATTTAACGGGCTTGCTTTTAAAAGGGTTTCCAAACTCGCTTGCCAAGTAAACGTCATATGCTCAAATGTCATATTGTCAAAGTTTAATTAAGCATGAACTCTTTAATAAATAAATGACATTAATTTCGCCACCTTATTAAAAGACCGTAAGAGCTTTGCGATGCTTTTGTTGCGCTCGTCTGATTGTTACAAGTCGAAGTATTATTGTAAAAAACCACATTTCAAAATTGATCTCTACACATGAACCGGCCAATGTTAAGTTGAGTCACTCGCTACAACTTTCAAATAACTAAGTTTTGTGTGCTTTTAAAATTCGCATTGAAAGCAATGAGTCATTTACGCTAATTGGCTTATTTCCCGGCAAGTTTTCTTAATTTAAGATTTATGCGATCATTAGAAAGAAAGTATTCATGCATAAGCGAGAGGAGAAGGAAAAAGAAAGACAAGATAAAAATGGACTTCAGTCGATTACTTTCGTTTTTGTTCAAAGTCTATGTGAAAGTGTTTTAAATGTCTATCAGTTATTTTCGTGATTATGTTTCGAGTCGATTATCTCGAGCGAAAAAAGAAAAAGAAGACAAAAGCATCGCCTCAAATGTTGGTGGTGATCGTCGTTATCGAAAGGAAAAGTAAACAATTAATTTAAGCCAAAACGAAATGTTTACAAAAAAAATCCGCAAAAGTTTCCTAAGATGTAATAATTATTGTTTGATTCATTTCAAGTTGTTAAGCCATTAATTTTGACCTGTTTGTTGCGCAAAAAAAAAAGGAAAACCAAAAACAAATCAGACGATAGAAAATCATTGTGATCATCATCATCATCATCATCATCATCACCATCATTTCAAATATCATGTCTTTACAATATTAAAAGACTTCATAACAGACATGCTCGCAAGATATATAATGCAAGATATCCAAGCTTGCCACTTACACATAAAAATTTACACAAAGGCATACATACTTGCGTATGTATAAAATTCACCATAAACTTTGTGTAATTTTCAGACCAGTATTGTTCAAACAGACATTTACATAGTCATTCATTTAACAAGTGCACGCACATGTTAACATAGGGACAAATGGATGGATGGACGGACGGACGAACGGACGGACTCACCATCCGACTGATAAAATGCTGGGTGCTTTCCCTTGTTTCCTTCTTGAATGCAAAAGTGTACTTACTACATGCATGAGGAGTAGGTAGACGACAACGAAGAAGTTAATTTGATGCTGTTTAACGAGCACTTGCATAAATAATGGTACCAATTACACATAAGCCGCTCTTCAAGTTCATACACAAGCAAGTCGATATTTTGTTTCACAAGTATGTATTACATGTACATACAGCCACCTCCCAAAAAAGAAACTACCACCACCTGACACACGCACACTAAATACAACGTACGAACAGAATCCACAAATCAAACAAGAAAGTGTAAGTAAGAGGCTACTTTTTTGTCTTTGTTTCCATATAGGAATTTTTGCAAAAGTGTTGCACTAAAAAGTGAGTCTCGAATCAAACAAAAAGAAAAGTTCGACAACTAATGGTAGTGTATGTAGGTTTAGATCTCACTATTATTCTTTGCCAGACAAACTTTAAGTGTTGCGGTTCATAATTGCTGAAAAGTACCTAAACTTTTTAATTACTACAATCATATCGATTGTTTCTAATCCTTATCCGAACAGAAAGAAAATAACCAAAAAAGAAAACCGCGAGCTAAGAAGACTTGAAGGAAAAAAAAAATATGCTTGATTTGTAATCTAGTTTTTAGGTCGCATAATCCATTCTTTCACTGTCCTCCTCTCATTTATCATATTTTTAGTACTTAACAAAATGGTCGGAGTGTATTTTTAACCCTAACACCACTATTGGATGGATCAAAAATCTTTCTATTTTGACTGATGGGACACCAAAAATTGCTTTTAGAGAAGCTTTCATTTTCTACCAGGTTTACTCTTCAAGACACTGACGGTCTGCTCCTATTAGGTGTATGTGTAAAACATTGACAGCTCTAGTATTGGAAGATTCTTAAGCAGAATGTACAGTTTATTTTCGAGTCGAAAATAATGCTTATTTGTTTGGTTATCTACTTATTTATACCACGCGCTAACTTCAAGAATTTTCGTGATCGACAAAGAAAGTGAATTATTGAGACAAAATAATTCGTTTTTAAGCTTCTTTAGACATAAAAACAGTACAAAGGGAAAGATGTAAGTAAAATACATTAATAAGAGAAAATTAATTATTTTTTCTCATTCAATATTCGGTGCTGTATCGCGAATTGTTTACTGCTGCTTGCGCTATCCGCGTTTCGTAAATGGCTTCGCAAAGTAGAAAAGACAACGGTCTACAATGTCAACTGACATGGTATCAGTTAAAAAAATGCTTTATTATGGTTTTGGTTTTAACTCAAGTTGAGGCTGTGGTTGTATTATTACGTGGATGGGCCGCAAAGTAGAATCTGTGCTGATATGTGGAATTTGTGCTCATGTCCACCTACTGTAAGCGATCGGCAAAAATGTGTATTTGATTTCACTAACCGTTCAACTAGTTGTTCCGACAACTGCTTTGTGTTGTACAGTTATTATCAAACCACTAAAACGGAGCAAGAAATAGCATATTCGACATACGAAGCGTGGAGGATTTAAAAGAATAGCCAGTAGTGCTTAGAACAGGATTGAAAGAATCTCTAATAAACAATCGAGCAATTAAAAGCTGACTTGTCAATTCCCGTACAGGCGGTAACATTTTAAAACAGTCGCCAACTTTTGAACTCAGCAGCAAAGTCGAATATATCGCAATCACCCGTTTGCCGCCACCTGGCGAAGTTAAGCAAACTCAGCAAGTAAAAGAAAAAAAAAAAAAACAAAGTTTTTTATCATTCGACCGATATATGTAAATGAGAAACCCATCATTTGATGAACCTAGCATATCATCATTCCAGCTTCGCATTAGAAATGAATCATTTTATGATTTTCTAGAAAAAGTATCCTAAGCAAACAAAAAAACGCTAAACGAAGTAGAACATTTGACCAGTGCTTTTTATATTAATAAATTTTTTTTCCTCGAAAAAAAAGAAAAACAATCGATGGTGGAGTTGAATTGCATTTTATGCGGGTTACGAATGTAAAAACAAAATGAATGTTTGCATGAATGCCCGTGAAACTGCGGCATAAAGAAGGAAAAAAAAACTCCTGATGGCGTGTCGACTCACTAGCACCATAAGCAACTAACAGAGCCCCCCAAAAGCTAAACGAGCAACTAAACACTCACCCAGATACCCCAGAGCTAATAGCGTTGTTGCATAGAAATGTTGCAACAAAAAACAAAAATAAATAAGTAAACAAATAGAAAAAAAAAAAAAAAATCATAAAAACACAATGGCAGCAGTAACAACAATTGCAACAGCGTTAACAATAAAAAGCACGAATTTTTGCAGCTGCATGCAAGTTTAAGTGAATTTTACGGTCCGTTTTTTCTTTTTCTTTTTCTTTTTTGATGACCAATCGTTTTTATTTTCTATTAAAGTGAATGTGTTTTCAGATTTTCTTGCTCAAAACCCTACACTTCGGCTGAGATTCTAATGAAATCCAATGAAACGATTCATGTAAACAATTGCTAGGCTGTAATGTTCCTAAGAATTGGTTTATTTCAATTTATAGGAAAATAAGAAGGCTTTCCTTAGGCCAATTTAAGTACGAAAAACATTTTAGGAAAAACTATATTGGTTTTGTTAGAAAAAGAAAAAAAAAAAAAAACAATTTAAGTTTTATTAAAATATAAAATAAAATAAAGCCCACCACAACCTTATCCAAACTTCAGGGTGTCAGTGTCTTCTCGTCATAGAAGCAAATTAAAGGCATCACTTAGAAATCATGTGGTGAATTTTAATAAGTTATATAAGTGATCCGTTTAAATTCGGCTGAAATCGTTTTATTGAGTACTTTTATGAGCTCATTTCCATAATAGACTGTTAGTCATTCCGCCTTTTACTGAGATTTCCGTTTTTTTTTTTTTTCGCACTTTTCTCTTTTCTTTCATTTTTGCTTTGTTTGTTCGGTAAACACACAGCCGCAGTAAAAGTCCGTTAACAACACTTTATGTTACTTTTGCAAATTTTAATAGGTCATCGTCTTTTTTCCTTCCTTTTCTTTTTTATGCTTTTTTGTTTTTTTCTATTTCTAGTTAATAGTAATGTGTTTATGCTCAAACGTGATAATGTTAGTAAAACAGTAAAAAGTTATACAATTTTGAAATTTTTTTTTTAAGTAAACCTTTTACAGGTGCTTTCTAAAAATTGTTTGTTTTCTCCTTTTTTTTCTTCGAAATTACTTTTTATTTATTTTAATATTTTTAATGTGTGTATTTGTGAGAAAGTAGAACGCTATGTATGTGTGCTAACATAGACATCGAGATTGCATGTCATGCATGCCTTACAACTTCACTTGATATATGGCTTAATGTTTGCCGCCGTTTTAGAGATTTTCGGGGCCACATATATATATTAAAATTGCGCTTATGTGCATGCGTTGCGTGAATATATGTATGTGTTTGTATGTGTAAGTCCACATTTGTTTCGGCAGTATACAGTTTTTAGTTTGGTCTCGTTCTTGTGGATTAGCATAAAACGGAAACCAACCAAATTAGAATGAAAGTTTTCTTCTTTTTTTTTCTTTTTTTTCTTGCAGAAACTCATAAAGCATATAAAAGATTTTAATTATAGCTTACTAACTAATAATATTAAACAGTTAGAGAAAATTGTAGTTAATTTATGCCCTTATCTTCACAGTTAAAACGGTCTGGATGAAATCTACATCAGTACATCTATGTTAGCTCTCTGAATTTTAACTATAATTTCCAAGTGGTGCTTCAATAGTCATGAAGAAAACAAAGAAAGCAATGTTTGTCCTCTTTAAGATTTATGTTTATAGTCACTTCATTTAATAATGGGATTTTGTAATTAAATGAAAACCCAGAGAAAGAGAGAAAGAGAGAGAGAGAGAGAGAGAGAGATATAGGGAGAGAGCGAAATACTTAAGTTAATGCATGCTCTGAGGTTTTCATACTACACACCATATGTGATGCAAAAATTATTAAGTTTGCGCGAATGAATGCAAGTCCTGAAACGGCTTAATATGAACTCTCTTTTAAGCCTGTTTGTCTATTTATACATTTATACATTTCAATTCTATTCACAAGTCCGCCCGACCATATGCATGTCGGTCCGTCAGTTCCTCTATCCATATACCTGCCTACCTACTTTTATTGATAAGCTCGTGGTAAACACCCTCCTGGTCACTAAAAATAAAATTTCGCCTTTAAATTCAGCAACAACTTTGGAAGCTGTTGGAAATGTGGGCAAATCAGACAAAGGATACGGTACAACTTAAAATGAGAAGGCATCTGTTTTGAAAAGCAAAAAAATGAGCTTTTGGCGCATTATTTATAAGTTGCACCAACCAACTATTCGGATATGTGGTTTCTATGTAAGAGTTCTTGTGAGAAGTAGATCTCTACATGGAAGCACGTTGTCCTCTTTGTTTGCTGCGAGGAAAGTAGGTGAAAAATTGTGTTAGGGAAAGTGGTATTAGATATGAAATTTGCCCTAATATGAGGCTTTTACTTATCTTTAATAGCATTCGACTTTTATAACCAGCTAATCGTTTCTTTTCAGCTGGAACGCTTTAATGAAATACGCGAAATAAAATCGATTGCGCTTTAGCAATGACAGAAATCTTAAACCTTGCACTGCCTTCGTTCATTATTTTCACTTTGCGCACAAATATCGCAAATCTTTCGGAATTCAGTTTTACTGCTTGGCTTTTAAACACGGCTTTCAGGATTAATATTTTTTGTCTCGTCAACTGAAATACTGAAGCACTTCTCTCTTTCTTATGTTTAGTAAAAAACTCTACTGGCTTTCGTATTAGAACATATTTGTGCTATCGCAAGCAAAACATAAGAACAATAAAGTTTTTCTTATCCCTTCAATTTCTTTTCTCTTGTCTCGTTTGTCCCACGCTTCTAATTTCAAGTGACTTGCAAGTAAACGTCATTTGCGTCTACCTACACACTGCACTTTTGCGACTTTTTCCATATGAAACTCACTGCTCATCACTGCAAACGATGACAGAGAAAACTTACGTAGTGCGAGAAGGTAAAGTACTGTGCAATGAGATGACACACTTTATGTACTGAATGCAATGCAAACCGAAAGAAATGCGACTTTTCAACAACATAAGAGTCATTTATGTTTTACACATAAGTCGTTAGGCCCGTGCAAAGGATGAGGCGTAACGTCAATGTGCGACCTCTAAATACGTTCACTCCTTTTTTTATTGAGATTTACTGGGAAGAAATAAACGCACGAAGTGAGAGCTGAGAAATGGCATGGAAGATGAAATTTCGAAGGCCTCGAAAGTCGAAATGTAGTTCATTTGCCTTGAAATGCTTGCTAACTTGGAATTTCTGTTTTTTTTTTTTTTTTTTTTAAGTAACATTTGTTAAAAAGTAGAATGCATTGCGATTAACAATGCAATTGTAACGAGCAAACTTTCAACTTAGGATGATACACCAGATTTTTGAACAAGTTCGAGGGATAAAATGCTCATATGCACTGACTGGTAAAGTAATTGACCGGAAATCTTAAACTTTTATCGGTATATTTCACACGAACATGCTGATCATATTTACGTAAAACTGGGAGATGCATCGGACTTCACTACGAGCTCGGACTTCTTTCCGCTCATAACTTGATAACGGCTCGAACCATTTCCTTCGAAACCTTTAATCAAAAGCAATTGTTTACCTTTTATAGCGAAGTTTAAAACTGACATTATGCGCGAGGGTACGGGTTGTCGGCCTATTAGCTGGTGTTTTGCCCGCCGGGCAGAAAAGAAAAGAAGGAGATGCCTTTTTCGAAATCGATGTACTTATCCCTCGATATGGTGGCTGTCAACGGTTTATAGTATATAGTTCGGAGTCAACTGTCGCCTGCCCAGCCGTGCTTAATGCTACTTTACTGGGACTATTACTTAGGTCTTAGTCTAGATATACGAGCATCTTTAGTGCAAGGCGTGTGAAGTTAACTCGAAGATAACTCGACAAGCATAATAGCCTTAGCATCTGCACTATTATAAGGCGAATTAAGAAATGAAAAATGATTTTCATCAATTGTTTAATCAAATTGTAAATTAAAGACTTTTTTATCTGAATTTTTTCATAAAGACCATTGAGTTTAAATGTGAAGAAATATTGTACAAGTGCAAGTCTTTCAGTTGCATTTTAAGCTTCAATTTACGTAACAAACGTTTGCTTTACTTGCTAGTTTAAACGAGTACTGCTGGCATGCCTTAAATAAAAATGTTACTTCATGATGTTCTCACACTGACGAGTGCATCGACTTAAGCATACTTCGAAAAGCTATGTTAGCCATGGACAAACGTAAAACTTTGTAACGTATGATTAGCCGTAAGCAAGAAGGCTTAAGTTGTCTTAGCTTACGGTCAATGTTAGTGCCAGTGTCAATGTAACTCCCCGGGGCATCGGAATAGCAGAGCAAAAGAAAGAAAACCATCTTCTCAAAATGCTTGAATGGTGTTTATCTTAAAAATGTTATCATTAAATAGCCCGCAGACACATAAGATTACATCTTCGCATTGAAATATACACGTATTCGTGCATCTTGTTTGCATTTTTGTGAGCATATATTATATAAGTACAAGTAAGTAAATGTAATCCTTTGCTTTTATTCTGTTTACTCGGTATTAAAATAAAAACACGTTCGTTCATTTGCTGCAATTGAACGTTCAGTAATGTACGTTATTGCTTCTGTTGTTTTTGTTTTCTATAAAACACATAAAAGTGACAATAGCTGATAGTGAGTGATATCTTTGCACGCAGACAGTTGAGCAGAGTTGAGCTAAGCAAAGCTCAGAGCTAACATACAAAACGCACCTTCAAGTTGTCAACGTATGAATTTCAGAGAAAACACACACACATACACATATTCAATACACGCACACGTATATATTTCGCCCCTAGGGAATTTTCTAAATTGACTTTAAGGCTCCCCGACTCCCTTTTTAACCAAATAAAGACAAAAATGGAAACCGAAGTTTTTCAGAAGCAGTAGCATTAACAGAAAAAGAAACAATATGCACTTAATGCACGCTTCAAAGAGTTTTATTGAGCAATATGTGCATGAGTACATGCAGCACTTATGCAACGACAACAACGATAGCAAGAACAGCAATAGCAATAACATCATCATCATCAAGTACAACAGCAACAACAACAACAACAA
Organism: Glossina fuscipes; assembly: GCF_014805625.2. NCBI lineage: Eukaryota > Metazoa > Arthropoda > Insecta > Diptera > Glossinidae > Glossina > Glossina fuscipes. The sequence goes on from NW_023998416.1 coordinate 19,263,580, forward strand.
CAACGGCAACAAGCTCATCATTATCGACAGCATTATCGTTGTTTATTATAGACTCATAAGAAGACGCACACAAGCACACGTACATGAGAGTACATTTTTTGTTCGTTCGTTCAGAACTGTTGAAAGGTGAAAAAGGAAAGGATAAAAGAAAAAAAAAAAACAAGAAAAAGAAAAAGAACAGTAATATGTTTCCACGCTTCAATGATGCGCTAAAAATATTATACATCCTAAAGCAACGCTGTTGCCTCTCTTGCCGGTAGAAATCCTTGCTTACATACAAAAAGAGACCAAAGTGTGAGATTTTCCTTAACCTTCCGCTTCATTCTTGGTCTCGATATTGTGCTTTATAAAATAAAAAAAAAAAAAAATAATAACGATGGTTGTGGTCGTCATCAACACTGTCGATATTGTTGTCTGGGAAAACGAAAAAAAAAAAAAAAAATTGCTTTTCCGTTGTCAATGTGATGTTGATGATGCTGCTGACAGCCATACCGACACTGAACAACCGCAACAATCATGCAAGCGTGAGAGTGTTGCCTAGCGATCCAATGTGATGATAAGCGTAAATTTGTTTAAAGAAAACGTTCCTTAAGCATCTCTTTCTCTTGGTTTTTTTTTTTTCTTTTTTCTTTTAAACGGCTCGTCATACTATGGATTCTTTTATTCATAGAGACATGTATTCACGTCCAAGACACAAACAGACAAAATTCCACTCGGGGTTTGATTAAAAGAAAATTGCATTATAATCTTCTTTTTTTTTAACTGATCAGAGAGGTATACTAATCTTATCCTGTTACTCGTAACATTTTCAGTTCGTTCCTTTCATATCGGTCCATCTGTCAATTGTTTAGATATAAAACGGCACACGTCTCTGCGCTGGAACTTAATTAGAAAAAATTCAAATTTTAAAAAAACTTTTTATTTTTTTGCTAATGGGCTTCGATCTGAATGGCTGACTGACTGAGTATATTCATTAGAGTGACATGAAAATTGGCTGAGCTTTTCTGCTTTTCTAACTCAAGTCAATCATGGATTTTTGCTCTAAATCCCATGAGGGACATTACCTACAACCACATAGAGAGTTTAATTGGAGGACCTTCCTTTCTCTTTCAATATATTAAACATTTTTATACCCACCACCGAAGGATGAGGGATATCTTCATTTTGTCAAAGCGTTTGTAATGTCCAGAAGGAAGGATCAGACCACTCAAAGTGTATATAATCTTGATCAATATCAAATTCTCAATCGATTTAAGCATGACCGTCTGTCCGCTTGTCCGTCTGTGTAATATCTGTTGTAAACATCCTCCTGGCCGCAAAAATGCAGCTATCATCGACTTCAAATTTGGCAGAAAGATTTAACGTTCTTGCAAGCATGTTGGTATTGAAAATGGACCAAATTGACCGAAAGACAAACATAAACTGAGAATACCTCTGTTTTTCACGATCAATGGAAAATTTCTTTTTTGCCCATTACTCGTAAACTATAGCAAATAAATGTACAAAAATTTAAACACTTACGCTATGGGCGTAGCTGTAGCCTTTGTGCAGAAAAGTGGAAGAAAATTTACCGCCTACTCAATATTATAGTGTATCAAAATTTATATATTTATAATGCGCAGAAACAAGCTTTAAAAACCCCATAAAGTAAATCAATTCTTAGCCAGTTTCAAATCTTGAATACACCTAAACATGTCCGCCTGTTCGTCTACCCATCTGTCTGTTTCCGCAACTTTATAATATCTGTGGTAAGCATTCTCCCGATAGCGAGAACGAAGATATTATCTACGAATTTGCAAAAGAATTTGGAATTTGAGCTAAACTCTTCAAAGGGCACGCCTGCAAGGCCACCATGCTTATACCACAAAAGCTTTTATTTTGAAAATAGAAGAAATCAGCTGATGTTTTGTACCGGGGTAAACGGTGATGGGTATAAAAGATTCGGTCCCAATCAAATTTGAGTTTCTTACTTGTTATTCTTGCGTATACTCCTTATAAACAATTGGAAATTTTTTATTTTTATCCGATTTATAAAAAAGAAGAAGATATATACAGGTATTTATTACTATGCGTGTAAGTGTAAGTATATATGTGATTCATAAATAAACCTTTTTGTATGTATGTTTTATGCTTTATTATGCTTTCATGCATTACGTAAGACTTGATCTGATAATATTCTCGTATACATAGCAAAGCATCACAAAACAAAACAAAAAGATAATCTTATTGGCCATTATCACATCACATCACATCGCATATCGCGTCACCTCACCTCGCATCACCTCCCATCACAACATATCATATCTACTCGTATCGCAGGGTATTGCAATGCAATCAAAAAACACAAGAGCTGAGAAGAATATACGGCGTAGCATGTTCCTGTATTTACACAAACACACGTAAAGATATTATTATTGCAAACAATGTACTCAATTATAATATTGAATGGTGTGATATTTCAGTGTGACATGTGTGCATGAACTCTTGTATTCAACAGCCGAACAACACATACCGGACATGCTACATACGAACATATTATATGTTTACTGGAGCATTAATAGTAATACTGAACTTAGCAGGAAGAGAAAAAGAGAAAGAGAGAGTATACGTTTAAATAATGTTTAGGTTAACCAACGGAAAAGAAAACGATAAATTAAAGTCTATAAACAAGTAAGCAAGATTGTTATAGCAGTCTGACGGCGACTCTGCGGTGCCCGCTAGTTCAAGCCAGTACGTAAAAGTCACAAAATGCTTTCATGAGTGCAAAAGTAACATTGAGTCGATATGTATAATTTGTTATAGCGGCTTTTAAATCAACCATAGGATCAGTTTTCCGATAAATATCTCTTACAGACGATTATTTATTAACTTGATATGCGACCAACGACGAGTGGTAAAGGCGTAACATTTACCGACTGTGCACGCACACACGCAGGCACTAGGTTACGGCCGCCTCCCTATATCTTTCCATTTCTTTACTCCTTTCTGGATCACAGAGATATTATGTTTACCCTGAGTGATTTTTCATATTAAAAAAAAAAGAGCTAGAATTCAGTCATAGCATTACGAGAGTGCGATGTTTTACTTCACAGTTCATTTCTATAAACCATGTTCTTTTTATTATTGTAGTTCAATCACCATGTCTCTCCACCCACTGTTATAGACTTACAGTTTTTTGTTTAACCATAGATCAACTAATTACGAATAGCAGATAAGAAAAGAGTCTACACTGTTTCAGACAGACGTTCACACGAACATAAAGTGAAATCCCTGCGTTGATCAGGAATGAGATATACATTGAAAACTCTCTTAGGAGTCTTTCTGGATGCAACAAATTGAGCCGAAACATTAGTTTACTTACAGCCATGAGAGCGGTGGAATTTAAACTTGCCATCGTATACAATCGTTGGTCGACCGTGAACGTTCTTACACTGAATAACTGATCATTACTTATACCAACAAATTAAAAGCCTATTTAATGCACTGTTTTTCTTTGAAAAGCGCACCAAATTGTACAGAATTGTTCTCCTTTATTCACTCCTTTGACGAATTTAGTTACTACTGCCATTGTCGAAGTGATTTTTTTAATCGCAGGTTGGCGTATTAAGAAGAATTTGGTTATCCTGCATTAAATTTGCTAATGCATGAGGAGAAATTATCGACGTAATAAGCGCCTGTCATGCCCTTTCCGCCCACTTTACACTATCATTTCAATGGCGCAAAGATTTTGCGATCGAGACAGAGAAGAGAGAACGTGGCACGTATGCTTAACTTCAAGTCGAATAAAAATATTTGTGCCAAGCTCGTGGCAATGAAAAGTAAACGAAAAGAAACGACATGAAAACGATATGGTGGGTACTAGCCAACCTGAAAATTTTTTAAAAATGTCCCGTCTACTCGAAACTCTAATCTAGCAAAAATAAATTGTTTTGTAAGTGGGCGTCTGAATAACCGTTTAGCGAGGCATAGCCCAAGAAAGATTTCGCAAGTTAGTTCGTATCCTTGGGTAGACTACACACATTAAAAAAAAAGAAATCAGCCTTTTTTTATAGATCAATTTGCGATCCATATATATTAATCAAGCGAGTGATTCCCTTTAAAGATGCTGGGGATAAACATAAATACGTATTGGAACTCACTCGTTCTTCTCCTACTACTTTTATATGCGATGAGCACAGACATCTTCAAAATGTTCGGAAATGTTGCATTGCGCAGACACTGTGCTGAAGGTTAAGCCTATTAAAGGAATGAATGAAATAAAGCTCAATACTTTTAAACTACGTAAACTTGAATGAGGCTTCCTCAAAAACAATTCCCTGAACAGTTAGTTATTTAATGAAATATTCGTCCAAGTCTTTTATCCGGAAAGTTTTCTGTAATATGATCCGAAGTTCATAAATTTTTTCTCATAAGCAAAGTGAGATGAGAAAAAGTGCGCAAACTTGGTAAATGTATTTTTATATTAATTTTTCTGGCTTTTATTATACGCACAATGTTTTTAAATTTATTAAATTTTTTCTTTTATTGCAATAATGGAAAAAAAAGGAAAAAATTGCATAAAAGTTTAATTTTTCACGCTTTTGGTTTAGAAAAAAAAAAATAAAAATAAATAAATAAAGAAAAAAATGTACAAACTTTCACCTGAGGCCTGCATTTTTATGAAAAGCATTTATTTTATTATATTAAACAGCATAAGCAAAAGCAGCACTTTGTGTCATGAAGGCTGTTATTGTTCGTACTGCCGTTGCTGCTGTTGCTGCTGTTGCCGCTGTTTCTGTTGTGATAAATCGTAACATTTATCACAGCATTAATGGACAAAACTATATTTTCGGTGGAATAAACATTTATGAGAGCAAACAGAAAAAAGGAAAAGAAAAATTTTTCTTTGGTAAACAAAAATATGAATAAATAACTAAATAAAAGGATATCAGATAACTGGCGGCGGCTTTAAATTTCCGCAGCAACAAAAAATAAAAAGGTAAAAACATCTACAACAATTAAAACACGTGCCAAAAAATTTGTTATGAAAACCGAAAAGTTTTTAAAAAAAGAATGTTTGCGATAAACGTTTTGGTTGAGTTGCATTCGACATAACACAGATTTCGTTTTTAGTTGGCTTTAAATGCAATTTGAACAGTGGCTTACGCCATAATTTAGAAATCTGCTAAACTTTTAGCAAAAAGTACTGGTTACTAAAGCACGAATAAGTGAATATTATACACCCCCGCACATACATACCTTAATGCCATCAAGTACGCGTATATTTCGAAAATCGATTTTCCATAACTTTCACCAAAATTTTTGTGAATTGATATGTTAAAGCTTTAATAAACAGTAGATTAAGTTGTCAGAAAATTTAATAAAAGGAAAAAAAACTCCATTTTTCGTTAATATTACCTATTGATGATGGATAGGAACAAGCATATCTTTATTAGATAAGAATTTCAAATACCAAGTCAGTGTTCGCGGACTCAAAATCTCAAATGTCAAAATGTGTGACCTGCTCGTATCTATTGTCAATACTCGCACATTCAATAGGCTGCGGACATTCTCTATTTCTTTCTCTTTTCCTCCCAACATTCGGGTCATCATTGTGCTGTAAGCATCCCCTGAGTGATTGATAGAATAAAAAAATATTAAAAATCGCATACATTCATAGCACATCAGAGAGTCCATAAATTGTAGATACCTCTGATAAATAATCGAATCTACTCATTGTGAAATCATGATAAAAATCATAGAAGCCTATGCAGAGCTGCATACAATTAATCTAAATAGTTTTGCTCTTTCCTCCCATATACTATATATTTAGAAACAAGTTTTATAGGGGAAGCCTCGACAATAAGCTTATCTATCCGCCGTCTAGCGTTGCTTCTGCAATAATCTTCTACTTAAGTGCGAAAAGCGTGAGATCGCAAGCTATATCTCTCCCGCATATATATCACCTAGGTTACGTTACCATATTAGCTTACATATGGCGACTTATCAGACATTCAACTCGTGGTATAATTATAGCGTTACAGAATATGGCACGTAATGTCCGTGGGAAAAATTTTTGATATTCAAAAATGTTGTATTAAAAAACAACAAAAAACAAACAGTAGTAGAACTCGGTCAAACTCGACTTTTTCAGTTTTATAAGCACCGTAGAGCCGTAACCAGGTACGAAAGTACGAAACAGGAATCTTTATATAGAAAATTTACTCTACAGAATTGATAAAAAATATTTTATTCGAAACATTGCCCTACGTTATCTATTTAATAATCTTAACTGTCTAACGAGTTATGGGCACCATGCCTTTCAACATCTGCCCCTTTTGCCACAAAACATTCATTGAGTCGTTTTTTCTTCACATTTTCATACGAGCCAAGCCCTTGCTTAACTAGTATGTGATACACTGATGTAAACAAGTGATAATCGCCAGGACTAGAGCCTTGTTAGTCAACCGCACTGGCATTTTCCATTTTCGTGCTCTTAATATATCGCAAACCGATATTCCGATATGGCTGGATGGACAGATGACATGTAAGAAAGCTACCTTTTGTCACTTTTCTTGACATTTTGGCCGTTTTTTGAGCAAGCAATCCTTCAATTCAATTAATATTGATTAGCTGAGGTTGGTATTAATCATTCCACCAGACTTTAACAAATCACAGCGTTCTAAGCGCCATCTTGCGATAGACGCGGATGGTAAGCCTCAATCTATCCACGAGTTTTAGCGTCTAGGCACTGGACTTCCCGAATTAAATACAGTTTTTATACCGAGCAACGAGATTTCAATAAGAGAAAACAATGCCAATGACGCGGTTTGGTATTGATAGTCAGCATCATTTAAGGGCGAATTTCTAATTTAAATTTATATACCAGATATTATAATGGGATAGCAATATTAATCCCACACCGCATAGGATATGCATATTTTTCATCAGCGTCTACAACAAACTCGTGTAGGTCATCGATTTCCGTCTGCCTATTTGTATGTCTCCATCTACCTATTTTGTATTTCTCCGTCCATTGCAGCACTTATAGGTAGTTTAAAAAACCTTTCTTATGCCTACGTTCACGCTGAGTGCAGAGAACCGCTAATCAATTTTTGGATCTGCACTAGAGAATCGAACAAATGATGATTTTCCTAAAATGATGACTTCAAAATTAGTGAGTGTTTAGCTTGAGAGTTTGCACTGGGTAAGTTTTCTCACCACATTTTCGTATATTCGTTATATATCAACAATGACGCGTTCACAACTGCGAAAAAGCTAATATCGATATGCCGGAATATTTGACGAGGATTTTAAGTTTGAGAGTTACTTGCGCAAAACGCATCAAAAAGTACAATTGGAAGTTTATACACGATGTACGACATGCAAAGTAAACGATAAGATACGATACACTCAGTAAACTACGTGTACAGATATGTTATTACCGGCTCTTTTTTTATTAAAAAGGGAATTGATGTGGCTTCAAAGGCAACCATCGACATCGTTTTCGAGAGTCTAGAATATACCTGACCCAGTGGAGGTTTTCTGCTTTTTCAATTTTTTAAAACGCATCTCATGGCTTATGAACGATTTATATACTGCTCTCGAATATAGGAAAAGTTTTTTTTTTTTTTTTTTTCTTGAAACGATATTAAAAACAATTCAGAAAATTTGTTGTTGCAAATTGTTTAAGTATTCATTTATATATTAATTAGGGGACGTCATTCAACGCTGTTTATGGAAATTGTGGCAAATTCCGCAGAAAATTGTTTCATTGAAGTCCATTGAATTAAGGCCAAGCATAGAAATCCCTTTTATTTTTCAATAATAAATTTTATATAAAAACATTTTCTGATAAATTTGTTTTTATGGAATTTTGTTGTTCTGCTTGAGTGAAACTTTGCTTTGTTGCAGAGCGTAAAGTAGATAAACAAATAAACTGAATCATTTATTGAATTAAACTTTTAATAGGACAGTTAATACTTTTAATAGGAAATGACAGCAAATTAAGGAAAAGTGAGAGAAAGAATTTAACCTACAGTGAGTGGAATTCAGCAATAAATAGGCAAACGATTAATATATATTTATAGTTGTTGTCGTTGTTGCTTTTTTTGTTATTGTTACAATTTCTATTGTTATTGTTATACCCTCTTAAGCTCCATATGAACTCTAAATATAGTTTGGTTAGTTAGTTTCATTCCGAAAAAGAGTGAGAGAAAATAAAATCTAGAACAACAATTAACTGCTAGGCAATGAAACAAATGTTTAAACATACAAATCTGTCTTATATATTCTATTCTTTCTATTTCTTTATAACGTGCATTGTGATTGATTGTTGTTGTTGTTGTTGTTGTTTCCATCGAGTGTTTGCACTGAGCTAAACCGAATGAATGTGTGGTTTGGTTTAGTTTGGTTTAGTAATCATGACTGACTTGTTTAGTAAACGTTAGCCAAGAATTGCTATTCAATGGCTTTTGAATCTGTCTGGATGGCTGGCTGGCTGGCTGGCTGGCTGGTTAGTTGGGTGGTTTGCTGGCTGCTTGTTACTATGTAACTATGACAAAAAATAAATATAGAAAACTGACTGGCTTTCACTGCTTGTTTGTCGGCAAATAGACATAAAAAATCTATTCTATGCGAACTTTAAACGTTCGATTGTAAACTGGAAAATTACCGACTACTTGCTTGCTTGCATACATATCTATATATGTATGTATATACCTGTACACGTACGCATATGCCTTTCAATAGTATTTTTCCTTTTTATTTTTTCCTTATTTTGCTTCAACTGTATCGCCATCTTGAGTATCGTTTGCCATACAACCGTCGAGTAGAGCTAAAAATAACGTTTCAGTGCAGTGACCGCCAACAATTGTATGTCAACATTGGAAATTGTTATTATTTTTGTATTTCTCTTCTTCTTCTTTTTACCTCTTTAAGTTAGTCTTGTGTGTTTTGTTAGTTAGAAACTTTTTTCTTTTATTTATTTATACCTTGAGTGCTTTCATACCCACAACAGAGTTTATATTAAATTTTTAATTGTTTAGTGGTACATGTCGCGTCAAATGCCCTACTTCTGCTTGATTACCGTGAGCATCGATTTAAGTGTATTCTGTTGTCTTAAATCCAAGATTTCGCTGGAAACGATATATGAACGGATTCTAAAGTATTCCTTGTAAAAATCCGCTTTAATTAAATCAAGGGCCATCTCATGGTTCTCGAAACCAATAAAATCGTTCATAGTTTCGAGTCGTTAGTCGACTGAAATTTTGCGATCAAAACATTTATCATTCGATACTAAGAAAAGTGTATACTTCTTCGACAGCTGTAAGCTCTCCATTCGTAGCAATGAGTCCAGAGTCCACGAGTTTAGTCGATAGCGGCAACCATAAACCCGTTAATCCAATTTATAAACCAAAGTGTATTTGAGAAGTGCTAAGCTATATAGTAAAGTCCCATGCGTACGCTTCCATAGCACGTTAAATTTATTAAAGTATTCTGAAAGGACGAAAAAACGTAATAATTGAAATAATAAAAGACTGATGTATGTTACATGATTCCTCATTCACTTAATGTATTATCTTTTTTTGTCGTTATCGTTTTTCACTTACTTTTTAAGAGTTTTCTATTTATTTATTTGTTTTGTCTTCATTAGTTTTTCAATGTTTTTTTTTTTTTTTAATTTTAATTTCATTTAAGTAAATTTAAGGAAAGTTTTCGTTTTCTTGACAGAGTTTTAATATAAACACAACAAAAACAACAGCATTCACAATATTCCTTATTAAAATGCTAAAAGCGTTATATATATATATATATATATATTTATTTATATATTTATTCTTATTTTTTCTTATGTTTATCTACGTTTTATTTTTCAATAAATATTTACAAAGTGTTCATTGTCTTTTCCTTACCTTCAGCTAAAGGTAATAAACGCACAGCAAAAGAGTTCGTGTGGACAGTAAACAAGTTTCAGAAGTTTTTAGCAATCACTTACCTAAAATTTTTTTAGAAATGTGAAAAAGCCGCTAAAAAGTTTCCGGCTTGAGGAAGGGATGAAGTATTATTAATCTATAATATATAATCTCCCGGCCACCTTCCAAATTGAACTCTGTCCTCCCTGTGAAACTTTTAAGCCAGAAGACAGCAAAATCATTTGAAGCGATCTCCTCGCCGATTGATGTTGTCTGTGGCTGCCTCGAACGTTTGGGCACAAATCCAAAATTTCGTGGGGAGTCCTCTTGCACAGCGTCAAATTCATCTTTAATTTGTGTAGGCATTTAACTTTTCAAAAACACATTTTGGATCGAAAGATGAAATTTTGAGATAATAAATCAAATGCAGTGTTACCTAGTACGCAATTAACCTATTACCTGCAACTTTTGTCAATACTTAATAGCAGTTCCATACCTGTGTTTTCTCACAAGGACGCTTACATCGATCTAGACGGCGGGTGTTTCGCGAAGGCTTCAGAACGTTAGCCGCAGCATAATGCTCAGCACCAAAGAAGATTACGGAGCTCAGAATAATCCTTAAACTGGAGGACTAAGAGATGGATGAATGCAATAAATCTTCGAAGTGGCGGCACGGCTTACGGCAATAATAATAATCATATCAACGCATGCGTCAAGATATTTCACAAGTTTTGCGTATTATTGCTGCATCTTCATGATCAGATCGAAAACTTTTCATATAACTAAGGGATTATATGTACGAACGTATTTAAGAAATAAATTTTCGTCATCGCCAGGGCATGATCGAGGAAAGTTAAATTCGTCCTTGCGTTTGAAAGGATTTGGAAATATACCTTACGTGCTATTCTAAAGTAAACACATCCTTTGTACGCTTTTCAGCAAATTTGGTTTCGCATATCTCTATCACTTACGTCCGTTCACCAATTTTCCTAATATTTAGCAAATAACTCGAGATATATTTTTAAGAAGGCATTGGCTTCCCCTCTGCACTCTCGCATTTTTCCCCTGCATTGAGTGAATTTGCAAATCGGCTCAGGTGACTCATAGCTTCCTTTGTAGTCAGCACTGTTCGTTAAGCACCACTACCAAAGAGTGTCACTGCCTCGATAATACTAACCCCATCACCGTCTCCTGTCCTTTCGTACCAAGATCGGGAAACCACCTAATCTGACTGTTACATGACTAATGCTATTATGCACATATACACACGTACAAAGGCTAGTAGGCCTAATGCACGCCAATGACTGCCTAGCGATAACAGTTTCCAAAAGTCTATTTACCCTTCACATATGCCAAAGTGAAGGCGGCGCTGCTGTCCTTAGTTATCATTGCGATTGTATACAACTTTAAAGTTTTTAATATATTTCATAACGTTTGCATAGACGGAAAACTCCCCCCTGTACCATTAAATTGATGGGTTATTATTGTGTCATCTTCAACCACATAACTAAGCGAACGCATACACGTACACTCATAAGCCTTAATGGGAAGCGTAAAGTTATCGTGACATTGCAGAGGTAAAAGATCATTTTTTATTGTCGTTTACTCTTGGGAGACACTAAAAAATAACACATTTGCATATACATTATAATAAATGGTGATAAATTGTTTTAAAAATGGGAAAAGAAAAAATTTATACAGAAAAAAAAAAAAAAAAAAAGTAGAAATAAATCTGTTTTTCTACATTAATCAAAGCGCTAGGCACGTTATAAAGATGTGTCAAAAAGTAACTACAAAAGAAATGATTTTTAAGCATCACATTTAAGCCAAAACTCGTATAGATCGAGTCGGTTAAGTATGCTTTCCAGAATGTTATGAATTCAGGCGAATGAATAATTACTATATTAGTTGGCGGCCTATACAAGCATTTAATGACCAGAAAATTTAATCATGGCTGCTACAAAGTATCGCGGAAAAAATATTGAAGGTTAGGGTATCAGCACATCGGCGCTCAAATTCGTAATGTAATGACAAAAAATCGAAGCAAATAGTTTTGAGATGTTTGAATACGTGAGGCAAAAATATAAATGCAAAAAAAAAAAACCCGCGAAGGTATGAAAATCATTTGAAAGTAGAAATAGCGCAAAATTGAATCACTGTATTATAACAGTAATCGTACTGAACAAGTCACAACCACTACCACCACCTACACCACTTACGACACAAGAGCATATTAGGTTTGTGCAGACATATGCAACATCCAGAACAGAAGCATTTGAAATGGACCAGACCGACCGAACCGCAATCACTTTCAGAAGCGATTTGAACTTATCTGTCTGTCTATCCACCTGTGTGTCTTTCTTATGTGTGTTCAACCTGAAGATCACAGTTTTTAAAGTATTTTGATGAAACTTGGTATACTCGTGGGTTTTCTCACAAGGACAAACACTATTGAAAACTATTCAAAGTTGATCACTTCCTCTATGACGCGTAGGATGTTTAAGGATGGGCCGCGATCCATTATAATACATTTACTTGTTTAATTATTGGTAGATCATACCTGATGAGAGTCTCTAATTATCTTGGCTAGTTTTGCATTTTCAAGTTTGTGTTCTGCTCTGCACAGTAGAAGACTTCAAACCATAAAACACTTTTTGTTAGTTTAATATATCGGTCACTTAAGCTTGCGAAGAAATAATAAAAGTGCTACTGTTGTTTATCTTTGCTCTTGTTTGCTTCATCCCTTTGTTTTAATATCCATCACCTCAAACAAAAGAGGTCTATAAATTTCGTCATAACATTGGAAACACTCGGAAATGCTTGAATGCGTTAGGATCACTGAAAAAAATCGAAAAAAACAACTTGAGCGTAGCGAAACATTTTTACGCGGAAATAACTTTTTTACAGACAGTGTGAATACGAACACGAATGCGCTAGGGACACAAAAAGGTATGGCAACTACAAAGTAATTTTGAAGGAATTTCTAAAATCGTTCCATTACATATTAGGCATTATATTGACGGGAATATCATGCAGACTTATGAATGTTATACATAAAAAGGGCCTTCGACAAACTGGATGATTTCCACGCTTGCACTTTAAGTGATGAGTAACCAAAAGTCGTTGTACGTAAATTGTGTTATGTGTTCTTATTTTTTCTTTTTTATATTTCTTTCGCTATTTTAGCACCCAGGCCTTTTATGTAATCCTGCAGGAATTTTTATTTCCACTTGAAGAAACAATTTTTCACTTAACAACCAAAATTTATTTGGCACAAAATTAAAAAATGGGCATTCGCACCCGAAAGTGGGGTTAACACGCTTTATTCCACCCATACAAACTTGGAAACTTACTTGCAGACATACTTACATGCATATACATAATACACGAAGGGCTATAAATTAAATTTAAGCCAAATATTATGGAGCAGAGGTAAAGAGAAAATGAAAATATGGTACATGGTATATGTTAAGAGCAATTAAAATTTAACAACGTCATCGAAAATAAGAGGAAAACCCGTATGGAACGTGAAAGTTAAAAATCTTTTACGTAGAACAGCGTAAATCTTTAAGATGTTCATTAAAAATAATGGCGAAACCCTAAATCATTTAGTCCCGGAATCGGAACATAAACCGATATTCTGCATGTCTTTCTTATTTAAAGAAAAATTTCAAAATAACGCGAACCACACCTCAGTTGAATTAATAAATTCCGTTCTTGATCTCTGTCTGGCAATTAATGATTTTGCGGTTCAGAATAACAAGCGTATTCCATGTTTTATGCATGTGTGTGTCACCTTTAACATGTACATAAGCTTCTCTATGAACTATCAGTTACCAATTACTGGCAAGTTAGTGTAGCGCACACACCTAGACTTAAGAAAAGCAAGAGTCAATAAAAAAATGAAATTCAGCTGAAACGCAACAATGTGATCCCTGGAGGTACTTAAAAGTGGCAAATGCTTAGAATCCGATAAGCTTCATTCATTTAAGTTCTTTGCGCTGACTTTAGTTTTAAAGACTCTTAGATTCTTCCTTAAATTACAAAACCCTGTCGTAGTGGAAAAATTTAACAATAGAGCAGGATATTGCGGGCACCACCCGAAGCGGATATCGACATCCGGCCTAATATGTGCCGTGTTCCACTTAGGCTGCTATTGAAGATTATACATTGAAGATTGATTCTGGGAGGAACGGAAGTAGGCTTAAATTAGGACCTAGTCAGGTTAAGGTAGATTCAAGAACGATAGATACCGAGCAACGGAGTTGTAGCAATCGTGAACAGGACGAACAGTTCGTCTTCGCATGAAGTCTCGCGAGGTAGGCTATGCTAAGTTGACCTTAAGTTATATTAGAGAAAAGAAACGGAAGATGAATCGTACAACACTACTCAACCTCTTCAATATTCCCATATATTTCTAAAAGAGTTGTTGGTATTTTTTTTTTTTCCAATATGACAGAATTACTTAGGGCTGTTCCCCTGTAAGTGTGACGCGATAATGGTCGGAAAAAATTAGGCAGAGAAAAATAAATAGAAAGTGACGACAGCGCAGCGGATGTGCGCTCAATCGGGAAGTCTTATGGCTGGGTCAGTTGGGTGAGGTTATCAAGTTCGATCAAACTTGACTTGATAGTCACTACCCTTATCTGCTTGGATCGGAAAGAACAAAATGGTTGGCAGACGCCTTAAAATAGTTAAAAGTAGGTTCTACTTACCTTTAGTCTATAGGGTAAGAAAATCACATGGCGTTATTGGCATCGGCAGCCGGGAAAGAACTGTGTCTAACGAGATATTCCAACGGCATACCTCTTGTTCAGACCTAATTATATGCTTATATGGCGGGCATGAGACCTGCTATAAGATATTTTTCGAATACCTCCAGTTAGCGAGACTTGTTACCACCTAAGTCTGTCCATACATGCACGATTGACGAAACATATGAAGCATGTATATAAATCAATCTACTGATATGCTGATCTCCACTCTTGCAGTTGGCCTCTATTTATATAGAACAGTACCAAACTGAGACCCAATTTGCTACTAATTGTATGATTAATTAAAAAAAAGAAAAGAAAAAATTTGAATTTCGCATAATTTTAACGGTTAAAGTAACGCTTTATAGCGCGCTAATAAAAAGCAATAAATTGAGTTTAACAAACCAATTTAAATCTGTACAAGTCTAGAGTATCTAAACGTTTACTCTTAAAGCTGCTTTTTCCTCTGGACTCCCTTTCTGCTGCTCGCGTAAGCAGCTCACGCAACAGCAGTTCACTAAATACTCATAAGTATTGTGTCCGTGGATGATTATTGTATTTTATTATATGTAAGCGTGTGTCTGCGCATATCAGTTAATGTATATAAAGTTCTGCCCACTCAATCCAGTAAAACTTGTTTTGATGGTTAAACAATGTGGCATATAAATGCATTCACACAAGCATTCTGAACGCAAGCATGTGCGCTGGCATCAGCTCAACTGAGTACAGACAACGAACGTTAGACAACAGCAGTAAACCATTTTTTCTTCTTTTTTTTTTTTTTTTTTGGTCTTTTATTATTTATTTTCCATTTATCAAATGACGCATACAAAGTTGGCAAACTCTCATGCATATATGCATGCATGCCTCGGTAATTTTCAAAAAAAGAAAAAGTGAAGTGAATAAAAAACATTTGACTAAATCGAGACAAAGCAGTTTAATAACGCAAAAAAAAAAAAGAGAAGTAAATGAAAATTAAAGACAATGACAACAAAAACAGACAATTTTTCCTATGCAAGAAGAATTGAAGATTGACTTCAATTTTAACATACAGCCAAACACATACATCTTGTAAAGGCACGGTTAGAATTACATTGAAAAGCATTTTGTGAGATAGAAACAGAAAAAGAACCGCATTAATGAGAAAGTAATTAAATGAAACAAAAGGAAGAGGAGAAACTGAAAAACAATAAATTAAGTTTTAATCGCTCTACAGCGAGTGTTGGGCAGCATTACGTCTAAAACAAGGAAATATCATATTTCTCTAAAACGTTAATTGGAGCTTCAGCCTCAATACACTAAGAATATATTTTTCAACTTGAAAATTTCTACAACTTAAAGAAATTACCATAGAAATAATAGGTAGAGGACGTCGTAGCGTTTCGCTCAATAGATAACTTTCGAGTAGCGTAACCCTGGCCATCCCACTGTAGATAAATGAAAAAAGAAGGCATTGGAACAATTATTATTTTAGTCGAAAGCAAAACAGTTTTGAAAATGAACCAAGACAATGAAAAATTCTCCTTATTCATGATGCAGATCAAAAATAATTTAAGCTAAGATACGAAAGCATCTGACAGCACAGGGTATTAATATTTTGCATGAAATTTTCCTTTTTATGCCCTAAACTACTTGAGTACACCTGCGGCTTATGATTAAAAGTTCGTGGGCATGTATGCAACACACAGAAGGAGTTAAGACGAATGCACCCTTTATTTTACCGATGGTCTTTACAGTCTATTTTCTCTCTCAACCACTCCCCCTATGAGGACTTATTTCAAAATAATCGTTATGTAACAAAAAAATTGTTTTTAACAAAAATCGCTAGCACTTTGGCATAATAAATTTATGGGAAAAATTTAAAGGAGATGGGCTAATTCTTTTAACCCTTTTCCATAAAAGTGTGTCCATGAAAAGTAAACCCTCATATGACAACAACTAAGAAAGTTATGTTCCGCGGGGCCCGAATCCCGCATACCCACCACCGTGTTTTTTGTTAATAAAACGGAGTTGCGTTCAATTTATGCTCTACTGAGGGTTTCTGCTCTGACCAATTTGGCCCAATTTGAAGTCGATACCTTCATTTTTGTGACCAGAAGAGCGCCAGCAATAAACATGATACAGACGGACAGACATGACTTGATCAGTGCAGAATTTCACGCTAATCAAGAGCATATATACTTTATAGAATCTCTGAAGCTTCCTTCTGGGCATCCCAAACCTCATGCTTCGGTAATGGGTATAAAATAAATTACAAAGGCTTAAGAAACTAAAACAAAAAGCTTGAGATATGAAAATAGCACACAAAATTATAAACACAACTCTTGAACAAGACGGTGTTATGTGTACATTCTGAGTCCCGAAGACGCGAAAGTTTTTATTACCTATTGAGTAAGTTGTTCTTTATACAGTTCTGTTAGGCGTTGCTGCTAACTAAAAATAATAATTATTTAATTTAAGAATTTTTTTATCTAAACGTAGCTTTAAATTTGTTGCATTAATATGGCCATAGTTGTAGTTACTGAAAAAAAACAAGGGCGTAAAAAATTGAAAACAAATAGACAAGCAAAGCGAACAACAATCGTAGAATTTCTGAATCTGATCTTGTATGTAAAGCAAAAGAGAGAAAGTAAAAAGAAGGAGGAAAAAAAGAAAAAAAGCTCAGAACATATAAAAAAACGAAGCTCATATAAGAAACACAACATGCGGTATTGGAAAGGGAAAGAAAACCATTAAAAATGAAACCTTAGACTCTCCGTACAACGGCAACGACAAGAATAGCAACAACATCAATGCTAATAATAACACACAACTACCTGTGGCAATCAGATCAGACAAGGCAATGAATGCAAAACGAAATAACGATTATATTGCCTTCGGTCACACTAACAACATAATACGCAATGTTGCAACCGACAACCAACGATTTACTTAAGATTTAAGCAAAAATAAAGAAAACAATAACAACATTAGCAAAAAAAAAAAAAAAAAAAAAAATATCAAAAAGCCACATGCACAGTAAAGGCAGCATAAAAACAAACTAAGCATTATAATAATAAAATATTCAACATAAACATTGTTTTATGGCACTGTCTCCGATTAAACGTCGCTTCATCCCCTTCGCTACTGTAGTGCTCTGATAGTCAGTTTACTTTTTACTTGTAACTATACAGAGAAGAGAAGACAACTTCCTATTGTGCACGTACTGCATGCTCGCATGCAGCATGTTTTGGTTTTTCTTCTACTTCTTCTTCTTCTTCGCCGTTTGTAAACTCTTTAAGAGTCTCTTAGTGAACTTTTCCGTTCAAATGATTTTTTGCCAAAAAAAAAAAAAAAAAAAAAAAAAAAAAAATTTAAAAAATTTAAATAAAAATTTAAAATTATTTTTTTTTTTTTTTTTTTTTTTTTTTTTTTGAGAATATATATAAAACTAACAATAATGCCACTAGCCATACATCCAAGCCACAGTCAAGAAAGCAGCCAACCACAGTTGAACTGACTGACAGGTAGACAGATGCTTTAACATTTATACGTAACAAGCTGGTGTTTTTTTTTTCCCCCCTTTTTCCAAACTCCGATGTACCTTTATCATCTTGCCGAGTTTGAAGATGAGTGTAAAGTAGAAAAAAAAAAAAACAACTTTTTATGTAACATTCGGTTGCATTTATATGTTGAATTTGAAGTCACATTAAAAAGAATGAGGTACAGAAACTTTTGTTCTCCTTTTGTAGATTATACTGAAATATGTTCAAAGTAAGCTTAAAGTTATTTTAAAAGTTTTTCATTTTCATAAATGAATTCCCTTTCGTCCCAATGTTTAATTTCCATTCTTGAACTCTTTGAGATCGTTTCACTAAATCATCTCAGTCCAATTAATCTAGCTTATTCTGGCTAGATAAACATTATTATATATTTTGCACACATTTTCATTGCTACATAATTACATCATAAAAGAAAAAAAATTAAAAACTTTGTCGCCTTAGGCCGAAGAGTTCTGTTTAAACACTTTTCTTGGCAACAAAATATTTTTCCTAGCTTTTGATTGACAGACTGCACAGAGAGTTTACTCACACGAGCAGTAATGTCTAGTCGAGGTTTTGTTTTATCTTCACCAACTACTTTTCGTTAGGGATGAAAAGAATTTTCTTGTGGAGAACAGTACATAAGGTTGTGCAATTCGGCACAATTCGGCCTGGCCGCCGACGACATCTTATAAAAAGTTATGAATTTCGGACTCCTAAAGGAATTCTTATCTTGATGGCTGTAGGTTGTCCAAAAGGTGCTTATCTCAGTCGAGAATCCCATTGTGAACAATGGGAATACCTCTCTTCTCTTACGAATTGCCCGCCAAACAGTTCTGCTTAGCTTTTGTCTCGTGAGTCTGCTAGACTCTTCCTGTGTTGGCACTGGACTATCTCCTGAATTCTGTTACACTCAACTCTTGCATTAACTTAGTCAAGGCATGTTGACCCGCCGATTACCTGTAAGTAGAAATCGGAAGAAGGAAAGCGACGTTTATAGTAGACATCGCCTGTGTGTCGAGTCGTTGCCGTTACAAACTCAACACCGTCTCAATCTGCACTCGATCTGACTTCTCCGTCACTGTGTTTACTTCATTTAAACTCTAACTTAAATAGAATATTATCTTAAATATCATAAAAACTCTTTTAATAATATTTTTAGGTTTTTTTTCTTTTTTTTGCTAGAATTTAGAAACTAAAGAAGAAAAGAAAAGGAAGAAGAAGAGGCACATTTTTCATTATTAGTAAACAACTTTTAACTCATTTTCTTGTCTTTTTAAAGAAAAATGCTCTTAAGTTTATATCCATTAGACATTCCCGGCAATAGGAAAGAGTTGCCTAAGAATAGGCTCATCTCTATGGTTACTATTTCAATCACATCGCACCTATTAGGAAAGAATGTGGAGAGCATTCAAACTTGACTTTTTGCGAATTTAGGCTTAGTTTTAATCATTGCCTTGACCAGCGTTTAAGTGGATGAGAAAATCTCGTTTAACGCTTTGTATTTTACATAGAAAGAACTCTTCTTGCTTACGTTCCATAAGAAATTTATTTCTAAAATCTATCTGTACTTCGTTCATTATTCCGATGTAAGAAAATGTGTACCACATCATACTTGCTCAGGCAGGAGAGTTATTGATGTAAAAAAAGAAAAAATTTGCCAAACATATTAAAAAAGTAGTTTTCAAGTGCAAAATAAACCCATTTTTTACAATATGAAGGGTAAATATTAGTCATTTATTGCCAACATATTCTTGGTTACTTGGTTATTACTTGAAATGACAAAACAACGTTTCTTTTTTCATTCTTTGATAATAATAATGCTTCTGGTGCTAGCTGTTGCTGTTGCTATTATTCTTGTTACCGCTTTTCATACAAATCCATTACTTGCCTTCATCCGCCATCTGCCTAGCTGCAGCTGACTTTCCAGCTTAAGGCTTTTATCAAAGAGCTTACTTATGGATACATACTTATACACTCACAAAGAGATTCATCGTATACACACCTCAAAAACCCATTCTCAAATTTACAAAGATTGTGCGCATATTAATAATTTTTTATTACAAAAAAAAAAAAAAAAAAAAGGAAAAGATTGCGAAACATTTTCCAACTTTATACCTGTTGGCATTTAAATGAAAAAATTTAATTGTTCACGATTCATCTGCTATAAAATTAGGCCGTAGGATGGAGGGAGACGGAGCGCGAGAGGAAAACAGAAATGTGATGAGGTGGTATGTTGCAGTAGTAGGCTAGATGGGAGGTGGGTGGTGTAAAGCACATGAAAATGGAAAAACACTACCTTGCAGTTGATAACAAGTTTTTCAATTACTCAACATAACAACAACATGACAAGTTGATGAATCTGCTTTTCGTTGCATTATCACTAACTATCTGGCACAGCATTATACTATGCTATCTGGCGTAATTGAAATGATGAAAATTTAACAAACATACTATACGTACGTAGTTACACTTATACGTGTCTAATGTAAAAGTGTGTGTGGTCACTTGAGTACATTAATATAATGTGACCAAAAATTTTTATTACAAATTAACTTTCTTTTAATAACTGAAGTGCTGTTATTATGATGGGATAGTAGCCATCACAGAGTGGTATCCTCCTGCAATGTTGTACGACTTGCACTCGAAATACGATATCAAAAACAAGCCACATATTTATAAGTGTTGAACATTTCATTATTGCTCTCAACACCCCCAGAAGCAGTGACTTTGAATTTTAAGTAATTTCTATATAATTAAATAATTATATGCCTGTGTATGTGTGCATGTGTGTGTGTGTGTGAGCATTGCACTTGGAATGAACACCTGGCTAGACTGTGGTCATAATGATAACAAGGAAAGGTTAGTTGAATAACTTTCTCCAAAGAAGTAATAACTTACCTTAGATGGAGGCTTATATACACACGTAAATGTACACAAATACATACATATGCTTATACGGCCAAGACCACGTAAATAGTATATCGGGTGTTCAAACAAAAAAATATTCATAAAAAAAAAAAAATGTCTCTACTGGATAAAATTCTTTGAGACATAAACTACGCATGCGAGAAAAACTTGAGCTAAACTATGACAATATTTAAGAATTAAACGTGTTTTCCTTATTAATCGTTGTGCAGACTGGTTATTACTAGATATCTTCTTGTTATATTTTTGACAAGCGTCTTTCGATAAAGAGTGCCAAGCTTTCTTACATTTCCAAACCTCCTCCTTATTTTTATTCACCCTTATCTTAATCTTTACCTTAAGTAAATTACTTAAATTTTCGTTGGCTTAGATCGAGACTTTGCTCTGGACATTCGGACAGCACTTTCCTTTTACTTTTTTGATACGTTCTTGCAAAAACCACTAAACAATAATTCTTGCCAACTAATGTAATCCTTAGAATAGTGTGTTGAAAAAAAAAAAACAGTGCACGTAGAGAACAGTTTAATAGGCGCAAGAGTAATATAATAATTTGGTGAGCGTTTTTTGCTCGCATGGAACAGGATATTGTTGCTTCAACCAATACAACGACATCATGCAGGGCGGCCTCGTTTGTGTGGATGTTGTGTATTTTGATTTATTCCAATCGGATGCTATTGTGCCAATACGATGATTCCGCTCCATACAACAAATGTCGCTTAAGAAAACTTTGAATCTGGAATACCGTCTTACCATCCCGGTTGTTATTATTAGACATTACCCCATTCCACTGATACTGGTTGCAATCGATGACTTATTGCATGTTCGAACAGTGGTTATGTTCTTATGACGACATCTAAATGTGGGCTACTCGGAGATGGATTTCGAGAATTGTTTGAGTAGTGAAAAGAACCTGTAGCCATTGATGGATAATAGTTTTATTAATCCATTCATCCATTTTTGTTCTGAAATGAAAGGATTTTTGTCCATAACAAGGGGACGGTTCCCACAGCGAATGACAAAGATAATTAAAATCACTTGAAATTTTAAGGTACTCCAAAATTCGCGGATACCTGGTACTCGGGTGCCTTGCTAGCAGGCACATGCAAATGAAAGTAATGGACAGAATGAAACTCACTCTAAACGGAATATGAGCCCTTTCTTACATCTTCTGCTTATCAGTTGAAGAAAAGGAAAATTTCCTCCCTTTGCTGTCTATTGTTTGCTGTTAAATATTTATGTTGCTTTTGATTTCTCGTTCTGTCTTGTTATTGTTCACTCGATTATGTTTTTTTCATCTTTCCAATTCATCTGTCACCTGTCAATATTGATTTAAAGCGAATTGCTATTGTTTTCCCTTTTTCTTTTTTTTCTTTTTATTTTCATCACTTCATTACTTATTTACGTTAACTCTTTCTCTCTTTCCCCTTCAACTTTCATTCATTTGTTCTCAATTTCGTTACGTTTTTTTTTTGTCTTCTCGATATAAGCGTGAAGGCAAAAAATGGGCGAATTGTTTTTAATCGTTATTTGATTTCACATCACTTTTGTTTTTAATTATTTTTTATTTATTTATATGGATTTTTTTGTTATACATTTTTCGTTCATAGCGGTACGAGTTACGTCAAAAGAGCATTTGTTTGTAAAAATTTAACATTATATGATAAAATTATTGTACATTTTATTAAACCCAGCCAACTGTGTAAACGCTTGCAAAATTGTGAAAGCCCAAATCAGAAAAACACTGACACAAAATAAAACTTTTATTCACAAACAGTAAAACATGCTCTCGAAAAATTGTGCGAAATTTCGATTCAATTAAACTTTTTAAACTGATTTGCAAATTAATCCAATGGTTCGCTGAATCTGACGAAAACTTATGTATATCTACTGTAACGCGTACATAAAGCTTTTTATAGAAAGACAAAAAAAAGAAAGAAAAGCAAGGAAGAAATTGCATTCGTCTTATGGGGAACCTCACAACTCAAGTCAGTTACATTTTTTTAAATGCGGTAGTGTTGTCAGTTAATGGAAAGGAAACTCTTAAACTATGTGTAGGAACGTTTGCAGAGGTGCCTAGATGGCTTATGATCGGCGGCTCATTAGGGAAGCCACGCCCACTTTTTCGCCAACGATCCACTGTAGAATGGCCTGATATATGCTTACAACCCGTTTACAACCAATATTTACTAAAGCGTACATTATATATATATATATATATATATAATCCAATTTTACTAAGAAAAACAATTACAGACTCCCTTGACATGATCTCAATCGAAACTAGAAAGCGTGAGGCATTCTTGTGGACATTTCGTATACATCTGTATAAAAGTGCCTTTCGAATGACTTTTTGACAACTTGGACAAACTTTTTGTCGAAAACCATTTATAACAATTTTTTCAAGTTTGCTATTGTCAACAAAAAATTGCTCTGGAAAAATAGGCAAATTTGAGACTCTAGTTCGGGCAAACTAGAGAATATCGCCTACGTGCACCTATACGATGTACACTTATAGGCAGATAAAGGTAATCTTTACACCTAATCCGTGGCCATCACATGCATGTTTACCCATTCGAAGTTAATTTAAAGGCATCTAATGAATAATCCGAAATATTACAAACAGAAATTCTCATCCCCTGGCGGGGTGTGTTTCGTGGAATCGAAAGTAATTACAAAAAAAGTTTCGGCTCCTTACCTTAAATCAGTTCTTCGAGTTGTTCGAATGCAATCTCACTGAGAGATATTTCCACATTCACTCCTATAATGGGCTTGAATGGATTAGTAGAGAGCAGCATTAGTGGAACTTGCACAAATCTGATTCTTGCTTTTGCTTTTATGTCCACATACTTGCCTAAATCTTGTATGATGAATTTAAGTAAGCAAGAACGAAGCAAACATGTTGACATCCACTTTCGTCATATAGAAGAAAAGTATATCTTAGCTGATATTTTAATCGAATATATAACAACCCATATGGAATGCAGCTGAAATGCCAACAAAGAATTTAATGAGAGTGAGACATGTTAAGACTTGTAGTTTGCTTTAAATGAGTTTTAATTAACTGTAAATTATAACACTTAAGAGGATTTAATTTCAAGGCGATTACTGTGGATTACTATGTGTTAGTACTGCATTAGTACAGTATTAGTGCAATTTAAATCATAGTTGTCCCTTGTTAAGTTTTTCATTTCATTTCATGTCACGTAATGTTCTCTCATTCGAAGTAAAAAGCTATTCTTAATGGGATAAAATCACTTCTTCTAATAAGATACATTGTAAAATTCGCGAAATTTTGAAAACTGAACTAATGACTGACAGTTAAATTCTCCTTTCAGAAAATAAATGCATCGATCCGAGCATCTCTAGTACTTGAAAGATGCAACAGCTTTCTCTATTACGGAGATTATGCGACTTTCTGCAGGAATTATACACAAACACCTGCATATTCTTGAAATTTATCGAAATTATTTTGTGTTTTTGTTGTATATGTTTTTTTAAAACGTCTTTATTTATTAAAAACTACAAACAACAACAGAAATCCGATTAAAAAAATGAATTGTACACAAAGGTCGTAATAATTATTAAATACAAGTTTCTTCAATTAAAATCCAGCATATTACACGTCATACACATTTACAGATACATAGATGTATGTATATATTTGAATTCATTGACACGACACACATACTTAATTATTAATCATGTTTTATTACATCGGACATTGTTCATATTTTTTAATGCAATTTGCCTTCCAATGTCCTACTGTACTTCATACACTTGCTAGTAAATGAAAGTAAAGTATTTTATTTAAGAAGATTATGACATATTTTACATCATTAACAATTTTGTGTTTTTGTTATTATTTTTATTATTTGTATTTTATTACGCTTATCGTATACACAAGGGAATTTCGTTTGACGTCATCTTCATGTTCACACAACTTTTATGAAGCTATTGCTTTAAAGATAGGGAGACAAAAAAAAACTAGTAAATAAATAAAACAACCAGAATTTAAATAACTTTTACTTTCATTAACCAACTATGAGCTATAAAAAAACGGATTTAAATCGAAAGGACTTTCTAAAGTTAAAAATTGAAAACAACAACCACTGTTTTCGCTTTCGTTTTATATAGCTAATAAATTGTTTTTTTTTTTTTTTTTAACTATAGTAGTTTTCTTGGCCCGTGCAAAAGATATCTAATCTTTCGCTATTTTCGCTATTGGTAAAAAAAAGAAAAGATTTTTCGCAAAAACATGGAAAAAAAGTCCAAAATGTGCGCCATTTTGAGCAACATGGTCTAAATTTTGCTATATATAAAAATACAAACAAATATACAAATTAAATATAAAAAGTGAAATAGTTTTTTAACATATATAAGCACGAACATAAAAGTGACTATAAACATGAATGACGTTATAAATATAAATATTAAAAATAAATATAAACATTTATATAAATATAAGTATAAACGGAAAATTAAAGAAAATAGAATGAACAAATAAAAACACTATTATAATTCGTATAATTTCGTGACCTAACCTAACGTCCATATAAAGACTTTTCAAAGTAAAGCGTCATAAACGAAGTTGTCGAAGAATTGATTCGATTCGAACCGTTTTCAATGACATTTTCGTTCTTGGACGAGAACATATCAGTGCAGCGAAATCCATGAAAATATTTCAAAAATCGCGACGTTCAGATTGACCAAGAGAGAAAAACGGACAGAGCGACAGACAAGCTAGCACAGTAAAAATTGGGTTTATCTCAACTGTTTCTGAGTATTGCTTGTATCCGCACAAACTTTATATAGCTTTATGACACAAGTACAAGTGGCGTAGAGTACTTTGGTTAGGTGCTTTGCTAGGTTAGGTGCTTCGCTAAATAGTCAGTATAAATGGGCTTTATAAGTTGTCACATTATATCCACTTACATGATGATGTAATATCATCAATCCTCCCATACATTATCAAAGACATCAAAGCTGTCAGTTGTAAAGTGCAAAGGATCGAAAAAAAAATAAAGCAACACGTCATGCTATTAGATATATTAGTCCTATCGTCAACAAGCCTAACCCGTTAATGTAAAGAAATCGAAAAAATAAACGACTAAACAAAAATAGTTTTATATTGTAAATACGGATTTATCGCGTTGCTCATTACAAACATATCGATTGTTCATCTATTTCCCTTTTCTCTCGGAACTGTTGAGTGATCCTAATAAATATACACTCCATATTGGGTTAAATCATGTCTTGAGATCTTCGTTTTCCATTTTAATAATATCTCGGATTTTTGACTTTCGCTGAGATAAATATGATCTGTGCAATCCAAGAGTACATGTTATCATGTTTCAACCTACTTTCTAATATTTGCACCCTTGAGATTGGAAATGATAGATAAATGGACGAATGGGCAGGCGTGGAATAAATGAGGAGATGCATAAACAGAAGAACAGGAGAATGTGGCTAAAGAGAGTCAGAGAGCTCGTATGAGTGACAAAGGCTGACGTTTTATGGGATATGCGATGGAAAAAAAATAAGTATACCTTATCTTTCGGTATGAAGCGCGACAATGGAAATTGAATTGCCTTGATTGAACTTTAACGCCAAATAATGAGAGTTGAAATGGAGTAGAAAAAGTTACTACTTTCCTTGCATTTCCTTGTTTCTGAGCCCGGTTTTCCCTATTTCCTCTTTCCTGAGCTCATATGGATTCGTAGAGTAAAAGCATATCATACGAAGGAAAGTGAACGCACCGCGTTATATCTCTACACTGAGTTATCACTAAGAAATTTGTAAAGAAGCGTAAGCTTTTTTGCTTAAAATCATCGAAAAATTTCCGTAGAAAGGACTCTGTGGACTTCTTGCAATTACCATAACTCCGAAGTATCGTTACAAACGAAAAATGTGCTTTATATTCTCATATTCATTTAGACCGCGACTCACAAATAGAAAATTCAAATTATTTTTGAAATTGAAATGAAAAAAAAAAAAAAAGATAGAAAATATTATTAATCCTTATGAATAATTTTGACGTCAGTTTGCATACATTTTCTAACCAAATTTTTTCTGTTCTAATTGCAGGTATGTTCATAGCAGAATGTGAATTACCACGAACCGATATCGAAATCCGAAAACAAAGTAAGGTCATTAAATAATATTTTCCCCAAAAGCTTTTGCTCTGGCTGTTAATAGCATTGCCGTGTCGCAAAAACCTATCATCGTCGTCATCGCTATCATCATCACAAGTTTACACTTCAATATGCCAAACTTATTACCGTCTGCACTCAAAGACCATTAATATGCAGTGTAGTGGTGAAGTGCGATACGGCCGGACAATTTGTACGTGCATGTATGTATGTATTCATAGTAAAAATTTCTCTGGCCCTGATAATACTTACATCTCAATTATAAACGCATATGATATGCTCGTAATAGCGTAAGAGCACAACAGACATGCACTCATTGCACCCTGAGTGAGTGTTAATAGCGTGAAACCAGTCACGACTACGACAACAAAAACAGCAGGAACAACGATAATATCTGAAATGTGTCATATGATGCACGTATAAATAAAAATTTGATCAAAGAGTGTTTGTTATTACTTTCTATGTACGTACATCAAGTTCATAACTGCCGTGAACAGGTACACTGCGAGAAAAAAGTACAAAATTTGTGACAAAAAATATTACAAATTTACATAAAAATATTCAAATCATTAGAAATACAGACGTGGACACATAGACGGCGTGCATTTCGTCTCGAAAACAAATGCAAAAAAATTATTAAAATAATTGAAGAAAGTAAAAAAACAAAAACTTGAAAAGTCGAACAGCGAAAGCGTTAGTTTACCGAAGAATTTCCCTCACTTATATAATTAAACAATTTTTATTAAAGCTGTGCTTTAAATTTCTGCGTTGCGCGTGTCCACGGATGTCTTTATTAAAAGCAAATCCTCTTTAACGCGTACTGGGCAAAGCATGGTTTTTCTACTTGCGAGTATACACGCGAATGCCATTGTTCAACACAAGTGTAAGAACGCCAACGTATGATAACAACGGCGACAAACAAACAATGACGTGTGGAAGCGTTTATAGTCTGCTCTGTCTAGGTATAGAGTGATGTGAGGTGTATAGTTAAAGTTTATTTCTCTGAGCTCTTATGAATGCGACTAAAAGTGCGTTAGTGTCAGTTACATAAACACTCTTATATAAGCACAAACGCATACAATAGTCCTTTTACCATATCCCTTGGCAACGACACCGTTAGCGACTCATAAGCCTGTAGGCTATTGAGTGGTCGTTGCTGCACTTTAACAAAAATAAATTACTTTTGCTTGTGGTTTGCTTTTTCTGTTATTTCGGCTGGACTCGACCACGTCAAATAAACCGCCCGAATATATGCATTGCGTATGCGTGCGTGTGTGCGCTTAAAAGAATACCAAGGCTTATGTTAAGGGATTTTCAAACTTGTTTTATGCATGTATTGGACATTTCATGCTCTCTGTTAGCTGAGAGAAGTTTGATACTCTCATTACATTTTTCATAATGTCCTGCATTTTTATTTTAGGTTCTAGTGGATCCTTATACGTTTTTGTAATTCTTGTGTTGGAGGAATTCTTACAGCCGCAATTGATATTGAAGGTTAAAACTTGATCTTGTAGGTGAAACAATAAAGTGCCAACGCCCAAGAAGTGCGACTTAATCGACTTACAAACATCCTCCTTATAATTTTACCCGCAAATTTATAAATAAATTTATATCTTGTATACTTATAATGTGGATCGATTGGCCAATTACAACAAATATTTATCCGAGTTTAGAGCAAATATAAAAGCGATCATCCTAAACAAATAACAAAGTTATGTTCAGCGGGGGTTGAATCTGGCATACCCACCACTATGCTCTTCGCATTCTACTCTCCAAGTTCTCTTATTATATCATATCGCTAGTAATATTAAGAAGAAAGATCGCGGCGTCTACCACGTGTTAAAATTAACCCATTTTTAGACAGATAATATATCTCACTTAAGAAGTGTACAATATAGTTTTAAACCTCCTGCCGCGTTTTCCTTTTGATAAAAATAAGCATAAAACCTCAAAAAAATGAAAAAAATTAGATTTAATTACTCGTAACTATTTGTGGACGTGGCCGATTGGTTGCACTTTCGGACCTAGACAGTAGGCTGTTTCGTTAACTAAATGTGGAAACTTTCAGCCTTCTAGCTTTAATAATTTTCGAGTAACGAGCAAAAATTCAAAAATTTTTGTTAAAAGAACAGAGTTGCGTTCAGTTAATGCTCTACTGCGCGCTTCTGCTCTGACCAATTGAGCTCATTTTCAATAGCAATCTGCGAGCCGAAACTTCCAATGTTTCTACCAAATTTGAATCCGATATCTTCATTTTTGCGACTAGGAGAGTGCCAACAACACACGCCACACAGACGACAGAGATAGCTAAATCAATCCAGAATTTCACGCTGGTCAAGAGTACACACACTTTATAGGGTCTCTGAGGCTTCCGTTTGGGCGTTATATACCCTCATCTTACAGCGGTGGGTATAAAAACACAGTTATGTACGACTTTGTATACATTAGAGTTTATAGTAGACGCTTGTAAGTATTCGCCAGATCAGATCAAATGAGCGTGCAATCACCCTACAAACAAACCCTTTCTATTGTTATATATAGAGGAAGTATATATCAGGTCATATCTAAGAACTCACAATAGATATTGATCTGACACATATAATAAATATTTACCAGGCCCATCTATCAGCATAATGTCAGCGCAAAAACAAGCCACTTACAGCGCTAATTAATAGATCGGGTAATCTACCATCCGCCACTAAAAGTTTTGTAATTAAAATTCATCTGATCGGACGTTGATTCGTCGTTGATTACTCAACCGCTTGACAATTTTTGCCTTGACCTAAAGTTTACTGGCGTCAGATAAGGCCCCTTTTGTAGATGTAAGCAAAGTTTCTTGAAACGCTTTGCCTTCTCTTTCCTCCCTGTATGGCGGAATAAACCCTTTAACGCGAGAAAGAGCAAGAGAGAGAGAGAGAGAGAGAGAGAGAGAGAGAGCGTTTCAAATATATACAAGCACTTGCACTTTGATCCAAAAAATTTTGTCAATAAAGCGTAACATGAAAATTTTCCCGCCTCCGCCTTAAAGTTTGCTCTCAACTTTTATTTAGCTGCAGGATATAAATTTTATTCTTTCATTGTTCTAGTTTAACTTAATTGATTACACAAATATATCGAAAAGTGTTCGCCTCAACTTCTCTGCTATGTCTCTCTCTCTCTCTCTCTCTCTGTCAGTCACTCTCTCTTCTCTCGAATGCCAACCATTGTCACATGTAATGCCGCAAAATGTTAACAAGAATTGGCGTTTATTTCAATAAAATACACTTTTTGCAGTTTTTCATTAATAATCATTTCTGTTGCAATCAATATAAGGACGCCAGGCCTTTTTTGCGGTTTTAAATTCTGTTACAATTTAATTTCATTTAATTTCGCTGCCATGAATGAAAATATATTGTGCATATTTTCAATTCAATATTTGTATTTTTCCTCTTCTTTTCTTTTCTTTTTTTTTTATTAATTTGAATTCATCACAAAGATGAATAAAATTTGTATACGAAATATGCATTAAATTGAATTTGTGAAAATATTGCATGCGATTCAGATAAAGTTTGATAGATTCGGCAAATAATTGCACTCTTAAGTTTACAAGGGCAGACTGCGCTAGCTTAGCGAGCATTCCATGCAAACGTAAATCATAGCATAGTTGGTCATATTAAGAGTGACCAACATACACATGACAACTAAAAATCTCTCCTTATTTTATTAAGTGACACTGAAAAGCTTTTCCGTAAGATTTTCAGATTATTGAATATCCCATAAATCTCGTCGAGTCATGTCAGAACAAATTATAGAAATTCATGTCAATACGGGTCGAGTAGAAATTTGTAAATTTTTTTCCCCTTTGATTTATTTTTATTGTTAAGATTTTCTAAGATTTTCTTTTAAAGAAAAAATCATTCTCATAATTTCTTTAATTAGCTTTAGCGAAACTTTCTTATTGTGGTCTAGATACGGGATAATGTTGCTTTAACAAAACTGCAAGCTCATCATTTAAATAAATTACAGGATTAGAAGTTGAGATGTTGTCGTTTTTACCTCTCCTGAATTAACGGGATGCGCAGCTTTCATAAGAAATAGAATTTCTAATTGTAATTGAAAAATAAGATAAAAAGTTTGCCAAATGGGAAATCTTACGTACACACGTATACGAACCTTATTATACCCACCACCGAAGGATGAGGGATATATTCATTTTGTCAAAGCGTTTGCAACGTCCGGAAGGAAGGATCAGACCACACAAAGTGTATATATTCTTGATCAGCATCAAATTCTAAATCGGTTTATGCATGTCCATGTGTCCGTCTGTGTAATGTCTCCTGTAAACATTCTCCTGGCCCTAAAAAATGAAACTATCGACTTCAAATTTGTTAGAAACCTTGAACGTTCTTGCAAGCAGGCTTGTGTTGAAAATGGACCAAATCAGTCGAAGGACAAGCGTACAGTACCGCATAAACTGGGAGCACCTCAGTTTTTCAAAAGGAATGAAAAATTGGTTCTGTGCTCATTACTCACTATTATAGTGTATGAAATTTTAATTGTTTTTCAACACCTTTATAACGTGCAGAAAGAAGCTTCAAAAACTTCATAAAGTATATAAATTCTTGGCCATTTTCAAATTTGGAAGGCACTTAAACGTGTCCGCCTGTTCGTCTATCCATCTGTCTGTTTGCACAAATTTGTAGTATTTGTGGTAAACATTCACCCATTAGCCAAAATGGAGATATCGCCTACAAATTAGCAAAAGAATTTGCAATTGACCTAAACTTTCCAAAGACACGCCTACACATGCTTATACGACGAAAATATAATAATTTTGAAAATAGAAAAAATCAGGTCCGCCCATTAGAGCATGAAAATGTTGTTCCTTTACTTCTTTTGTCTTTTTTAGGATAATTGTGATGGGTACAACAGATTCTGTTCCGACCGAATTTAATTTTCTTACTTATTTTCTTTTAACTGCTGATAATTTTAAACAGTCGATCAAAGTTACTTCGATGATCTATTCCGTGACTTAGATCAATATATTTTTGTAAATTATAAATACTAAGTATATGAAGAATGTGTTACTGATTTTTCTATAAGATAGTGTTGTTTTATCCATAAGTGTTTGGCAAAATACAATTCTCTCAAGAAAAATTAAAACGGTTGCATTAACACATATTTCGAACGATAACTTATTAAATATTTAACTAAAATCTACGATCAGTTAGAAACCACTGCATCAAACCAAATCAATTTTCTATACTAATGTTTGACCATCATTCCTTCATATGCCACCGTATAGCCAAGTAAATAAGAAGGACGACTATCAACTCGGCCTCCCTGGGTCCTTCAATCCTCAATGCGGTAAAGGCATAACGCACTTACCCACTTGGCACTGCCTGCTTCCACTACTTATCTCCCTCGGCCAATTTCTTTCACTCATATCAAACCTTCCCTGAGTGATTGGTTATATTAAAAAATAGAAGGTACAGTGTTCGCTTTTATCCTGGGTGATTTGTAGGTTTTTTACTGATTATCGCTACCGTGGAACAATTTAGGAGAAAGATATTGAATAATTGTGAGGCTCTTGATGTTGTCGCTTGTTCTGTGTTTTGTTTCTTCCCTTTCACCGTTCTATTTTCTTCCTTCTTATTTCATTTTTAAGTTCTCAATTCTTCATCCTACCTTATGTTGGTTATTTACTGTTAATACGGAATTTTCAACACATTATCCACATTGGTGATAAAAATAAAACCAATATAAAATAAGTAAGAAAGTTTTATTCGGCGGGGACCGAATTCGGCATACTTAACACTATGATTTTCGCATTCTACTCTCAAAGTTCTTTTATTTCATACCCATAACGCTAGTATGATTAAGAAGAAAGTGATCATGGTGTCTACCATTTTCATTTTAAAATCAACCCATATTTAGACAGATAATATGTCTTCACTAAAGGAGTATACAAAATAAATTTAAACATTCGGTCTTGCTTGTCTTGTGATAGACAGGTATAAAACCTCAAGAAATAGAAAAAAATTTAATTTAGTCACTCGTAACTTTGAGTGGGCATGACCGATTGGTTCCATTTTCGAACCTAAGGAGTAGACTGTCCCGTAAACTAAGCGTGGAAAATTTCAGTGTTTTAACTGTAACAATTTTCGAGTAACGAGCAAAAGTTCTAAAATTTTTGTTTAAAAAAAATTAAGTGAGTTGGGTTCAGTTTTTGCTCTACTGCGCGCTTCTGCTCTGACCAATTTGACCCATTTTCAATACCAACCCGAGTGAAGAAACTTCCAATGTTTCTACCAAATTTGAAGTCGATATATTCACTTTTGCGACCAGGAGAGTGCCAACAACAAATACCGCGCAGACACACAGACGTACGGACATAGCTAAATCAACTCAAAACATGATCAAAAATATTTGTACTTTGTCTCTGAAGCTTCCTCTTGACTAGTTACATACATTTTGAAAAAAAAAAGCAAAATGAGTATCTTACAGTGGTGGATAAAAAAATCGTAATGAAAAGCCTAAAGAGACGGATGCAAAATAGATAGCAATTGTACAGATAGAAGAATAACGGAAAAGCGAAGGAAAAGGGACATCAATCGCGATGCGCGGAGGTAGAAAGCGGTAAAGATGTATAATTGAAAAAGCGCTCGAACGGGTTAGAAAATGACTGAATAACGACCTCATGAAGGGGTTCACCTGTTCCTCAAATCACTCATAAATTTATGCACACTTCATTAAGCCTTTAATACGTATCGTCGTATTGTTATATCATACATGGCATAAAAACTTCAAATACAGTTAATGCAACTATATATTTACTTGTTTATAATGTTTATCTTTTTATGTTTACATAAGTGTGGCTGACTATAGAAATAAATGCACGAAGTTATTAATTAATTATTGAATTATTTCACATTAAAGCTTTTAGTATCGCGCTAGGCATTAACTTAACAAAACAATGCGAGAAATGAAACCACAGTTAATCGCATTTACAGGCAAGAATAATTTGCAAATGAATTTATTTGCATTAAAAATCATTATAAATAAAAAAATAAAGAAAATTTGTCGCTTAATGTTAACTCATTGGCAATAACATCATAAATAAATTATTTGATTGCGGTTAAAAAACAGAAAAATTAATAAAAAACAAAATGTAAAAAAATAAAACAAAATACATGCAGCCAAAGTCACATGAACAGCACGTCACACCCCATAAAAGTAAGAACAGAAGAATTTTGAAGCACAAAACAGTCAGAACCGAATAAATCTATTATTCTAAATAGTTTTGTGCCGTACCTACGGACCAAAAGTTCTCATCATTTTGGTATTGGGTTTTTTTTTGTTATAAATCTTTTATAATAAACTGTGTGCTATTCATATTTCCATGGCTGCATACAGTGCAGTTGTAATATAGATTTTTCATTAATATTAAATCACTTTCACACTAAATGAAATGAATACCAAAGTTATTGAATAAAATATCAGGAGAATTTTTAATACCAATAAAATGCTCAATAATATCCAATCGGTAGATAGCGTGATGCAGATGGGCCAGCAGTTGCTTATTGTGCCCATAATGAAATCTACCCATGTTTCCAGTTGGAATGTTAAACTAATTTTTAACAATGAACGCAACAAATTTTTCTATCTACGAAAAGTTCTGAGATCGGTTTTCCACTCGACCTCTTTGAAGCATTTTGCTTTGTAAGAAGCAAAGTTCCTGCCCGTGGCGAATTCACCAACTGCGGGAATGCCTACAATCTTAAAGTAAGAGTTCGTGCTAGGCAAACACTTGCCGTTTCGCATGCAAAAGTGTAAGTTGTCGAAATCATGATATTAAAGCGGACGCAGTTGTTCCTTTTACTCCCAGGGAAACACTGCCGTTTTGTTTCATCCGCCGCTTTTATATATTTGCCATTACTCTTTGGCAATCAATTGCATCAATGAGCAAGGAACTCTAACCTTTATAACGAAGTACCACGTACGTTCACTTCTCTGCCTGCCACTAAGTCTATATCCTTCTTAGCTCACATATTGTGCCATGAAAAATTATGGACGAGAAAAAATCCATATGTCGTTTATGACAGAAAAAGTCTTGAGGCATCCCCAAAGGGGAAAATGAACCATTTTCCAAATAGCTGGTGCTGCTTCTCTTCTGCAAATGAGATCTGAGCTCAGTGCACGTAACGCTAAGTTTTGTGATGATATCGACTGTTGGTTCAATTCTAAGCTTAGAAAATAGACATCTTCGAAAGTACAGAAATCCAAAAAATATTCCATACCTGAACACATTTTTAATCGAAGATGAAAGATTGAAATGGCGGACGATTTTGATTCTCACGGCATCTCTAACAAGATTGTATCCTCCGTCTATTTTTTTAACCTGATCTCAAAGAAGTTTTTTACATAGATTTAAATGCTTAGTATTTACATTGACGCCATAATCATCATCACTACGATTAACTAAAGCAGCGATGATGTTTATGATATTCCTAAAGAATAACTTATATCTCTTTATACGACTGGCGTAAGGAGCAGTAAAGCAGAATTAGTTTGAAGTTCTTTAGGTCATTTAAATATTCATAATAGTTTCTTGCGTTGTTGTCCATTCGTTTACAGGCAAATTATGCAAATTTCTTTTAAAAAACTAATGCCATAAAATGAGCAGAAGGTGCTAAAAAAGAAAATATTCGCCATCAAAAGGAAAGCAAGAAAATGACGGAACCCGTAAAAAGGCCGCACTCAGACATATGCGAATCTTGCTTATCCGCTTTTTCTGTTTTTCCTGTTAACTGTGATATCATCTTTAGTTCGTGTAACTCTTTTTCGTCTTATTTTTTGGAAGTTATTCCAACTTTTTAAGTGAAGATTAGTTGACAAAAAGGATCTCAGAGTTTTTCTGGTACTTTTCCTTCTCAACACGTTGAGCTTTAAGAATTGCGCCAATGAAAAAAAAACTACCGCATGCTAATGAAAACTTTTGTGTAGGCGTAACAAACGAAACGAAATACTTAGCATACCCTTTACCATTTTAACTACACTGCTAACCGGGATATAGCAATAGGGGAGAAAACGAAAAAACACTGCTCCGCTAAATTGTTAAATTAGCTGTAAAATCCTTAAAGTCCTTTCGTAGCAATTCTCGAATGGCTAGTACTCCTTTTACCCACTTAGCTGGTCAAACCTTAAAAGCATTTTTTTTTTTACCTTTTTGTGATACATTATATCAACAGGAATCGTTTTGGATGTGGCAATTTCGAAGGGTTTTGTATGTTGAGCTAAATATTAATCACGTGATTATTTTACAAAGTAGCTTGTGGTGGTCATAATAACATTAGTAGCCGCAATAACGCTCATAACATCCAAGGAATTTTTGTTAGCTTCAATAGGCGACGGTGGTATACAATTATTTTAGGGGGGGAAAATACCTTCATCTTTATAAATACACGGAATACACACTAGAGCAGCGATAAAAAGTATGGAAAGAAAGGATATTTGTAGCGAGTTATGGAAGTTCGACACGACGACGTGAACGAAAAAGTGCATTTTTCTATTTCTTAAAAATGCAAAGAAATTAGAAAAAGATAGCAATTTTTGTGCTCACGTCTTATATAGGAGAATGTAGCAGTGGTTTTGTTTCAAGTTCAAGTATTTTTATTATTATCGTAGCCACTATTGCTATTTCAATTTTACAATGTTTATACGTTAGGGAGATTAAAATTCGTAAAAATGTCCGCTGGTTAAAAATTTATACAAAATAATATACTAAGCAAATTAGGAGAAAAAGTTAGGAAAAACCCCTTAAAACACAAACAAAAAAGATAATAAATATTTTATGATCTTATCTCTAATGAACCACCAGTTGGTTAATATTTTCATAAATGAAACATTCACATTTTGTATCATAATTCTATATAAATTTATTAATTTTGTCTTGTGAGGTGATTAGATGTTATGAGCTAAATGCCGAACAACCTTTGAGGGCAACTTTGTTCTAAGCGGGATGTGCATAAAATATTGTGAATGGATTAGATGGAAAAACAACTTTGCATCTTTCATTAGCCGCAACTAAGGAGGGTTTTCGCTTACTTCATTCTTACAGAACCTCTTGCTACATTATTCACTTTGTTAACATTACGTAATATCTGCTTGCCAAAGGTAACTTTAGCATCACCAATAATAGTATGGCACTTGATTTTAGAAGACTGTTTATCCATATTAACATTAACGTGTCTATAGTGAGCGACCTGTCTTCTGGTAAAATGGATTCACTAATTCGTGCTTTTTTCTTCTTGGTCTGATTGTTGAGGATTTTTAATAATATCATTCAAATATACTTCATGGCAGATTAAAGCGCTGTCGTCCGCAAAAGTAATTAAAGTGTAATTGAACACTTGAAGAAAATCGGATGAGCAAATATTGAATAATATGAGAGAAAAACAAGAGCCCTTACGGACACGTTGTTCAGCGAAGAGAAAGTATTCTTAGAATACACTTTTTATGATCTATTGCGCGGAAACCTATGAATAATATCTAGAAAAGCCGAAGTCAAGCAGCTGTTAAGTATTTTGTACATCAGTTTTTCGTGTCACACGGTATCGCAAGGGGATTTAATATTCAATTAAACCTGTCCACTTTCCCTTTTTTTCAATGCTAATGAGTGGGCGGAACGTATTATGTTCGTCGCGAAAACGAATAATAGTCTTATGACACTTTCTCAGTATTCAAAATTAGATAGCGGATTATAGTTTACTTATCGCAAAGAAATAAACTTTACGGCTAAAGCGATAGGAGCTTTATCGATTAAGCCTTCCGCGTGTATTTTTCAAAAGTATTTGCACAGCGTCGCTCTGGATGCAGTTAGATAACTAGGTTAGTGGAATATTTGATAGCACGTCATTGTCCACTGGAAAAGCTAATGTTATATAATAACGAGGCTTCTACGATATTCAGGATAATAAAAGCGAGACTTTATAAATTACTGGCGTCTCTCACAATTTATAGATAGACAAAAATTAAAAGTCTTCTGTGAAAGAATATTTGCGTATAAAAGAAGAATTTTTAAGAGAATTTTATGAACAACATTTCTTAAGAAGATTTTTATTTTGTTTTCATTTTCGTTGCGCTTAAGTGTTAATCTCTACAAAAGTTATTTAGCTAATTACTATAATGAATTTTAATCAAGGATTTCATTAAATCTACGACAGCTTTTGATGACGACTAAATAAGCACGTGTCGTTTGAAAGTAAAATTAAAAAGAAAACTTTAGTTTTTTTTAACTATTAACCATAAAATAGAAGTCAGTAACTAACGCTGTGTGTGTGTGTTTGCAAATTTAAAACATTCCATATAATTAGGTGTAGAACGAAAAAAATGTTCTTTGTCTATTTTTTTCGCCCAATAACAAGATGACCATTTCTTGACTATTTCTTAAAAGAGAGCAAAAACAAAAACAAAAAAAAAAGAGAGTCAAACATTTTTTTAAAAATTATTATTTCTTTCGGTCACTTTTTATACTTTCTGGTCTTTTCGTTACACGTCCATTGCATCTAATAGACATTTATCGTCTTTCAACGATTTTTCTGCTCTTTGACTATCTCTCGTTTTTCTTGCATTTTTTCATTTTTAAACGCTTCTCTATTTCACACACATGAAAACAAATTGTAGTGTGTTATACATCACCTGGCTGTTTCACAGTCGACATATTTCAGTAGCTGCAGTTAATAAATATCCATTTGTTTTACCATAAATCAAATCGTGATGGCAATCGCACTAACACTACGACATGCATTTTCTATAGAAAGAACGCGTAACTGGGCGAATGAACTTTCGCGTCGTAGTACCTGGATCAAGTAGAACGCATAGTTTCAACATAGTAACCATAGGTTTTTTTCTACTTCTTCTTCTTCTTCTTCTTCGCTTGGCAGACTTTTTCCACTTCGCCAGACTTCATTCCAAATTTTTCCTCATTTTTTCCTTTTTAAACTACATGTTTAGTTTTGAGCAAAGTGATGTTGTTATCCGTTGCGTGCTTTTAGTTACTATAACATAATAAAAATTTCATAAAAATTTTATAAAAATTTTAAATTTCCGTTTCGCATTTTTTTGATTTTTTTTTTTTTTTTTTTTTTTTAAAACGACTACCTATTATATAAGGGTTAACATTTCAAAAGTTTTCATTTCCTTTGAAACACCATTTTGATTGGTTGTCGAAAATGTTAAGGGTGTTCAAACTTATTGCTTCTAACACATGAAAGAATATTTTTTCAACCCCTTTCTTTTTTTTAATTTTCTAATAATCGGTCCCTTCTTAAGTAATCGAATAAAGGTAGGGGAGATCTAGATACCTTAACTGAACACTTTTTGCTGCGTACACGCATTACATGGAAATAAATAACAACAGCAAGTGACTCATCTATATAAACCTGTAGCGTATCATCGGTATGCGCCGCTCATATATACATATATATATATATATTTTTTAATTAATAGAAGTTCACAAAAATTGCTTGTATAACAATAAACGTTCAAAGAGTTGTTTGAGCCGAGTTTGGGTCGTTAAGGAAAACGCATTAAAATTCATAGCTTTTTTCAGCGTTTATCGTTTTCGTATTCATGCGAATGTCATGCCCCCCTCGACTATCTGCTGACGCTCTATTTCTTGCATCAACTTCTAGGCCGGTCAAGAGTCGACATTATATTGTTTGAAAGGAGTTAGATAGGTAGACAGATTGCAAGAAAAAATACAAGAAATGCAAAGAGTGAAGAATCTATATACCAAGCTATCGCTAGATATGGTTCTTTTTTTCAACGAACTTTATAAATGCTATCGTAGTTACGACATAAAGGATTAACTTTGATAATCAGAAATATCAGAGTGGTAATGACTCATTAATCACGCACATGTTCGATGGGGCGACGATATTGTTTTTCGAAGACTTCAAGTAATATTTAACTTTGACATACGCAAC
This sequence comes from Glossina fuscipes, assembly GCF_014805625.2. NCBI lineage: Eukaryota > Metazoa > Arthropoda > Insecta > Diptera > Glossinidae > Glossina > Glossina fuscipes. The sequence goes on from NW_023998416.1 coordinate 19,303,793, forward strand.
TTACAGATTGTGATGAAGTCTGGCCTAGTTATACATCAAGGAGCGTTTGCTTGGCTTAAAATTTATGGTTGAATGTAAGCAGTTCTAATCCCAGTGAACTTAGCACAAGCTATACTTTCCTAAAAAGCACTTGTAACATTTTCTAGCGTTTAGTTTGTATGTGTTTTTGTTTTTCCTGATCATTTTTTCGACTGGGATAGTTAACTTGATCCCATTATGGAATGTGAATGCGTTTAATATCACTTTTCTCGCTGAACCGGATGTAAATTCAAAAGTTCTTCTGCTTCTTTTACTTCTGCTCCTTAAAAGGTAGCAAAATCTCAAAACGAACACGAACTCTCAACCTTAGTAAGGTCAGCGATTAATTGATGCATTTTCTTTATTTATATGGTGTTGCGGTTGTTTGGGAATTCAAGATTTCAAAATGATTTGAGAACTTAACAATGCTGTTTAGCGAATTTTAGGCATTGTCGTATGCAAGAGCAAAAGCGGTTGATTTGCGTATGGATTTGTTCTCATTTGTGCTATGGTTTATGCTTCTTTAACCGTTTGGATGCATTCTTCGAAAGTTAATCAGTTAACTGTGTCGACCTCTTTACCGATTTGATCACATACTCCTCCCACACACCAAATGACAAAAATATTTTCTAAAATACATTATTGCCGTAAATACGCATTCATAGTGGTAAAATTTAAAGAGGGAATCCGACAAGGACAGATGGACGGTTCATGACGTATATATGCGTCATACACATTTAACTAATTAAGGCTGGCCAAGTCTGGATTGGCAGTGCTATCAGTGAAGGTTTCTGATAAATTCGGATCCAATGCGGGACATAACACACTTTGTTGTAACAATCCGGCATCAATGGTTTTCAGATGAGCAATTTACTTAGTGATTTATTTTTATTTATTTATTTCTTTTTACATTTCAAGATCGTTTTCTTAACTAATGTAGACATTCGTAGCAGGCGTTCTTGCCTTCAAGCTTAACCGGTACGGCATTATGCTCCACTTTGACAATTGCTTTTGATGTATCCAAGAGCAAAGCACTTATGCGGAAAAAAATTGTTCTGTACGCTAATCTTATTCCGAAGCATTGTTCAGATATCGCGGGCTGCTTCCTGAAACCAAGCAGATAGTTCTCTAGAAGCAGTCCATCATGGATAATGGAGTAGTGAGTTTTTTATAAAGAGCGCTGAAAGTGCTTTTCCAAACAACAAATGGGTCGGCATGAAGTCGACTTGAATTCGCTCGCCCTTTCCATGTCGAAGATTACAGCAATGTGAGCTACTTTGTTATATTACTTAACCTCTCGTTGAGCACAACACGGATGTGTAGCTAATTTAAGTTTAGCCATCGTATTTGCAATTCCACCTTCAATGACCTTGTGTCAGAGAAGAATCGGGTGATGTGTTTCAAAGACTCGAAATGCATTTCTATTTTGCCCGTTAAGGCTTAGCGAAGCCGGTCTCGTTTAAATTTGCGTTATGGCTGCTTGGAACAAAATATGCTACACATATATGGAGAAGCTTGGAACCAGTCTTTTCATCTGTTTGAAGGCGAGCTTGTGAAGCTTCAATTTTCTTTTTCATGTTCCTTAACGAATAGTTTAGCGATTGTTACAGCTTCCACGTACATTCAAAGTACTGACGCTGCTTAGTTTGCCCATCAAGTTGAAAATCATAAGTCGATTACTCAGAGCAAATGTAATTGTAAGGCCTTTACGCTTTTCCCCTGGACGTTAGACGCAATTATGCTAATCTACTACTACTCTTACACAGTGGCAGATTTATCCTCAGGTATATCAGGTTGAGTATACTTCCGCATATTATACTGTTTCTGTATTATGTTCGTGATCGCTTGTTTGCTGCAAATAACTGACAAAGTATATTATTTCGCACTAAAGGAAATAAATAACAAATGAAAATATTCATAAATATATATATATATAAAAAACATAATTAATATTATTAAAATATTTTTATATAAAGTTGTTATTTACGTAGAAATATTAAAAGAAAAAACATATTTTTTGTGAATTTTTTATCGACTACTCTTGAATACAATCATATATTAAAACTTTTTAGTGAAGAAAAAATGGATTTTTTTTTTTTCTTTTTGTTTTGTTTTTTACACGCTATCGCATTTAGATTTCCATGCAGAAAGGTATCGAAACATTTTAATTAATAAAACTTTTAATAATTTATATTTATAGTTTTTGCATAGTCGTTGTCTTCATCAGAATTATTTGTTCAGTCAGTGGCAGTGCATTAGTATTGTGTTTACTAAAGAGCGGAAAAACCTGTCAAAGCGAACAATGATTTTCGATAGTAGTATTAACAAAAAAAAAAAAAAATGAAAAAAAAAAAAAAAAACGGAGCAAAAATAAAAAATTATTTTTAAACATTCTTTTGTTTGATGCGGGCAACGTTAAACTTTTTTACCCGATTGCATGTTTTGTCTCGGTTTTGAATTTTCCTTTTTACCATTTTTTAGTTGATGTTGAAATCCTTTTGGAGATTTACAGGTGTTGATGATGCTGAATCCTGTTACCTGTTCTGTTTTTGTTTTCGTGCTGATGTTGATGATAATGTTGATGATAACAATGATTTTTAATGTTTATTGTATTTTCATTGCAAACGCTTACCTAAACTTATTTACAGATATATTTGTTTTGGCGTCGCGTTGTCTACTTATGAAAAATTAAGGCAATAATTTTTATGCAATAATAGCATTAATGAGCTATCGATAATGTTTGAATTTAAGTGTTTTAATACTCGCTTAGTTTTATTCAGGAGCATTGTTTATTCATGTTGTGCCATCAATGGCAGTTAGCCAGCACAAGTTTCACAGTTTACATGAAAATCGATTTCATAAGGTTCGCATTTCATCGAGCTCTGATCAGCTGTTTAAACGTCCCAGAATCAACCAAACTGATATCATGATTGTCACTTGTACCAATGACCACCTTGCAGCTAAGGTGCTACTATTCTAAATCCTTAGCAGATGCACGGAAGAGAGCAATAACATAGAAACTCATTATTAACTGGTCGTTTTTAGTATTTTGGCGATCTAGTTAGCAATAAGAAAGTTTGGAGTTCCTCTCCTTTCAACGAACACGCATGCTTTACAAAAAGCTAATTGTTTCTCAAAAGTTGTTTAGCCCTTTCTAAAGTGAATTATGACTCTAAGCATGCAACTAAAATCCTATTCGATTTCAGTTCAGATTCATTACAAACTCAATTCCATTTCGCTCCAATTCATTTTAAATTTACTTACCTTCGAATTCGATATAAAATTAAATTTAAATTACATTCAATTCGACTTCAATACGGATTCAATTCGACGCAATAATCGGGCGATGATAAGAAGGCCTAAAGACAATAAAAGTGGTAACGAATTCTTCTCTTAGCTAAGGCTAAGCTTAGAGTAACCTTGCAGCTCTGTTTGACTGCATATTAACTGCTGCGGTCAGTCGCGCTGTTTTCTCACCTAAACTAAAAGTAACGTATTCAACTTTCGTTGCGAGTTGTTTAACACTTTCTCTCAGTTGTTTTTATATTTAGATGAATGCATGATTTAAACATGTGTGAAAAAATATTTTTTATAAAATCACAATAAAATAAAATACATTTTCAACATTTAGACGGTGTAACTAAATTTCATTTCACGGTTGCTGTTATTTATTTATTTATTTTTTCTTTTTCTTGTTTTCTTTTATTTTTATTGCCGTTAGTGGAAGCATTTAATATTCATTGAAACTCAAATTGAAATTGCACTAAAAACACATACAAATATAATATTATGTTTGTATTGCATTAAAATTTTAATTTTTATGGCAATTTCTGTGATTACACTGAAGAAAACGTAAATGAATAAAGAGTTCCAAGCATTACGAAAGAAGACTTCATATAGTGTTCGGAGAGTACGTGCTACTTTAAATCTACCTAGCTGTTGTCCATTGTCTATGCAGAGAATATAACCATAGTTTACTCTCGTTGCTTAGATAAGTGTTAGGGACAAAGTGTAAGAAATTTGTGAATTTTATATTCCTTTGTCATTATATCTGCAACCGAAACACAGAATCAATGCCTTTTTGATAACCAGCGAAATGGAGCTCGTAGTCAAGTCAATGTAGCGACAGTTATTTACTTGGCCATTTGGTCTACGTTGTTAGTAAACTTCAATGCTGACAACTAGGGTTAGAAAGCAACAACTTGTCACATATATGTGCTGAAAATGATATTACAAATGTGGCACAAAAGCTAAAAGCTTGCAACGACATTCAACATCACTCCATGTTATATTTCCTTTAATAATCAATGCCTTACAAACGCCACGCAAACTTGCCTAAAGAGATTATTAGTTTATAATCGCTGAAGAGTTTCTGACCAGTATTCCTTACTGCTTCTAGATACTTCAAGTTTTCGCCAGAGCTTTGGAATATAGTGCTTAACCTAACGTTGTATAAAAAAGATATATTAAGTTTATGCGAACATGTGCAACAACCATAGAGACTTAAGTTAGAGCAACTTTTTATTATACCAATCAGAATCACTTTCTCAGTCAATCTAAGCTTGTCTATCTGTCTGTCCGTTTTAACTTCTCACGTTCAACCTAAAGACCACAATTTTTGAGATATTGTGATGAAATTTGGTACACCGATGAGCTTGGATCCAATGACGAAAGCTACTGGAGGTCGTAACATTCTTTCGACTTCTTGTCGCCTTGTCTAAAAAAGTTGTTATATGTGGGACTCTAGGATGACGCATAGTATTCGACCCTCGTTTATTTTATAGAAAATTAAGCAAGCGATAGAAAGAGATAGCTACATTTCATGAATCAACGTATAACGAATCATATTAAAAATAATATGTTCACTTAAATACTATCCTCGCATGAAAGAACCACTATGCTTACAACAACAAAAGAGTTAGTAAAGTTGGGTTTGAATATATTTTAATCGCCATCGTATCCTCTGTAATGGATACGCTGGCGATTTTCGCGAGTGTATGATGAGAAACTCTCCTCTGATTATTAATGCAATAACGTTAAATGTATATTTGTTGTAATTTGTTTATTGTTTCCTTTGAGACCGTGTTTACGTAACTATTTCTATCCATGTAATAAAATATACTTAAAAATTATTTATGCTTTGTTTTTATACCAAAAAGGAAAAAAACTTTTTAAATCATACTGTTGATGTCACCACATGTTTTATGTTTGCTGTAAAACGTATACTTTTATCCATATGTGTTTTTAACACATCCTGTTGTCATATTTATTAACTGTGAATATTAAAGTAAATATCGAAATTCTCTATAAAGTATTTTTCATATTCTAGCACATAATAAAATTCACAAAAAAAAAGGCTCTATTTTTCTTTCCAAACCATTTTTAATTCATCTTAGCACGCAAAAGAAATTGATCCTGATGCTAAACTTAATGAAGTAAATGATTAAGCATTTTAAGGGCACTACAACACACTAAGTTATATTGTAGGGAAACCAAAGAAGCGTGCATTGGCGTACTGCAAATGACATGAGCAATGTGCTTCAAATGACAAGCTGTCCTACTGGGAAGAAATCTAGACATATTGCCGGGAATATAGGAAAAATTCTTAAGACTAGAGATGGACATTAATTTGAATAAAATACTTTGTATTATTGTCTCGAAATGAGTCTTGTCCCCTTTTATAAAAGAACGCGGTAAAGACCGCTTTGTACATCTGCCAAGCTTTCTGGATTAATTAAAGCACTAATATGAAGCCTTCAGTAATACGCGCAAAAGTCCTCAAAGGCATAGACTTATTGTTTCAGGTAAGCAGTCAACAAACCGCCAGTAAAGTGGGAAAAATGTACAGCTCCCAATAGATAAAATTGTGTTTGCTTTTAGTAAAAAACTAAGGTAAGGACTTCTTTATACACTTGATAATCATTCCATAAATCCCGGCATCTCAACTAATAGATATTAAAGGTTCTACATACCCAAGCAAACTTATAATTTAATAATCGGGTTCGCCAGGAATATTTCGACTTCAAAGAGGGGAAAGCCGGCCTACGTTCGATTAGCGTTCAGAAAATGCCTTGACCCCATTATTATTAGGTGTACAAATAAATTCTCTTTATTTTATGATTCAATTCAAATTTAATCGAAAAACGCTTGTTACAAAGCTTAACAACAAAAATATCTAGCATCACTGGCTACGGTCTTTTGTTCCTAATCGAGTAGCTTGCGGAAGCCCTCACGATAAAAAAAAAACTTTGCGGTTTCAAGACGAAAGAGCCATCAACCAGGAAGGAGGCAGGTTTGAAGTATACTTCCCAAGTTCTCGTAGATTGCTTTTGCTTGGGACAGCACTGAACAACAACTTGTAAATAATTCCAGGTTATGCCATACAAACATCAAAGTCGAAGCAATCGACACCAGAAAATTCGGACAAAATGAACGTCAATCAGTTTTAACACAGAGAAGTTATTTGTATGTACACCGAGCGTACGTTTCTTTTATTTTCTGTCTTCGTCTATTCAGAATTTCCAATCGTTGGTATAAGTTTTGGCTTAAGTTTTATTTTTTTTTCAGTTATCCCAATATCTAAGTAAATCATTATGTGTGTTGTCATTGAAACGTGTTTGCTATTTATGTGCACATAGCATGGTAGATTTGCATGCTATTGGTTTCTAATGTGATTGAAAGCATTTTTTTTGCTTTATTACTTTTCAGTTTAAAATATTTGATAACCAATGATAATCTGTGTTGTAAAAATGGCCCAAGTCTTTACCAACGTATTATAACAATTAATGGCATATTTTATGTGCAAATTATATGCCAATAAAAATGCACTCAAAACAATTGTTTAAGTTTCTCTTCAAACATTCAAAAAAAGGAAGAAAAAAAACAAAAAGAAAGTAAAATAAAATGTCAAGCTGTGCACACAAGTGTTACCCGCCCGATGGTAGTGACAAAAGAACGAAAAGAACAAAAGCTAACAAATCAACGCTCACAACATATTCCCAGAGACAATAGAGAACGAAAATTCTTTGAAAAAAAAAAAACCCTAATTATAGACGAAAAGTGGTGTCAAAGTCACACCAGAAAATGAAAATATTTAACAATTTTTTTCGTATGTATGTATGTACGCTGATGACAAGACTTGACTGAAAATTGGTGTGTGTACATTGACACTGTAACAACAAAATACACTCGTTCGTATTACACAAGAGATTGAAATGTTAAGATAAAAGAATAGGAAATGAAACTAATCTCGGCATGAAAGGTGAACTGTTCACAAACGACGGAGACTTCGTTTCTTCTATGCTTCTCGCTTGAATCCTTTGTTTTTCGTGCTAACATTAAATGGAAATTTAAGGTAAAAGCAATTTTAAAAAATTTAATTTTTTCCCTTCAATGCCTCACACCCCGATGGGTGGAGATGAAAGAAATATTTGCTGTGTCAAGGCGCTTCAAATTTAGATCAACATTATCTGAGAGATCATTTTTCAGAGATCCTTTAGTTGCGATAACAGTAAACAATGAACAAGTGATAAAAACTTGATTTTATCTCTCACTCTCTCTCTCCCTATCTCTCTCTCTCTCTCACCCTTTATCTTTGTATTTCTCTGCTTTTAAATGTTGAAGAGCACGCGAAAATATTTTAATTCAATTCCCAACAGGGGTTGGACGAGCGAATATTCGCCATAATCCCTGGTATTTATTCACAAGCTTTGTAATCCTTAGACCGATATCAAACGGAATATGTTGTAATAACTCAATTACGCACATATTTGAATTCATTAACAATCAGCCACTATTGCAGACAGCCTTGTGTTCCGCTCCGCCTGCCTTCCTTTCATATAAATCAAATTTTCGTTACAAATGTTTTAAAATAATCATAAGGGTGTCGCCCACTTATGCCGCGCTTCAAAAAACAGCCGTTTTTTTTTTTTTTTTTTTTTTTTTTTTTATTATTTTTATTTTGGTTTTTTAGTTTTAACACACTCGCACATACACATACACACACACACACACACACACACACACACACATACATACATACACATGCAGGGGTTTCTGCTCTTTTATGAATAAAATTTCATTTGTTGACTCGTTGAACAATTGCCCATGCGGCTGCCTGCCAGTTAGTCCCTGTTCAGTAGTCGCATTACTTTCGTCCGTATGCTTAGAAATAATATTAGCATTTACATTACGGAGAGTAAGCAGTCAATTGGAAATTTCCTTTTACTGTTTTTTTTTTTTTTATTTTCTTTTTTTTTTTGCTACTTTTCATTAAGGGTTGTTGGACTTTCAGTTTACATAGCGGTTCGCAATTGCATCTATCCCCCCTTGTAGTAAATTTCTTGTTTCCTGGCCTAAGTGTAATAACCATGTTCGCGTTTAATTATAATAAATCAAGTTCGTGTCACATCTGAACAGTGGTCTGAAATCTGAAATCCAAATAAAAATGTTTCTTAGTCTTACTATAGGGAAGCAATGCTTTTTCCCTTTTATAAAATATCATCGCTTCTGGGGTTTTATGTGCAGGATTACCATTAAGTTGTGGTAATTATGCGCTTTGCGTGCGTTGCTTCGATTTAAGGATTTGCATACGTTTTAATGTAATATTAGCTGACATATGAATGTCTGATATTTTACCGAAAAACCTTTAAAATTCTTTTTGTTTCCATATCCACAAAAAAAAAAAAAGAAAAAAGAAAATTCAATTTACTTAGAGAGCTGAGATCTTTAATGAAATTTGTATAAGAAAAAATGTTCATAAAATTACGAAATTCTACTATAACTTATCTTAATCAGCTTGATCAATATGCTTCCTTCCCCCGTTCAGTTAGTAATCAATCAATGATGATACTGCTTAGTTAGATGAAAAACATTTCAAGGAAATCGAACAGTGTCTACCAAGTAAAAACATTAAATACCTTACATCGCTTACATCTTTTGGCGAAAGCAAGTCGCTGTAGCAAATTTCAATGAGCGTATATCAGAGAGACAGATAGACTTAATAAAAGATGGATTTAACCCAATTCCTTTTGAGTATTGCACACATGCACACGAATTGAACATATCCTATGCCAAACATGGTGTAGGGTTTAAAAAATTATTAGTGAGATTAATAAAAACTGATCGAAAATGTAACAAAAAATCTCCTCAGGCATTTTCTTTTTAAAAGAAGTCGTTCAAGCCCGAAACGAAGAAAGTAATATTTTACTCGTTCTTGTTTTATCTTTGAGTATTTCAACCGCAGGTAAGAAAGACTTTTCATATCTTTGGACTTGTAAGTTGACAACGCTGCCGAGTTTGGAGTTTGCCTAATGTTAGATCGCTATTAACTTTTATTTTAAATAATTACTACTTTTTTTTTCGTTGTAAGCAGTTTCAGTCATGACATTTGTAGAAGAATTTGTATGTAAACCCGTGTTGTTTCTGTTATTATTAATATTGATTTCGCCAGAGAAATAAATTCCAAGACTAAACTCTTAACAGCACTAGCATCTAAGGCTATCGGCTTTTATTAAAAAGTCTATCGCACTTGAGATCCGAACCCACGACCATTGATTTGCTAGTCGAGATTTCCCGCCTTCGGCTACTCAAGCGGATAGTGTTTCTATTAATAAAATATTAGTCATCCATATCAGTTTTAAACACAAAAAAGGAAAAAAGGCAAGTGATTGTCTTAAGAATGAAGGCATTTTTATAAATTTTAGATTAAAATTCTCAACTGTATTCAATATTTCTAAAAAAAATTCTTCTTTTTTTCATTTCGTTGCAGGTAAATAACAATTTGTAACAGAACACATATTGCTTTGACACATAAAACTTGAAGGCCAGAAATATATATATATATATATATATATATATATGTAGAAAGTAAGCTCGCGTTCATGTTCTACTTTGACACTACAAAGAGGCCTTCATAGAAATGGACGTCACGTTGCTTATATATGTAAGTGAGAGAGCTGAATGAAGTAAGTTGAGGAGACAAGGGACGTTAAGGTAAAAATAATAAATTGCATTCAAAATAAAGTGAATATGGCAGATTGACTCACCAACTGACTAAGTGACTGAGTGAGTGAGTGAATGAGTGAACGAGTGAGTGAACGAATCAACGATTTCGAAAGAAAAACTTCAAAGTGCGAAAGCTATAGAACTAAGTAAGAAAAACAACATTCACTTGAATTTAATATAAACACAAATTGCACTAATAATAACGACAACAACGCTAACGCTAACAACACTACAACAAGTACTAACGATCAAAGTTCAAGGAAAAGAAAACGTAGACATAAACATAAACATACACACATACATATACACACGCACACACAGTCGCACACAGATACACACACACACACAAACAAACAAACATAGGATAGTTAAGGCATGTTAAGTCAACATAATTACAGCAATCAAGTGTATGTCTTAAGTTTAGAAAAGTTAACTGTAAATAGCTAAAGCAGAGCAGCAAGTAGAGCAGAGCGAATCAAGTTAGAGACAAAGAGAGCGAGATATTACAGTTAAAATGGGTTATTGCTGTTCTTATCGTTTGCTATTGCATAGAAATGGGAAGTTGTTCGCTGATATGCTGCTGTCGTTTACATTTCCTCCCTTCTGCTTAAGTCTTCAAAAAGATTTCCTATATTGACTGACGTTTTAAGAAGTTCTTTAAATTGTTTCTGCTCTTGATGTGTAATCAAAATGTTAAACGATTTTCAAGTGCAATTTTGCAAAATAATAAAAAGAAATTAAAAACAACTCGAGCTAAAACATTATAAAAATGAAAACATTCAAGAAGTGCATGCAAAATCAGTACTTGAGTTCTATTAAAAATAATATTCCGCACGTGGTTATATAATGAAATAACAAAAGCAGAAATAATTTTAAGCTAAATCAACAACAAATTTAACCCTTAGGCGAAAATGTAAATGAAAACGAAAGTAAAGTTATTGCAAAAAATTGCTGACATCAAAGCGAACTGAAGATTAACTAACTACAATAGCGAAAGCAATAAAACAAAGCTCTGCGAAATTTATTGCTAATCAACAGGAGCGTGTAAAAGAAAGCAAGCGATAGAGAATAAACAAGAAAAAAAAAAAAATAGGGTTAAACACAAGTTACATAAACAAAATAAAAAAAGGGATAGGAATGAGAGAGATAGACAGAGAGAGGGGGATAGCATAGAGTAGGAAGAAATAGTAAAGTAATGATTAACATCATAACTATCGTTGCGTTATGCTTATGATAATACGATAAACAACAGTACATACTCACGAAGCTCCCTTCCTTCTCATCCCGCCATTTAGTTAGAAAAAAGCAAAAAAGAAACTCCTACGACGTGGTAGACAGACGATATTATAGCAACATCGGTAACAGTATAAAATAAATGAAAGGTTTTGCTCTTGTCACTTGACTCTCTAGCATTTAACCACACATTTAACTGAGGCATTTAAATTCAAAGGCTTTAGGCAATTTATAACCGTTTCCTCGTCTACATCACGATTCATAAGCCCTTCGCTTGCGTTTATGCCAGTACGTAAGCCCCAATCCCGCATAAACCAGAGAAAAACTATTAAAGCAAATTATAGGTTTTATATTAATATAAAAGGAAGAAATTGGCTGACAACTTGAAAAGTCCATTAAATATTCAATATTAAAGAGAAGGAAAGAAATTATTTTTTTTTTTTTTTTTTTTTTTTTTTTTAAGTAGAAAATACGAAACCCGCAATTTAACTCTGTTGGCAACGGAAAATGGATGTAATTGCAAATCGTTAAATTGCAATAATTTTATTTTATTTTTTTCTTTTTTTTTCCTGATAAAGGCAAAGAAAACAGTTGCGAGTGGGAATCTCGACAGCAACGTACAAAATGGAACATAGACTTAAGGCAAATTGTGATCATTAAAAAAAAAAAAGTAAAAAAGACTTACCCTGCAATGTGTAGGTAGATAGACAGTTAGATAGGTAGATACATTAGATAACTTATTACTACAACTTTTTGTGAAAATTAGAGAATCAATCGCATAATCAGAAAAACTAACTGACAGTGTCAGAAAAATTAACCAAAGCCTTCTATTTCGTGGTAGTGAAAAAGGACTAAAATAATATTTATTGCTTCAGCTTAAAATTAACTGAATAATAGCACTTTTAGCAAACATGTTCTGTAGATTAACTAATAACTAGTAACGGTATGAATGGATGAATTTACAGCCAAGAGCACATCCTATTTATATGTAATGGAGTGAATAAGAAATGAGGTGAATTTTTCATTTAAACTCGGGAAAATTTTCATGCAGACTATTGATGTGTCCACGACCGTATTTTACGTAATGACATAAATTGCCTAAATTTTCTGAAAAAAGTTCAGCCACCGTCCATTAAGTTCTAAACTCTTTTACACAAACCGCATTAAATTACGCGTACTTCTCTTTCGTTTTTTCCTTCATTTTTCTTTTCTTATTTGTTTTTCCTAATGAACTTCATTCCCCGACCACATCATATTATCCTTCTTTTCCGTAATTATCATCGCTTTACCCAAACACATCCTTATGTGCCTATGTGTATAATAACATCATGATAACTCAACGGATATGTTAGGTTCATCGGGCAAGGTGCAGGGTACACTCTATTAGCGAAAGTTTTTTTCACGGCATTTCGGTAATAATTTCGTTTAAGTGCAAGAACGCTTTGTAGGAAATATTTTTCTTAGGTTTTCTACAAAACACGTATATATCATCTTTAATCTTTTTTTTTTTTTTCCTTTATCCTTTTTCCTTTATACAATATCATCCTCTTTTGTAATCAACACGACCTCATTGGTCGTTTTAATGAAAGACAAGAGGAAAGGTTAAACTATTAAAACTTGTGTTTTTTAACTTTTATTGGCTGCTTTCTTATCCGCTTGCGCCCTTCGTAAGCTGCTGGCATTTGGTATGCGATGTTAAACAATTTCAGGTGTAATTAATTACCACATGAATATTTAATTATGAAAATGTTGAGTTTTTCAACGTGAAACACTCGCTTACACTTTACTGTTTCCTTTTTTTTGCAGTGTTTGAAGAGCCAATCGCTCTACCACTCACTGATCCTATGCATAGAAACGCTCGGGCACATGCTATGCTGACGTGAACATTAAAAACAATCAATTAATTAATAACGTGGACTTTAACGTTATGAATATTTAATCCCGAGTCTCACCATTACTGTCAACTAATCCCCTATAATATTAAAATTCTATCCAAAGCGTCAGCAAGTGTTGGTGACATTAGAAATCTGTTCTAATTTGATTTAATATCATCATCGTGAATATTTTATGAAACCTTAGAGAGAATGCTTTTTTTTTTTGATTTTATTTTCGTAATTTTCCTCTCAGGCGGTCGAAAAGTTTTTACTAACAAAGAGAAATTTATTCCGATTTGTTGTTTTGTTTTTATTTAATCTCAACGGTTTTTATTGTCGTTGATGTAAATGTGTTCTTCGGTGAGTTCACAAAAATACACACAAATACACACACACATACACACACACACACTGATACATAAAACACAATTGTCACATCACACATATATAATACATTCAAACATATAAATACAAATATACAAAAAAAAAAAAAAACATAGTTGATGTTGTCAATGTTTGGTTCATTGTAGCAAATTGACAAAATTTGCACGTTTTCGAAAGTTTATTGTCATTCCATGGTCTCTCTTCTATTCCCTACTTCAAGTTATACGATTTGTACGGTGATGCCTTTCAACTAAATGTATTTCAATTGTATCAATTTATTGGTTTTAAACACACAAGCAAGCGTACACTTTAACACAAAGTGGGATTAGTATTAGTACAGCCGTTGGCGTATAAATAGTCCAAGTATAGAACAAGCATCTTCTAAAAATCATTTAATTTTACAATTAAACGAATTTAACCTCAATTCTTAAGATTCGTGAGCCTTGCTAATGGGAAAAGAAGGCACTGTTGAAAAGTTACTGTTTTTCTTTTTTCTCTCTCACTTAGCTAATAAAAGCTCTGAAATTGGCCGTCAATTTACTTCACTCTTGCGTTTTTTACTAAAAACTAAAACTCATTAGAAGACTTTGTTGTTTTTAACGTAAGTTTTTCCAAATAATCTAATTGGCCTTTCAGCTCTCATTTTTTATTATGTAATGATTTTCTACCTGTGTCTAATACTCTAATAGTGTTTTCAAGATAATTTCAAATAAAACTAAATTTTTTTTTTTTTTTTTATTATTAATCCTTGTAAAGTGCGTGCTATTTATGCGCGCAAGGCTGTACGAAACTATGTACTACATGTGCCGATATTCACATTTTTTATTTATTTGGAATTCTAGTTGTGTCGAACGCGCGGTATATAAAACTATACAAAATTGTGTTAAAATGTATTAAATAAAATTTTCAATTTACTTTATTTAGGGTTTTATTATGTCGACAATATTCTCGCTTAGAGCAGTCTATGAACAACTTTTCCCTCGAATGAATTGAATAAATTGTGTCTGCATACGTGCAAACGTCGAGTGTAAGATTTTTACAACAAAAAAATAATAAAAAAAAAAAAAAAACAACAAATTCACAAAATTGATTGAACTCATTATTGATTTTTATTTCAACAAAACACGATGCAGTAAAATGCAAATTTTATGTCAAGTAAGGAGTAGCAAAATTATTACATTTAGATGATAATTGTATTACAGTATGCTATGATGCTATCAAGCATTGAAAAGATGTGCAATATGAACAATTCTCCTTATAAACGCCTAAATTCATTTACATTTATGATATTTGTCGATCTTCTCCAACTAATTGAAAAAATATTGAATTTCATAATTATCGAATTAACTAACGAAATATTCATCATTTTCATTGATATTTCTCTCGTTCAACAACGACATTCTTGATAAAATAATAATTTTATCTCTTGTGGTTTTTGTTTTATAAAAAATCACTAAGATATGCTCTGATTGCCTTCAAGCTTCAAAAACCCCGTATGTCACCAAAAGGCAGAGATATATATATATATTTATAGCGTTTGTAGGGTCTTTGAAGAAGGAAGCTTTAAAACCCCGATAAAAAGCAGTGATCAGTGCCAAATTCTAAACCGATCTAGAAAGGTCTACCTGTCCGTTTACGATAAATATTTTTCTGCTCGCATAAATTACGATAACAGATTCTCACACCTGACAAAAGCACTTCCCGCAAGCAGTTTACTGTTGCAAATGGTCAAAGAACACGTCTTCAGTCCAATGTAATCTGAAAACACATCTGCTTTCAAAAGCGAAAGATTTGCGTCTTTATTGCTTGGCTAGTGCCGATACAATGTAAAAAATTTGCAGGCGTACTCCATAGGTAGTCCTACAGTAACTGTACAAAAACTTGAAAAATTGGGCACGCCCACATAATAAATTTTTTGCTTTTTTTTTTTGATAAAGCTGTTGTAGGTATAAAAGATTCAACCAAAGCCGATTGAAATGTACTTAGTCCTTCATTATTTATTAATATAATTTATATTTTAAATAAATTATAATTCGATTATTGTATCATTAAAAAGAAGCAAGAGGGAAAGCAAAGATTACAAGAGGAATAAATTGTTCAACTTTATTTACCCATTAACCAATATTGGGAAAGAACTCAGCAAATGGCCAACCAAAGCAGCCGAAATGCATACCATAACCATTTTCAATATTCAATAAACGATTGACATTAATTAATGATTCTTTTAACAAATCAACACATACATACTACATACATATGCAAACAAATTAATGTACACGAAATGCCATTAAGAACTGTAAACCGAAAAAAAGCAAACGAAGGAACAAACGAACGAACGAACGAACGAATAAATGAATGAATGAATGAACGGATAAACAAATGGATAAATGTAATGCATCCTGTTAATGTTCTTTATTCAGCGCTTCATGACAACTAGAATGGTTCGAATTGAGAGAGAAAGTATTATTTTTAAAAAACATGAAACATAAAAGAATGGCATTCACTTGTATCGAGTGACTGCGAATCTCTCTTGCACAACAAACTTAGAGTAGCATACGTTAGTTTTCATGCTTCATTCTTTTTTTTTTTTTTTGATTTATTGCTTTGCTTCATCATGTCTTGCTCTAATTTATTCTTTTCGTTTGCTTGTTCATTTGTATGTTTGTTTGTTCGCTGATTTCATTAATGGATTAAATGAATTTTGAAAGTTAAGGAAATCAACGAACGTGATTTCGTTTCTTCATTCTTCTGCATTTTTAGAAAATTCATTTCGTTTAGTTTTAACGCAAAATAAAATATGCAATGCCGTTTAAATCACGGATCTTCCATAAAGCGCAGTGGCAGCCAAAAGAAACGAGACGAGCTCAACACATATTGTTAAACTATTTGGCTTGAGGGAGAAGGACGTTGTAAATTTATCGAATTATAATACCTGCGACACAAAGGCACTTCAAATAGCCGCACCTACTTGCTTTTCTAGAGCTCTGCCCTTTTTTTCTGCGACCACTTCCCATATGAAACCTTATCGCCACTGAAGGCACTTGAAATAGACCCGCCCACTTGCTTGTTTGTCGCTCGATCCGTTTTTTTGCGTTTAACCTACAGGTCGCAACTTTTTACACATATGTTGATGAAAATTGGTACACAGGCGTGTTTTAGCCAAAGGACGAACACTACTGCAAAAAGTTCTGAAAACTTCTTCGACCGCTTCCCATATGAAAATATATTTTGAAAAGTCGTTATATAAACAACTGTAGAGTGTTTTAGGGTCGTTAATGATTAGGGTCATTTTATTCTCATTTACTCTAAAATATAGAGAAAAAATCATTACAAGAAAAAGTTTGTTGCATTGAAATACCTAACTAGTGCACCATTGCAAGTTCATTTTTGGATTTCTCACTCCTCTACAGCCTTATTTTAACTGCAAACATAAGATATATGCCGTCAAGCACAAGTGTAAAGAAAACATTTTGCTAAAAGAATAAAGCCAAAGATTTATTCAAAAATTTATAGAAATTTTTCAATAATTTTCTATTATTCTAAAGTTGATTTTTAATCCATATTGAGAAAATGTGAAAATTTTTCCTTTGAAGTGAAATAAAAAATTGAACGCAAATCGAAGTGATATGAAAATTCCACGAACGCGAAAATATTCCAAATAGTTTTTGTAACTCAAGCAGCGTAGAACGTGCCGAAGATTTAATTAGACGATATTAATCTGAATGAAAACAATTCGACCATTAATAAATTAGGTTATATGTATGTATGTAGTATGTATGCCTGCATGTGTGCATATATGTAAATTAGCAAATGTATCAGTTCCTTAATTGTATCGTCAATATATTGTATGTATTCAGGTGGACATGAGCACGTATACGCCTTGTTAAGTACACAGATATGTACATATTTGCATAATTGCGAGTGATTTAATATTGTTCGTCAATATTATATTATTTAATAAATATGCATGAATACATTCGATCGTCGAAAAAATCATTATGAAATTATTTTACCACAAGTAAATGTTAAGTTATACAAAAAAAAAAAAAAATATATATATATATATAAAAAGAAACATATAACAAAGTAAAACTGTTATTAAATCGACAAGTCTGGACAGATATGAATATGTCTATTGTATCGCCAAACTTTTATATATGAGTTTATAAGAAAGTAAACCATTAATAGCCATTAATGGTCGCGGATTCAAATCTCAAGTGCTCTAGAGTTTCCAATACAGACGAGCATATGATCTAAATTACCCGTCAGCCTTAGACGCAATAAATTTTAAAATATCTAAACAAAACAAATTCTTAGACAAAAATGGGTTTCCGAACACATAATGGGTCACTTCAGGAAAAAATGAAAACTTTCTTATCCTTTACTCGTTATAACACAAGTAATCGGAATTGAAAAAAATATCTGAGAAAATATCATTTAATTCCAATTTACTCAATTCGTTGTTACGACCAAGTTCCGAAACCCACTTTAATCGACAAAGTTTGACAACGCAACTGAATTCGGACCTTGAAGTACATGGTACACTCACTTTACAATTTTTCCAACAATCCAATGTATGTCTTACCTGTGTTCGTGGGCACATCCGAACACATTTACGCACACATTCACAAAATAGATTTAAATTTTAACACAATATATATGCAAATGATTATTACGGCTGCTTGGACACAACTGCAAAACCAATTGTAAATCTTTGTATACTTTTTGTATTTATTTATTTCTTTTTTTTTTTTTTTTTTGGATTTCTAGAAAAGACACTTTTACATGTAACATTCGTTACAGTAACAGTCAACCCAAATGCAGTCAGATGTTGCGGGAAATAAATAATAATAAAAATAATAATTAAATTAAAAAAATATATATCGAAAAAATTGATGAATAAAAATGAAAGTAATTAATTAAATAAATAAAAGTGTATAAAAACATAAACAAATGGAAATTAATAATAATAAATACACACGTTAGCTTCGTACTTGTTTGAAAGTATGTAACACCCGGGAGGATTTAAAACAAATTCATCAATTCAATTATTATAGCTATCAATTCGGAATCATTTTATGAGTTGGTTTAAATCATGCTATTCGTCTGCTTGCTTGCTTCCTCCATATGTTTATATTCAAGTTACAAATCATAATTTTTAACAAGAGTAGCCGAAAAGGTAAGAATCGCAACTACTAGGTCGGTGTTCGCGTGTTTGCACGTCATTACGACAAAGTTTACTTTGATCGTAGCTATAGTGAGTGCTCAAATCGGTGAAAGCACAACACTTTCTTCACCTCTTTCTGATCATCCTTGTATTACACGAATAGGGGACATCCCCTGACTGGCTGGTCACATTAAAACAAAAAAAAAAAAAAGAAGAAATACTTTGGCCCAGAGATTAGCCCTTGTAAAAATTAATTGGATTGGGTGCTTTTCACGACCACTCTGTTTGAAAAAAGTGATAATATGAGAAAAATTGAGGACATTTTATGAAATCATTCCTCGCCTTTCGTTCTTATAAAGTAGTCCTTGCAGGGCAGCAAATCCACTTTTTTGCATAACTAAGGTTTTTCCAAAATACTGATCTGGTATCTCAATGTATTAGACTCGGACTAAGGAGAGACATTTTTCGGACATCTTTCCATATAAGTGTTCTCCTGAGAAGTCAGCGAAAACAATGTATAATTTTTGGTATTTTATGAAGACGATAGTGCGAAAATTATATTTAAAGAAACGATGTATCAATAGTCGACTGTCACTATTGAACTTATCACTATTACGCTTAGTGATGACATCATTCATTCAAAATGATTTAAAATCAAATTAGCCGATGAAGTGCTTACACAAATTGTATAAATAGCACTTAAATGCCTTTCAACCACCAGTATTCCAATTGAATAAAACAAGGGAAGAACGTAATATAACCGAGTTCAAAAAATTTGATGTTTGTGTCATTGAAAAAGTAAAAAATTCAAAGTTCGCGCTCGGGCTCAGCTAGTTTCAAAGCAGAAATAAACTGCTACGAGTTAGCCACATTATGATGGATTCACTCTTAGCGTAAAATCGTATTAGTAGGCATCGTTTACTAGTACTTACTGACTCGCGTTCAAAAAGATTATCGCAGTAAGAATGCTTTAAAAATGTTGTATAGATGCAAAGTAAAGCTGACGTCGCCCAATACACTTAATGTCGATCGTCATGTCCTCTTCAAGTGAACCTAAATCTGTTATGTCAGCTTAGCAAATAAACTTATTGTCATATGTTAGGTTATTCGAAAAGTTATTTCGTTTTTGTTGATCAGAATGAAAGACGATTTTTTTTAAAGTGGATATATATATTATTATGAACGATCGGATTCGATGAATGTAATCTGCCAGGGATCTGACGAACTGTTATTCGCCGGTTTACATCAGTGTGTGTTTTCATCAGCTTCAACTGACCTTCTAGAACGCGGCACACGTTCAATATCAAAATTTTCAAAGTGAAACCAGTTTTCGCTCTGCCGTTCTGTAAACAGATCTCCTCCACACACATTGAATAATTGCTTTCTTGCT
This sequence comes from Glossina fuscipes, assembly GCF_014805625.2. NCBI lineage: Eukaryota > Metazoa > Arthropoda > Insecta > Diptera > Glossinidae > Glossina > Glossina fuscipes. The sequence continues at coordinate 19,323,864 of NW_023998416.1, forward strand.
TAAACAACATTTTAATCTTTTCGATAGTAAAAAATTAAAATATGTCGAAAGTTCGGATTTTCACTTTCTATTAATGAAAGGGCACCAAACTTTAAACTGCTGCATAGAACCAATCGAATTTTTTCCCAAGTACGTCTCGCCATATGAGCTTGTAAAATATATGTTAATTAAATCCACTGTTGGAAAAAAAAAAACGAAATGACTTACCCCGATACCCAATATATATGTATTAAATTTATAAAATAATTATTTGTACAACTTATACATATTTATATAATTCCATCGTGAATCTTAGTGGTTGACTAAAAAATTAAATAAACTTTTATTCGTTTACTTATAATAGAAACGAATCAATCAACAATAATAATAACAATAATAATAGCTGCGTTACATAAATATGTACAGTTAAATAAACACATACTCACACACAAACACAAGCAATTAAAGCATAATTAAATTTTATTATTTGAAAGGTACACATAACCCAGATATCAGATGTAGGTTGCAATTGCATACACACGTATGACACCAGGAGCAGAAACGTAACAATTACGCCAGAATAACATAAATATTTTCATAATTGAAATTTTAATGAGTTTTTTTTTTTTTTTATTATTATTAAAAATCAACGTCACAAAGAAGTGAGAGCGAGATACGAAAGCATCTCGAATCGGGGAGAAGAAGAAAACATAATAAAACTCTAAAACCGAAAATATTTGCAAGAACAACAATTAATTAAATGTTTTTGATGTTTGCAAAAAACCATAACCAACAAAACCGAAGCAAAACTAATGCAAAAGTAAAAGGAAGCAAAACTCACAATACATAGCGTACATACATACGCATAAAAATATAAAAGAACAATAAAATAGAATTTATTGTCAACTAACTGTTCGTGAAATACCGACATATCAAGAACACTCCGCTTTAGGGAATAAAATAACTACACGGAGAATAAATTAATTTCGAATCTTCCCAACAATAAAGTTTTCCTTTTATTTGTTTTTTTTTTTTTCTTTTCTTTCTTTTTGCGTTGCGCATTTTCGCGCTTTGTTATAATAGCTCTGAGATATTTTTGTTTTCTCCATAAAGAGAATTAAAAGTAAGACAAAAAAAACCTATGCTCACCTGTCGACAAGTCTTAACAAACGACCGACTTAAATAATCTAGATTCGACTTAATAATTTAGATCAGATAGGAAATCGGAGACATTTCGGTACCGAAATTGAAGGTGACTTTGTGCATTTTCGATGTCTATCTCTTGCTTTTCATTAACACTCATAAGACTATCTTCGATACATATATGAATTTTTTACTGCTTATGCATGATAGGCTTTTGTTAAACGATTCGTCTAGCTATGCACTGTCTTTGCAGGTGGAGGAATGCCAGCAACATTCCCGGTCGGAGCAACGGGATGTTGATTGCAGAGTGGGGCATATTCTTGTGTTGTGAACGGTCGCTAGTCATAAAAGAAAACGCGGTTTATTCTGATTTTCTATCAATTTTATTACTCTGAAGGTATAATCATAAGAAAACGTTCCGATCTCAATTTTCTTCTGCAAAGTATGGAGAAAAAATGCTTTTTGTCCTATGGTGTCTCTTCGATGTCGCACAGAATACGGTTATTAGTCTTACATACGGCATCACAAATCCAATGTACGTCCAATGCATCCTCATTGACATTACACTTGGTAAATTCAACACACAAACATATCTTTGTTTGTAAATATTTTTTTGTAGATTCAGGAAAGTATTAAGACTCTCAGCCATCGCTTGAAAGTCAATTATAACATCAAGGGACGAAACTGCTTATATCTTGATATACAAACTTGTTGTCTTCATCTCTATTGCACTTTCTTTCTATTCCAATAGAAAACATTTTTTAATTTTCTTGACCTTTCGAAACATTGCAGCATTTGTTGTCCTATTAACGCAAGTGGTTTCTTCTTCTGTACGCTATTCTATTCAGTTTGTTTCATTCTCTTGCTTGCCGCAGCAAATTGAGTAAAGGAATTCTGTTCTTTGGTTATTAAACGATCGCTGCTATCAAAAGTATTTAGTATTGTCGTAGTAGACTCATGTCATTCGCAAAAGCGGAGAGAATTCACTTGCAAACCTTGGATTCATTTTCAGTTTCAACAAAAATTAATATCTGCGTAAGTTGTTCCTAGATCTGAGTTGCGACTTCCTTTGCTTAGTGTTGTGTGTGTGTAGTCCTAAGAAGGTGAAAGTAATTCATTATTCTTCTTACCGTCCTCTTTATGGTGGCATATCAAAATTTAAGTTATAACCGAATAAACTCCAACCGTTTCCTATTCTCAGCATTGACAATCTCGCATAGTGTGCCACGCGCAAACGGACTTTGCCCCCTCCAACTTAAGAGAAAACCAATTTTTTTTTCTAAAGATGATTCTTTTACTCTTCTTGCTTTACTACGAATAGGACTGCTTTCATATCGTCCGCTTACTTCGTCCCTCAACCCATCATTTCATGGTCAAATCGAAAACAAATTAGTTTTTTCTTGTATCTTTTCGTACGAACTTTGTCTCGTGTTATTCACCCCTCCATCTGTTAGTTCTACTACGAAATTTATAATAAAGCATTTGGTTCCGGTAACATCTCAGCTTCGTACCTATTTAGCATCTTTCTAAAAACTTTGTCGTTCTGAAATTTCTCGTATGTTCGGCTATGCATTCTTCGACTGTTTGTTCGATTGCGAAATCTATGAAAATCTCCTCGGCTTAATGTCTTAAATGTTTGCGCTTTTCGTTTACCATGTGTTTAATATAATCTCATCTTCCTGAAATTTTCTTGTAATGTGTTGTTATTACAAACAAGAGGCAATAACAAGAGGACCAAAAGAGTTGTGTTATGCATAAATTCTTAATCTAGCAATTCAAATACTTACTTCGTTTGCATGAAGAGATCATGTATCTAGAGAAACCTCAAATTCAACCTAAACCGAACATAAACCATTATATACTCAATACTTTTAAGATACGTCCAATTTTTTTTTTTTTTTTTTTTTTTTTTTTTTTTTTTTTTTTTTTTTTTAGCTTAAGTATGCATCTCAAGTTTTCAAGTTGTAACATAAAACACAACAAAAAAACGAACTTAGAATTTAAAAACAAAAAAAAAAAAAAAAAAA
>NW_023998416.1:19327112-19449315 GCF_014805625.2 Glossina fuscipes
TTTTTTTTTTTTTGTTACCGAGTACAGCTGATATTCTTCTTAACTTTTAACTCAGGTACGCACAAGCCATCCGTTATTACATAGTCAGTCACTCATATTTGAAAAACATACATTCATATAATGAAAAATATTAAAAGGAAAACAAACATATGGTGACGCACCTATGAAATTTAAGAAGCGAGATAAAAACTTTACTATTTGTAGGTGCAACAACAACAAGCTATTCATAAATGTTACGAACTTTAAATATGAAAACGTTTTAATAACATTTTAAAAATTATATTAAAAACAAATAAAGACTGGAATAACTCTCGAAAAACCGCAACTGAAGATGAATATGTGAAAAAATTAATTATAAAAGTTATTAACGTTCAACGGTTAACGCGTGAGTAGCAAGCTCTATGGGATGCGAGTAAGGACAGAGATAAAAAAGAATGCGAAAAAAAACTATTTTTTTATTGTTTGATTAATTAAAAGAAAGAATTTAAAGAGTACAACTATGGCCAGCACTTGGATCCAAGAATGCGACAGTATTCACTGCTGTGGAAAACAACTGAGAAGCTTCTGCGAATGTATATACCACCCACGATGACTTGAGATAGATTATTACGTGGATCGAGGTTTGCTTATCCATCTGATATCCATCCATGTATTCTGGCATTCAATCTACGGATCGAAATTTTTGAGATGTTTTGATGCAATCCGGTAAGCCGACATGTGTTGGACCACGGACGAAAGCTATTGAAAGTGGTTCAGATTGACCACTACCCATTATAGAGCCTTGCTTTGAACAGTTGGTGCACAAATACCTGAATTAGGAAAAGCAGTGGAAGATGTTTAATGGTGGCGTGCACCGAACTATAAAGTTGTTACTTGTTATTTTTTGTAATTCATTTCAAATGTTGGCTTATATTCCGAACGTTTCCTTGAAGCTTTTCGCCACTACTTGCGAAAAGTTCATGATGTGCTTGCTTCGGTGGAGAGGATATCAAATTCAAAGCTCATCGGTATTGTTTTCTCATTTCCGTCCTAATATTGAGTTTAATTCAATTCCGTAAATTTTCAATGGAATTAAAATAAAAACTTTGTGATGATCGAACAATAAATTCTGTTCTTTGCTTTTCCACATAAACTTCTTAGGAGACTTTTATATTTGTTGCAACTGGTAAAGCGTATGCTGTTAGTACATCCATGGTTATATATATGTTTCATACGATTTGCAAGGCATTTATATAGAAATCTGTCAGATCCGCTCGACTTTTATCTCTATACTTGTGCACTCAGTTCATTTGTACAGAAGGGTGAGTGCTGACTGCTGCGTGCGGCGGTTGCAGTTAACCCAGAAAACGGAGAGCAAAAATTTATGATAGGTGCCAGATAGACCTCGGATGAGTTTAATAACTAAATCAAATCGGCACTTTAGGCGCAGTAAGGCCGGGTGCCAGCTCACGCTCAAGTAAGCCTCTGGGTGAGCGGACACCGTAAAGTTAAGCCACAAGGCAAGTATTCACGTTAGTCTCTAACAGAACTCTGTTCAGTAAATATATTTATTTTCAATCATAATCTTTTGAGGCAGATAGATTCCTACCATGTTTCTAGAAATTTTTGTAGAAAGTTTTTGAATTAGATAAATGGACAAACGGTCACTACAGACAGAGAATAAGATAAGATTCAGGTTCAGACGTTGCCATGTTAACGCAAGTTTGCAGCAATGATATAATTGCTACACAAGCACGCACAAACACATTCATCGGTTTTTGAGTGATGGGTGTGAAAGAAAAACTACACCAATATTCACCTTTTATTTTAATGAGTTATCTCTCCATGACAACCAGTAAGTGACCAAAAAAAGAAAAAAAAAAAAAACGAAAAATAAATTTCAAAGCTGTGCATGAACATACGTGTCTGGATGTTGTTAAACAGTAAAAGTAGTTTTACCATAATAAAGATGCTCTCAACAGACTCCCTATTATAGCAAAAACAAAAAATGCTCTACAGCTGCCAATACATGCATAAGTTTGTGCTAAAACATGCAGTAAAGGGAAAAAAAGTACTTAAATATCAAAAATTTTCTAAAAACTATGAAAATATTTATGCTACACACTCACACTTGTAAACTCTTATAAACAGAAAATTTAGACAAGTTTACAAAATACTACAAGAAGTTGATTTTATAGTTGTTTAGTTGGCTGCTGCTTGTTCTGCTGCTATTGCTGCTGCCACAAAGCCCATCAAAGTTAGTACGTGCTAATGCACTGAATAATGCATGTATATCATATAACGTAGGCACACGCACACACACACATATATGTTTGTGTCTATAGAAACTACTCTTTAGAGACTGTGTAAGCGTGCCAGAATACATATATATATATATACATATATATATAGTTTATGATATATTATATATCTTAGTAGCCTTTCTATGTTTGTGTGTGTGTGTGTATATATGTGTGTGTATATGTAAGTATGCGTACGTGTGGTCCTCTGAATTCAAATCCTAAAAAGCAGCTCATAAAACATATTTTGTGTGTGAAAAACCTATTTACAATTGGCTCAAAGTTGTTTCAATGAAATTGTATCCACACACATATCCACACATACTAGTATATGCTCAAATTGAGTAAAAACGTATTACAATCACAGTAATTGAAGCACAACTAAGTTAGTGAGTTTGACAGGCTATCGATATAACATCCATTAAAGGCAATTTAGTTCTTAAATAGTTTTTCAACTTTTGCTATGAAATCCTCAGAAATTGACTGTCATGCAACTATAAGATGTAATTGTAATGCACTTTTCCCAATTCACTTTCGGTATTCGTTTATATTAAAAAGTTGAGGTTTTATTTAGGAGAAATTTCAAACCACAAATAAATGACGATTAAACGTTGGCCTTGACTTGTGAAGGAATATTCTTTAAGTTGAGGGAAAAAAAGTGCAATTTTCTTCGCACTTAGCAGCAAAATAACAAAGTAACTATATATTGCAATGTGTTCATCATTAAGCTAAACTTTATCTCTTCTGTGCGGATACACTTAACATAAACTCAGGGAGATTTGTGTTACCAACCTATAGGACTAAGTCATCTTATATTATTTCGACTAAATATGCTGAATGCGTAGTAAATAAATGTCCTTTGTGTACCAAGATTGTCAGTTCAATTTTCTGTCGTCTTTGTTTGCACCAATTCCCGGCAATAAAACGAAACAAAAAATTTGGGCTCAAAACCGGGCAAGTGCTTATGTCATTGTTCATTGCCAATGAAAGTGTTCTCAATAGTTTGAGCATCTTTTTAAAGATCTGTCAGTTTTCTTGGAACTTTTGTTAATTTGTTTTAATCTCCATATGATATTCCGAATCCTGGCAACTTTACTTGAGCATCACCCCCCTTTTTGGTAGTACGGTCTTTCTAAACCAGTCAAGGTTTATAGCCACTACCAAAAGTTAAGGGTTTATCTATTTGATCAAAACATTTCCAACACACAATATGTAGATCCTTGATCACCATAAAATTCTGAATAGATTTAAGCATGACCGTCTATCCATCTATCACCCGGTGTAGGATCGGCTACTCGCAAAACTGAAACTATCGGCTTGACATTTGCAGAAAACCGAAACGTTAGAAATTCTTGCACGCCGATGAATAGTGAAAATGCGTCAATTCGATCGAAGGACATGTTTACAGGACTGCGTAAGCTAAGAACACATCAGCTTTGAAAAAGAAGAAAAAATTAGTTTTGTGGGGTTCAGGAATCACAGCAAGTAGTCGTAAAAAAATTTGAAAATATTCTATAAATCTTCTATAGGCCACATCCATCTAATATTATTGATTATGAAAATTTAGTTTTTTCATTTTTTTCTTTTTTTCATAGTCTCTTCTATGATTTACTTAGAAGTGAAAATAATTCTCTTCTTTTTTTCTTTTTCTTGAAAATGTTCCTTGTTGAGCAAAGGCTGTACGTCGTTTTGTGCAGCATTTTTACGCAAGTTATCTAGGCAGGTGCTTTTAATGACATTGACGGAAAATTCCGTGTTTTCTCTAAATTGGAACCCAATTTCGGTCAGAGCTTCAATAACGTTTACGAAGGTTGTTCTGTGGAAATCTTAAAATCAATTCTTTACTGTACAATAACAATAAAAATGTCCCACTGTTTATTTTTAATGTTAAATCAATAGTGTGAACAATGCAGCAAAATATTAAACAATGGAGAACAACAAACTCAGCAGTTTACGCCGCCTTTAGTACGGCTAGCCGTCATTTGCTATCGGAAATTACTCTAATAACGCAAATTGTCGGGCTGTTATAAAGTTATCTCCGCGTTTTTTAAGCCACGTCGGCATGCATAAGACGGTATTTGTTGCCAGAACACTTTTCGTATTATTTTCACTTTGCGTTGGTCAATAAAAATTATTATAAAAATTTATGATTATAATAAAATAAATATTACTAAAAATGTACATAAAATAAATATAAATGAAAAATTAAAATTTAATATAAAATTATTAAGTTTGCAAAACTTTTAGAGAAATGGAAAATAGCAATGTGCACGTTGGTTGAATTCGATGGTCTTGACTCTCTTCTACATAAAAGACAACTTTCCATTTAACATTATTGATATATTCGGCGTACGTCGATGCTAATCATATAGCGGTCAAAATTCTTCTTCTTCCAAATTAATTGCTTCCGTCATTTATTTGAAGAAATCGGCTGCCGTAGCCCGTCAAACATGTTCAAAGACTTTTGGTTATGCTGTTCTATTTACATCCCAATTGTCGGTTTTATGCTCAACGGTTTCAAAATGGCGACACAAATTGCCTGACCGTCAACTTTAACGCAATATACGATAAGATGGAGAATACGAAGAGCAGTGAGAACGATAAAAATCAATTAGACTTCTTGAATAACTCGGAAATCGTTTGAGAAGCGCTCAAAGTGATAAGCGGCAGATGCAAAAGAACGATAAATTCAATAATGGTTATGAACTCAGAAATATACAGGAGTCGATCGTATGGGTTTTATGGACTTTCTCGGGCAAGTAGGCTTCGTGGTCGAAACATTTCGAAACTGATGCGCTTTTCTTGCTTGAAAGAGTAGTGACCAAGTGGTCGCAAAGGCTAATTGTAAAATAGTCAGTCAATCAGACAGTTGATGTGGAACTATTTGTCTGCGGACATTGTGTCATCGAACTTCTTGAAAAATTTAAATGTTCATTGTCAATGCATGTCAATCGGTGCAGTATGGAAACCGTTCTGTTATATGTAACAACTGAGTATACTTTAAGTAACTTAACTTAAATGTTGCGTTAAAGTCTTTTATAACTTATATTGTTTTTCACCGATTTTATATAATGGATTTATTAATTTTTTTTTTTTTTTAACGCAATTCATGGAATAAAAGTTTATTATATATTGCGCGTTGTTACCATTAAAATTGAAAAGAGCGCTGTATCTCCAGCAGCGTTTAATGATGCAATTATTGCCTTCTACATAAATTCATAAAGAAGTTTTTTTTTTTTTGTATAATACGTAACAACAATTTATTAAAGGAAGGACTTGGAGTTATGATGTGTTCAAAAGGATAGGAGAGAATTACGATGAAAAGCAACAAAAACAAACATGAACAATATAAAATCAACGGCGAGTAACACTGGCATTATGCCAATTAAATATCCATTATTCTAGCTGCATAATTAATTAAATGAACAAAAGCAGCAAAAAAAAAAATAAATAAATAAATAAAGTAAATAAGTAAATAAATAAACAGAAACTATGAAAAGGTGAATGAAAATAAGCAACTTAAAGACCATCTAAGAAGAAAACGTAGAAAACCTGGTAACGAAGGCACGTTATAAGCGCCTTTTGAGTGAACAATGAATATTTCTTTCTAGAATTTGATATATAAAAGAGAAGCCTTTAATTAAATAATTGCTAAGAAAAATGAATAAAAAATATTTCGTCAAAAGTTAAATCTACGAAAACAAAAAAAAAAAAAACACTAAAGATAACGATTAAAGAATAAAAAAAATGGATTAAAATCAACAAAACTTTGGAAATAGCAAACAAGTAACCGGTTCATTTAATTTGCATTAAAACGAAGCTGCGCAATATTTTTTTTTTTTTTTTTTTGTATTATAACTTATGCCTTTAAAGCACTCAGTACTCGGATTTTCACTTTTCCACAAATTTATTTTGAAAAGAAAGGTAGGCAGCGCTCTATCTCCGTGGAGGGTAGTCTTTAAAGAAAAGATATTTGAATTTCAATACCTCCAAGAGTTTGCCTTTAAAAAAAAACACTACTGAGATTTCCTTTTCGAGTGAAACGAAAGATTTAAAATCACATCTTTTGCCAGCGAGTCTTAATAATAATAGTACGCAGATTAAAAGTTTCTACCTGAACGTTAAATGGCTTATCTACAATCTTTTAAGTCACATGAGCAAACGAAACTTATATTTGAACCCTAGTTTACGGAAGCCAATTAGCAGAACGGAATCCGTATAAAGCTTCACGGCGGGCGAATAAATAGATTTCACGATAGTAAAGAACTTTTTCGGCAACGTAAATTGCATCTTTTAGAAGTGGACTTGGAAAATTAGTCGAATATTTTGCCACGATGTTTAATACGAAAGCATTACAGCTGTACAGTAGGACCACTAAACGGCTACTAAATACTCTACTCTAAATCGCCTAACTAAGTTCAGTTCACAGATTTGCGCCTGGTGGCCTTGCAAAGTCTTGCAATTTGCTCACCTACTGATCTGCCTACCCGCCATTACGTATTTTACCACTTTGAAATTCACCACGCAAGTACTAGCTGCTTTTTTCCTCCAACGTGTATATTTCTTGACCACCCGCACATACAGAGAAGATCCCTCGAATGACTGGTCAAATTTGAGGTATATATAAAAAGTGAACGGAGATTAATGTATGTATGCCTAAACGTTACCGAGTGAGCACTCACTACAACAACGATCAAGTATGGTTCAATATAAAGCTTTATAAATAAACATATATATACAAAGTCTTTTCTTTGCTATAATAAGGATTTATAGAGCAGACGATTAAAAAAAAATGGCTATTGATCAAAGATTTTGATAAGTCCAAGAATGATCCGATTCGCGTAACACGGGTGCCTGCGGGAAACATATCTGCGTAGAAAGTTTTATGAAAATGTCTCGACTTGTAGTTTGAAAGGAAAAATGCAAAAACGGAATTTAGATTGACAGATGGACAGACATGTTTACATTCATTCAAAAAATGGATCTAAATCAATTGACACTTCAAGTTCTTCTGAACGTTATACACATCCACATATACTTATTGCAATCTCATCACAAGTATAAATTATAAAGAAAATAGCGGCGTTTTACATTTTAGTTAACAGATTCTTTCTTTTTGCTGGCATTAAACTTTCTTTTAGGCGAAATGTCTGTAAAATTATGTTTTCTATTTGCCATTCATATCAAATTTCTTAAGAGAGTTTCCACTGATGGTTTTTAAAAAACATGATGTTTGCATCATCATCGCCACCATCGCCAACATTATCGTCATCGTCATCGTCATCAGCAACAATATCGATGGCATTGATGCGCTCGTTTTAAATCTTGATAACTCTCCGCACATATAATATAACTTAATATGCTTTTATGCATACGCTTTCACTTGTTTTGCTCTCAACAACACGTACTATTAGCACATAATGTTTGTTAGCTAAGGGTTTTACCATAAGTCATATGCATATTCCCAGCTAACAACAACATTAATTCCATTCGAAAGTTTCGCAAAGTTGTCACGTGCGACACGTGGGGGTGTTAATGTTGATGACATTGCTGATAATGCATAAAGTAATGCATAAAACTTTCCTGCAATTCATTCATGAATTTTATTATATTTGCTCTATATTTTGCTTGACGTGATGTACCCGCCCATAACATTGTGGGCTGGCACTGATATCAATGATCATCATCATCTCAGCTCAGATATTCATCAAGAGTAGAAAATGAAAAAAATTATTCTTATTAGTATATACATACAACGTAAGCAAATAATTTTTCAAAAATTTTGTTTCCTTTTTTTTAATCGCTTTTCTTTAATTTATTTATTTGTTTTTCTGCATATAAATTTTGCTTATTTCTTTGTTTGCTGCTTATATTATATAAAAATAAAAAATTAATAAAAATATTATAGGCGTCCGCGGCCCCCCATTACACATTCATAAAACGACTTTCCAAAATACGGCGTTATATAACATGTGATCGAAAAAGTGCTCCGATTAAAGGTATTTTCAATAGCGTTCGTCCTTGTGTCAAAACATGATGATGTAACAAATGTTATCTATGTATCTCCAAATTTGCTGCTGACCACAAGAACACAAAAACAGACATCAGACAGAGAGGCAATCTTTCGAAATCGGAACGTGATTATACATCGTTCGCTATAGTAAAAGACGGGTCTATCTCAAGATCTTCTGTGTGTTCTATATGGCCACACAAAGTTAATGTATCCTTATAATATAAGTAGGGTGTAAAAAGTTTAACAAGAAAACAACAGAAAAATATTTTAAACTCCATATAATTATATTGTTCTAGGCATGATGAAGAGAGTATTTGCTCAATAATAATAATAGAACATTTTTAATAAAGCAAAGAGTTTAGCCTAAGTATTTGCAATTATCCAACAAAGTGAACTAATGCTTGTGCATAGATTTTGTCATGCAAATGCATGTATATATATATATATATATATGTGTATATAAAGTTATGAACCAATTTACTTAATTTTGCAACCAATTATTCATTACCTCTGTTGCATGCATGCAAGACGTGCTGGCATTAAGAGAAATATAGTGCTGATGAACAAGAGATTTCCCAAAGTTTACTCTCAGCCCTATGCATGCAGATTTTAAAGGAATTTCCTACCTGTGTTTGCTTTTGTATACTATCCAAGCAAAGAACTTGTTGCGAAACTGCTTTAGGAGCTTTACAGCTTTCACTCTATTTCCTTGGCTTGATATTAAGCAAAAGACCATCTATTAAGGACTTTTGTCGATGGGCGTCAGAACAAAGAGTAAATGTTTGCTTTCTTGCTTAACCAACTTTATTATATCAAATACATAAGCACTTATACAACCAAACGTATACATAATTTAGAGCAGTATTACTTACTAAAACATAAAACATGTTTCAGTTTTTCGCTCACTACCTATAAGTAACCAAGACGACAAGCAATACTTTGATGTATGTTATGAACAAAGTAAGTTTTAATTATATAATAGAAATTCTGGACACAAGATATGGGCTCTTGCGCAAGCAAACGGTCAGAAAGTAAATTAATTCCGTTTTGAAGGGAGAGGGAGCAAAACGAACGTTGGTCAATCTTGATACGACAACTTGTGATTACAAGGCTTGTAAGTCCTGTTATGAAAGCCGTTTTGAATATCTGTAAAGTTTTACCCGATCACATTTCCCAATTGTACATGGGGTCAACGTCATTGGCTTGACGTGCCTTCGTCCGCCGGTGTAATGTTTTCTTTGCGACTGATCAGGAACTTTGAATGCAGTACAAACGGTCTTCACGCGTCCAACGGGTGGGCATCTCTTAAACGTCATTCCCAAAGGCTAGATCGAATACTACAACTTTTCCAATATTCGAAGACTCGTATTCGAAAGGTCTTACCTTAAAGACATCTAAAGCATCTAAAGAATTTAGTAACAATTCAGTATTGCTTTCGTCCTCACATACCTGGAATTACTTAAAGCAGAAGACTTTGTACTATTTCTAAAATATCACTTAATAAATCTTCGGTCTGTCATGCGTATGGCAACAATGACACTATCCAGACACTATCCAAAAGCCATCTACCAACTCGCCACATATGTATTAGACCAGAGACTTGTTGAATGCTGTGTTATATAGCTTTAGAATTGTTTTTATTTATTGCATACATTCTTCCAAATCAATTGCGCAAAAACTTTAAAGTAAAGTTTTTCTCTCATTTCAAATATGTTCTAAAACAAAAGATAATTTTTTGCAATTTTTTGAAAACCTCTTAGAAAAGATCTTTGTGTTCAGTTTAATCGCAAAGCATACGACATGCTTGCAGCTATGCATGTATGTGTACTCAGTGCTTACTGTAGCATTAAGAATCAGTTTTTTAACAATGTCGTCTCACTTACTCTACTAGAAGTATCAATCGAACAGGGCTCCCCTACGATATATGTTGCTGTTCAAATTTATTTGATCGATTGCTAGCAATGTTGCAAAACGCATTCGCAAATTTATCGGCCATCCTCTTATATGATTATGTTATGTGATGAGGGAGCAAAAGCGACTTAAAAAATATTAAACAGGAAGCTTTCTTGTTTATATGTTGTTTAGATAGAGAACAAGCGATGAGTTACGATTCAAAAGCTGCTTAGGGGAAAAATGATTCTTAAAAATGGATTCTTACACAACCAAACGGTTAGTTTTCTTACCTTAGCAAAAGGTAAGAAATCTTAGAAAAACGTTAATTAAGATTTGTTTTTTTTTTTTTTTTGTATGCAAAAACGAAACCAAATCTGATTCTTCTTGCTGAACATCAATATAAATTCTAATTAAATTATATCGCTGGCAATTACAACACAAAACATGAGCGAAGAAGAATTTAATTAAATTTTCATGTATCGTGTTTTCTATAAGGGTTTCAAGCAGAGCGAGGTGGAAGGATACAAACAACAGCGTAACGCTTTAAAAAATATATGGAAAAAAAGAAGAACAAGATTGTTATGTGAATAGAAACAATAGAAAGAAAACTAGTAGTGAACGCATTGCAATTGAATTAAGTAAAAGAGACAATAGGAAAATAATTGCAAGTAATAGGTAAACGTAAAGGGCATGAGTAGTATATGCGAATAAACGATATCCGAGCGAAGGAAAGAAAAGTTTGCATCACGAGATACAAAAGCTTAAGTTAATTTAATTATATTCATAATAAAAACAAAAGTTAATACAGAAAAGCTCTCGTAAAACCTTGTAAGCCAATTAAGCGTAGGGACAAAATCTCTATGTGATTGTGATGAGTGATGCGGTAAGCGGTAAGGGATAGCGAAAATTTCTCAATCAAATGTGACCACAATAGGAATAGGAAACGAAAATAATTACAAAGGAAATTGATTTGAATTAATTTACGATTAATTTGCAAATTAATTTACAGTTAATAAAATTTAATTTTTTTTTTTTTTTTTTTTTTTTTTTAAAAACTTTGAATTTTGCAAGCATTTGCAAAAAAAGCAAATTTCTGACCTCATTAAAGAGCAATTGACTTAAATTACGGCATTTATTAGATTGAAAATGTTGAATTAGATTTAATGGACCGCACATATGTCGTTGTTTGAGATTTTTTTTTTTTTCCAACTAAACCAGCAATCAACAATTTTGTGGAAATTTATTAACTAAAGTAAGTCGAACAGCTTGCTGATCTGTTGATGAACAATCTTTTTCATTAGCCAACTACAAAATGGCCAAGAAAGAAAAAAACAAGCAAGTTTCGAGCAACGACAACCAGTGATTGCGTGTTGGTTAAGAAAGAAATCAGTTCCCAAAATTCATGCTGGTTTCAAATTACATTTTACAACAACACACAAATAGATTTTAAAAATAAATAAATAAAGCTCATTAAACGGTTTGTGAAAATCTTGAATAACGCCCAGAGCCGTGGAAACTGAGTCGGATGTCAGTTTAAGCATTTTAGTTTAATCCGTATCATTACCTAAAGATTTCATGTAATTTGATATATATATCCCAACTATGACCAACATAATCAGAAATTATTACCAAAGGATAGCCGAACCTTGCTTTTTACTCTTTTAGATCTAGTTTTAAGCTCCAATGGGAATCGTACTGGGAATCTTTAAATATTGCAAGAGAGAAACTAATATTTTTTATTGGCGCCGCTGTCCTCTTGAAAAGTACCCGAATTTGTCTTTAAAAAAGACAGCAGCAACAACAATCGATAAAAAAACATTGTTTGATAAATTTTATAGCGAGCACTGTGGATGCGCACAAACAGAAATATAAAAAAATCGCAAAAACAACAACAACAACTGCATTGGCAACAACTGGACCATCGTCCATAATAAAACATATTGAAAGTTCAGGTTCAATAAAAGTTCCACAACGACGAAGCAAATGTGTAGCACGTGCTAAGCACAGAGTTGTTGTGCTTTGTTGAGTTCATTTAACTGTGACTTTAAATGGTTGGAGCAGCAGCAATCGACATAGTAGTAGCAGCCAGTAGTGGCCGTAGTAATCAGCAAACAACCATGGCAGAGTCATATGAGATTTACCGTTAAATCAGTTTTAGTTATTTATTTATTTTATTTTCTTTTTTGATTTTTTCTGGATCAAATGGTGAAAAAATAGTATTTGCGATTTTTCTTTTCATTTTCTTTCTTGAACAACAAATTGACATTAAAAACTTTTACTGCTTTCGTGCTTCATACACACGCCAGCCATTATAGCTGAAACGCTCGTTCAAATGCCAGTCACTGTACCTTAGAAAATGTAATGCAAGCATAGTATCGATGAAGCGATTGTGTTAACAAATCCATTGACCAAGTATCGATATAGTGTGCATCGTGTTTGCGTTTTTGTACTTTTAGTTTCTTTCGGTAAAAGAAAAAAAAAAAAAAAAACAGTTTATATACCATAGAGTTTATGCAGTTGGCGTTTTCTTTAAAAATTATTTTGTATTTTATGGGTATTTTTCACTTTCTTTTTACTAACAACACTAAAAACGTTTTATATGCAAAGTTATTTATGTTTAATAAAAAATAAATGAATTTTAAATAAATAAAAAAAAATTAAATTCGCAATGGATCTAAAAACATCCCAAATTAATTGGATTCGATTTCAACTGGCCACTCGCATCACCCGCCTAGTTTCCAGTTATTAATAAATGATTCGAAAGAGCAAGTATCACCTTATCGTCGATGCTCGTTGCTACTCATATCGCTTAATATATCACATTTATGTAAGGTAAGAAAAGAAGAAGAAATTAACAGCGCAAAGAATTAATTTTTATTGTTTTCTTTTGATAGCAACCGACATCTGCTGCTACAGCAGAAAGCGAATTCAATTAACTAACTAACTTTTTAAAATTATAAGATTCTAAACTAGATCTTTGCAGACTTTCCTATGCCCCTCCAGGCCTACTGCAATTGCGACATTTACATAAAATGAAGTTAGAAGGTACAAAAAGTGGCAGCGCCAAAAGAGGGTTCAATATGCGGAGCATAATACCTTTGCTAACTCAACTATTTATTCTTTAAGTATAGTTACATTACTAAACAGATTTGTAGCATTTTTGAGCCCAACCCGAAAGCGATCCTGACAGACACCTGACTAAAATCTTTTCAGCATAAGACAACACAAGGAAACTCTTCCGTGTTTTTTCGGCGTGTGTATTGATGTTTCAGAAATGAATTTTAATCCCATGTTTCTAATCGATTAGCAATCAGGTTTGTGCCAAATGTCAGCTCCTCATATCCATTTTAGCTAAAATGCCGCCGAAACATTCCAAGCAGAACGCGTAACCCCTTAAACTGTTAGTAGTGTACAAGCAATTGTATGAGTCACATGCAAATGTGATGAGTCACTAAAAGAAAAGAATATTATTTTTACTCGCATTTTGAGTTGCGAAAATGGTTTTGTGGAAACTTTACAAGACCTTGGAACGCTTGTATTTCAAAATTTTTGAAAATTTTCATACAGCAACAGAATGTTTCATAACAAATATTTTCCCTTATATGAGTGAAAAGAAGGCTTATACAAACCAAGCCAAGGAACATTGATTATAACACGAATTTACCGAGATGTGTCTTTCTTGTCACAGTGCGCGACGAATGCGTACCTCCTACATTTCATAGAGAGGGCTTACGTGTAGCTTTAGACGTAGCGTCTAATTAACTTAAAGCTTTTACATGGGTATCTTGAAGCTTATATTCCTTTCTTATATATAGGTTACACCCTACATCAATTATGGCATAGAGTATGCCGAAATTTGCGCTTGCGTCTGTGACTCCTATCTTTTATTATGCTCATCAACTCTAAAACATTTTTTTAATCAATTTTTGAATCTATTTTTTCGAGCTTCATTTGCTTCTTGTTGCTTGTGAGAGAGAATTTTTAGAGTTTAAATTTCAATGCTACAAATTAATTTCGAAATTCTTTTTGACACCCATACCATACTTCGATTCAATGTTATTAAAATACAATTTGCCGCTAACGTCACATTAAATTCTTCATCAAACAAATCAATGTTTTTTTTGCTTAAAAGTTTTGTTTGTTTGTTTATGCAGAGATAGCATTCGGTATATAGCCTGACTTGAAAGAAAAATAATCTCAGAAGTTAAATCCGAAATTCAAAAAGAATAACTAAAAAACTATTATTAACAATTCAGGAGGAAAAAAAAGAATAGTAAAAGTAAAATAGCAGAAGAGTTTGCAAAATCAGGAAAAGGAAAACCAAACAAGAAACGAAGGAAATGTACGTTAAAAGTGCACCGGTATCACTGTAAACACTAATCGAATGTATGCAATACACAGGTCAAATGACAAGAATCTGTCCAGCGCCCTCACTGAACAGAATTGAAACCAAACAGAAGTTCTTCGGAACAAAGTTTTTTATTCGACACTTTCGAATCCTTATTTTACTATTAAGTAGGAGCCGATTAAGATTAATTTGGCAGTCTTTTAATTTGCAATGCGATATGCGATTGCTAAGTCATACGCCGAAGATCCGACATTCCGCTTCCAAATGGCTGTGTGCCACTCAACCTCTACTAGAACCTGAGCCGAATCGCAGTGACATTCGTAAAGATGATAGCTACTATGATGTTCTGAAGAAAGTCCCAGATTTCTTAGGAAATCCCTTTTTTTATAATTCAATCATTAGTTAGAAATCCAAGCACTATGCGCAGACGATGCGAGCTTAACGTGAGTACCTGCCTCATAGCTTAACCCCACAATGTCCCTTGACACGACGGGTTATTTCAATGTGAACCGACAAGTTCAGTGTTGTCTCCGTAAGTGAGACAATCTCTATAAGCTAGAACCCTCACTACACGTGGAGAACCAGATGGCCAATAAAAATACTCTGGAGATTGTTCGAAATCTACCTGCACCGCATTATTTATAGCCCCCGAACTTTTGGGTTACCATAGCCGCCACGATGCGTCCCAAAGCAGCGTAGGCGTTGGGCATACTTCAAGAAATACAAAAGGTTCTACGAAGGACATGTGACGTTCAGTGAGTGACCTCCCTGGCGCCTTAATATAGACTAGAAAGCCTGTAGCATTACTTTACGTGGCAGCGCTCACTCAAAGCAATTGACACGACCTTCTCCGGGCCCTAGATTACAACTACTTCTTAGTACTTCACAATCTTACCGGCTCTGATCAGATAGTTTGTATTTCCACCGTAGTAGCAGTATGCTCTTAAGAAAAGAAGTGCTCTTTTATAAAGAAAATAAAACTTCTTCCAATTCATCCCCTAACCTATGGACAAAAGCTGTTGCCAAGCTATTGTAGATATCGAAAACTTAATCATTTTTTAGTCAACGGTGTTACGCCCGTCGTCGAGGCATCCCAAGGCTTATAGTTATGTATTTTTAGAACGACATAGGAATTAAACTCTGTCATAAACACTGTTCATAGAGAGTATTACAAATGGCATAACAAAGTTAACATAACGCTGTTCTTCTCTGGGATGAATGTATAAACAAAATATATGCGAAAAGTGAAAGAAGAGAATAACAAACAACTCCTATGATATCGAAAGCAATAATTTATGTAAAACAAAAAAAAATCGACGCAAAGCTAGCAGTGTGTATGTGCTATATCTGCAGAGGAACGAAATGAAAATAATACTAAAAAATTGATTAACATAACTTTTTCTTTTTCCCTGGCTTCCTTGATTGACTCGAATTTTAATATCTTTGCGTATCACTCCAAATGTTCCCTTGCTTGTACATACATAGCTGCATATTAACAAATACCTTGAATCATCTTGTAGAAACCTTTAGCTGTCTTCTTGTTTTTCTCTCCCTCACACATATTCTGATTTTCATATCTGTATATATATTCTTTTTTTTGCATTTCAATTTCTGTTTGTTTTGTTTGATTAGAAACAATAAAACGTTATAGCTTAAAAGTTTTTAAACCAACTGACAGATAGACTGAGTGACTCTGCTTTGTTGGCAGTTTATGAAATCTATCAAAGCAAACAAACAAACAAACAAAGGTTGCAGCAATTGGAAATTGAGTTGTTTCTAATGCTGGGAAAACTTTTCATTTAAAAAATTATTTCAATTGAAAATTTCTTCATACAGACATTCCCACACACACGTCAATCCAACCTATCTTTATAAACACTTATGAAAAATTATATACAAAAAATTAAAAATAATTGAGCAATGACGATTGACAATTAAGCAAAATATTGAATTTCAAACGAAAGGCAAAGAAAAATGGAATCGAAAGTGCAAGAACGTTCTAAGAATCTAAAGGCGACTTATGAATACCTTATCTTAATCGATTATGACTATGTTTTTCTTTTTTTTATGTATATATATACATATGTGCTTTTAATAGTAATGTTCAGATTAGAAGGAAAAAGTCAATCGAATTTGAATATATTTAATACACTCTTCTTACATACATGAGCCTATAAAAGCTTTAGATAAAGCCAATGAAATTTTCATAACCGCTTAATATTTTAGGATAGGGTAGCACACACTTTCTAGCCTATTATAATATATGCGGGGAAATGATGGCAACAGAAAGATATTGTCCCGGTCGTTATCGTCAACGTTGTTGTCACATCACATGAACGGTTTGTGATGGTTGAATGAAATAACGTTGAACAAGAGAAGGCTTTTAAGAGCAAATGATTCATTATTATGTGTCCGTAGTTTAATGTTTGTAAAAAAGTTTTGTTCTTGTTTTCAACGTGCAAATGACACTTCATTGCAATTTCATACCACATACGAAAATTAAAAAAAACAAAAAAAAAAACAAATTTAATGGAATATTTATGAGGATCAGTTTTGTGTCAAACGTGTAAACGAACTATTAAAAAACAAAAAAAATTTATGAAAATATATCAAAATAACAAAAACACGAACATAAACGTCTGTTTAAAACGAAACAATAAAAAGTCAAAATGCTAAAAGCGATAAATAAGATTGCGGTTTCCGTAATCTTCCAAGTGACATCTGTCAAAATTTCAATTAAATATATATTATATCAATGCTTATGTAACAATTGCAAGCGGAAAACCTATTAGGCAAACATAGCATTATCCCTAATCCATTTACTCAACATTATGTAGAGAAGTATAAATCGTTCCAATAGATACTCGAATCAAAATCAAAGATTTGACCACACTTGCGAGCTATCTATCCACTTTGTACGTAATGTACGTAAGAGCTCTTTTACTCAGTTAATTCCAATTCCATGTAATTCGGAGAATCTAGCAATGATGAAAACATCCATCGCAGACCTCATCAAATGTATTCCCCATAGCTCTCGCCATGAATGTTGAAACAGCATAAACTTAAAGCAAAATTTTAACAAATATTTTTAAGTGTGGAATTTAGAAAATGTTATTCTTAGTTAGAGGGCAGAAGGAGAATGACAGAGAGAAAGAGAGAGAGAGAGAGAGAGAGAGAGAGAGAGACAACACAATGAGCAACACTCCATTAGAAAAATTTTACCCTTATCTCTTTGGTTTCTCTCACTGAATAGATTCATTTGCATCGAACGTATTCTGGGCTTCATAAAAAATGACATAAAAAAGTATGAACGTAATTTATTCGTGAGATGCTCTTGAAATTTTAAAGTGCTTATGTTATTTTATTAATTTATTTATTTTTTTTTTTTTAAACATTTATTCATTTATTAATTTACAATTTTCGATTATAGTTATTTATTCATTTTTTTTATATAACTCGTCTACGACTACTATTAGCTGAATACAAGCTATGATTTAAAATGTAAAACGTATGCTCTGAGTACTTTACTCTAAACTAAAACAAACAAAAAAAAAAAAAAATGTTATATATGACAAGCGTTATAATAAATAAATAAATAAATAAATAAATATAGTAAAAATAAGAAGGAAAAAAAAGAATGCTTGTACACGTCAACAAAAGGTATAAGTCCATAAGGCTATAACTGTAAAGCCTTACGAACACAGACAGGGTGGAAGCGTATCGATAGATCGACGAAAACATATTAAGTTTGATTACGAATTGGGTGCCGATACTCTTTAATCATATTGTTCGATACCGCATCTGGTAAAGAACGTAAAGGAGAGTAAAAAGCTCCCGATTAAGTCTAAGATAAAGCTGTTATAAAAGTGGTGCATATATTATCTTTCAACACTTAACATATGAAACCTGTATCTACCATAAACCTGGCCTTTTCTAGTGCGAATAAACCGTCGCTTTTACGCTTTAGATAACATTTTCTTTTAAATAGAAAACCTAATGCTAATCGTGTTCTTATACCCAAAGAATTTTTACAACTTCTCGGTTCCTTGTACTATCATTATAACCTGTCTTTTGAAAAAAACTACCGACCGAGTTTTAGTTGCCAGTGCGCATCCCGCTTTTAGTTCAAGAAATTATTCCTGCAGTCTAAATAAATTATTACTATAATTAATAACAAGTACCAACACTATGGTGGGGCACGACTCACCATTAAGTACCCTATCGAACTTCCCTTAATTCAGTTACTCATATAACGAGCTATCAAAGTAAGGTCCAATATTGGTAACGGTCGAACATCAATCTGAACCATTTTCATCCCAAAACCAAAACATAAGAATGGAAAATTGCCCCCCTTAGATTAAGTATAGGAAAACAAGGCGGATAGACAAGCTTAGAATATCTTCTTGATCTATCAGTAAAATAAAAGGTCTATCTATATCAAGTTCTTCTAATATACCTGCCATCATATAACCTACCGTTGTTCTCAAAAGGACCGTCTAAAAATCTAGATAAAATTTTTGATTGTATGCAACCTTACCAAAGATATGCATCCCATAAAACAAATATTTATAATAAAAATCGCGTCAAACTAAAATTTCCAAACTATTTCACATTATTCCTGGTGAAAGAATGTAACTTTTTCCTTAAGAAGCTATTGCTTCCTAACCTCAAAAAATAGTCTATGCAGTAAGTACATCGAATGAATCGCGTCAGAAATGAAAAAAAGGAAAAATGTAAAAAAACTTCAGTGGCAAATATTAAAGTAAATATTGTTGAAGCCATTTCAGTTTGCAATTAAAGACACAAAAACACATACATATACATACACCCATGCAAACAGATATTTGCATAGACATAAATTTGTTATTTACGCATTTAATTCATTCACAACACAAGCGGGCTTTCACTAAAGTTGTCAACATAACGTCATCGTCGGTCTGTCACTTGAGTAAGTAATTAATGTGTTATTGTTACAACCAACCAGCCAGTAAAGTTGATGAAAAGCTGACCGATCTTTCTACATCGGCTTTACATTACCTTCTATTGCTTATGTGCTCATGCTCGTGCTTGTGCTTGTGTGCCACCACCGATATACTGGTTCGAAAGTTTGTAACTTACACAGTTAAAGCAATTTCAAGTAAATCCTCATTAATCTTCATCACACAAAATGCATACATAACCAGGTGTTCGGTCACAAACTCTAGGCATAAAATATGTAAAATAAAAAATCTGAAAAGAAAGATAATAACTAACGACTTCATGTTAAAACTTTTGATTGCAGTTCAAATATGAATGCGAAACCAAAAAACCATAATTAAGTTAAGTTGTTTATGTTATGATAATTTGACTATGCTTGAATGCTAAGCAAAATTTTCTCTAAGAAATTTTACTCTTTCTTCTCCTTTTTCTTCTTCTTCATAATTCAAGAATAAAGCACCTAACCTGTCTACACTTTTTGCATAATATGTCGGTCAGCATTTTTTAACTGTTTATCGTTAAAGAGAGTAACAAGACTCTCCTTACAAAAAATTTATCTTAAATTACAATAATAGCAGCCATTGCTGCGTCTTCTAGAAGAATAATAAAATTCTTCTTAAGCTTTTGTTGCAATTTTTTGTGTTATTTATCTTTCTTTTTTTTTTGCATTTATCACTATTGGGATTGCCATGACATTGACAACACATAATAAACTATTTACTCATAGAATGCCTTACAGATAATATATCTGCTCTATGATGTAGTTTTAAATTTAGTTCGCCTAGCTTTTACGTCCATTTGTCCGTCGATATGTTGGCCTTTGTTGGCCTTGTGGTGAAAAGCTGCGTATCGGACACATCATAAGCAGTACACATAACCTACAATGAAATTGTAAATCTGTTTAATCCTACCTTACAGGCTCTTGTTTTATTATCTCGTGCGCTCATAACAAACTATATATTTGTTCCTACGCTATAAACTAGTCTGTCCATCTGCCTGGTATTTTCTTGCCTTGCTAATGCATCGATAGTTTTCCAAAGCGTACATCTTCTCCAAGGTGACAGTCTAAATTTAAGTCCCCACCATTTGCCCCACCATGCCCATCCGCTTTATTGACTTTATCATAATGGGCGAAATTTAAAGTACAGACCTGAAAGTCACTGTGCTTGCTCTCACTTAAGGTAAGCTTAAAAGAATTTTAGTAAACTCTATCGTAAAAATACGAAATATTCAAAAAGGAAATTAAAAGTTTTAAACTTCTTCAGCGGCAACTTTCAACTTATAGCAAATGTCACGTTGGGATGTCTGACGTAATTACATATTAAAAAATGCAAGTATTTCACATAAATATTGTGTAAAGGGCATTAAAGGGAAATTAGAAATTCCCATGAGTGTGTAAGGTATCTAAGAGCTGCCCAAAGTTGCATCTATTTATATTTGCTTATTCTTTTTCGAGGTACTTTTATATATGCACGCATATATACATATATATAGATATATATATATAAACAGTATGATACATGAAGAAAATTGCCTGAAATCATTGTGCAATAAATGTTGATATTGGTTGCTGTATAAACTGCTGATGAAATACTCTGCCCCACCAGCGCACACACAACTGTAGAAATGATTGCAATTGCATTTAAAATGATTGAGTGAAGCTTTTTCGTATAGTTACTGTCGCCTGTGCTTGCTTGTCGCTGTCACAATGCTATTGTTGTTGATAGTGTTGGCGATAAAGATCTTAGTGAAGATGAAACTGCACAGCACAGAGACTGCTGCTCTTGGCATATCACGTTTTCATTTCCGGGAATATCATACAAAACCATGCACACACACACACACACACACACACACTTCTCATTTCTTATTAAATGAGAAGCAAAAGAATTAATAAATTCGATAGATAGATATATAGACGATTGTATGCGATGAACATAAAGCAAAAATGCATAAGAATTTCTTCTTAAATTTGCACAAAAGTATTTGGTTGGCAAAACTAAATTTTGCTGAGTACGTCGTCTCCTTTTACACAGTTACTTAATATTCAACGCAAACTCATTTGTATGCGTTTAAATGCATTTTTATTCGAATGATCTCCAATTTCATTCATTCTATGCGCCTGTAATCGGAAATTACAATATCTTATCCCGCGGTATCAATTGCTTCTCAAATGAATTCTTGTTTAGTTTTTCTAACCTTTCATTGTTTGCATCCCTCTTCATCTGGCATCTATAACATCTGTTCTTCTGCTCTTCAACTTTATATGATTTATGTATTGCCTTTTTTCTGCTTATACGTATACATAATTCATCATTTCTTTAAAACTAAAGCGAAATGCGTTTGATCTATAATACAAAATTCATTGCTTCAATGAGTTTTCATATATCCTTTAAAGAAGAATCTCCTCGAAAAAGAGAAAAGTAAAAAATTACAAAATCGAATTTAGAATCAAAAAAAAAAAAAAAAAACTTCAAATTACAGCCAACGTTGATTGAATCTGCTAACAGTCGCCATATTCCGCAATAACACTGCGGAGTTCAGAGGAACTATAAGGGTCCAAGCACTCTGTGAAATGCTAGGTAAATGATAGGTAAACGAAGAGAGATACAAAACAGCAATGGGTGGAGAAATATATATATAGTGCTATAGAGCACTACAGGGAGAAGCTTAGCGAAGTAGCTGTGAAAACAAAGAGTTCAGTGGAAATATGCTCAGAAAATAGAATCAATTTCGAAGGAATTCAATGATTCTTAGATTTGAAGGACTAGAAAGGTATGCAGCATCATTTAAACCGCTTCTTGCGCCCCGTGCCATTCTCTCTCCCCCTAAAAACAAACAGCAAAAATTGCCTATTCGGTGAGTTAAGCATCGAGTCCGGATATGTTGCTTAGGAGGGAAGTTTCAAACAGCAACGATCGTAGGTTGTAAAGCGTGAGGTCCACTTACTCCTCAACTGCGTGCAATATCTTCTTATTAAAAAAAAAGGTTCTCTTTTCTTCAAAACTGCAAAGCTATGATTAAAAACAAGCTAAAACCTTTTTATTTTTTTAATAAAAGACGAAGATGCACCTCCCTCTGAACAAGCCATAGCATAATGTTATTATATATAATGTTGCGAGTATGCTTCCTTTTTTTGTATTTGGGCTGCCGGTCATATTACATGCGAAGACGGCTGTGAGAAGAAAGAACAGCTTAATCGAGTCGTCCGTCGCTCTGGCTGTCTATTGTTCAAAATGCGATATAGAAAGCTAACGCTTTTCTCAGATGTTTTTGTGTCACAAACTACGTTCTAATATGAGCTGGTAAACGCGCCATCGCAAGGGAAGTTAAATACACAACGAGAGCAAGGAAACGCACAAACTGAAGGAATATATACATTTTTGCCATAATTTTCCTCAATAGGCATCGGCCCCTTATGATCGCTGGTCACCTATGGACGTTGGTTGTCTACCACCGTTGATCGCCTATAGCCGTTGATCGGCTATTTGACCGTTGACGACCTGAAATCGGTTAAAATAATTTAAAACCTCTTATAAAAAGTGATATCAAATTCGTGGCCTTGACGATTCCATAGTTAAACTCTTGGGGACGGACACGTCTTTTACATTTTACTCTACATAATCGTTTAGCGTTTGTTCTTTTCATGAAAAAGTTGTAGATTTTTTCAGTAAAAAATTCCTTAACTATACTCATAGTAGAAAAACCATTGAAAACACTATGTAAATAACTTTGTTCATATACAATATGTTCAGATTTTTAGAGATTAATATACTTTAATAGATAAACATTTTTATACGCTATTCCAGTGTCTCTTCACGCCGTCAGTTCATTCACTTCTTGGTCAGTCTATCTCCGTAAACTGTTAACAGTTATACTGCAGTGAAAATGTGTAAAAAAAAAAAAAAATGCAAAAAGAAAGACAAGAGAAACTTTTCAACACACCATCCAATAAAATTGTTTTCCATTTTAACAGCACATAACCAACCGAGTAAGCTAAATAAGGACAGTTTTCAGTTTAGTTCAAGTTGTGCATACACATAGAATCCCCTGCACTCATATGTGTGTGCGCATATATATCCAAATATGTGTATGAGTGTATTAGCAGCAAATAAAACCGAAACGTTGCATTTTTTAGTTAACTTTTTTTTTCCTTTTCTTTTTTCTTTTTTAATTTATGACAGAATGTTAAATATAAGTCAATTTAGGTCAAAAAGAAATCAACTACTGGCACACAAAAATATATACGCAATCAGTATAACTATATTTGCTTTCCTTACAAACACATATATAACCTCTATTTAAAGAATTGAAATAAACTAAATTCTTTATTCCATTTGTGAAACTCGATTGCCTGAAAATGTGAAAAAGAGCAGAAAAGTTTGGACTTTTCTTTCAACTTTAAATTTTTGTCTTACTTAAGCTGAATAAGTCAGTTCAATACAACAGCAATTTTATCAATAGTCAAAAATGGCCTGATTAAAGCTCTTAGAAATAAGTTTAAGCAAACAGACCCCTCTGTTCCATAAAAATCTCTTGTCTTTACCCTATATATATTATGAAAATAAATAAAACCTTATTCCCACGAAGTGGTTCCTTTACCCGCTTAAGTTAAAGCCTGATATACGATCTTACCGTAAAAATCGCGTTAAACTCATTTAGAAGTGACAACACGGCAGAAAAATAATTCCCAGGGAGGGGCAGAGACAAATAGAGGGAAGGAGAAAGGGAGCGAGAACGACACTATAAAAACACTCTATTTATCCAAAATAAGATGGAAATGAGTCATTTTCATATATATGGAATGCGTATAGAGCAAATTTTTATGGAAACGTCAGAAAGCACGAGATTCCGAATAAAATAATAGCCAAGTACGCAAGTTTTCTTAATCTGGACTACTAGGGGAATACAATATGTCTTTTATGCCGCCGTTGGAATTGGTAATAGGCAACAATGAAAAACAATCCTGAGAGAATTGTTAATAGTCGAGAAACCACAAAATTCTGGGTGGACCTATCCAAGGAAGGTCTCTTACCACAGTTTTAACAGAGTGGCAAACAAAAAAGGGAACTAACGAGCGAGGAAGGGTAATCTATGCCACACATCTATGCCATCACATTTTCCCGAAGGAATATGAATTTCGTGTCGGAAGAACACATTTTTAAATATCATGAACCGATCTATCTTTGAATCTTGCAAAAAGAATAATACCACTGTTCACACGAACAATAAGCCTTCGACTAAAATAGGTGCTAATGAAAGTAAGCCATGTCTACTCAATGCAAGCGGATGGGGTAATACACTCTGAATAGAATACAGCTATCTGATCCCGGGCGGATTTCACGAAATGGGTGCCATCGCAGATATTTCGGAAGATCCCGGTACACTACGGCCCTATTTGCATCAATGCTGATATCAATTTGGAAGAAAAGCAGATTTGTTCGCATTTTTAGATAATATTATAGTGTAAAACCTAGCAGTGGCGTTTTCTCAGGAAAAAGTCAAACTTGCTTACAAGATATAACCAAACTTTTGCGTCAAGTTTTGACCTATGTTGTTCCAACCACTGCGTAAACACATAAATCTCCATTAAAGTTCATTGAGATATGACCGAGTAACTGAATAGTAGTTACTTCGAATGTCCACACAATCAAGAGTAAATTAGTTAAATTCGATACTATGTCATTGCTTCTATTGAACATTGCTCGCCATTGTCTCGTTTTCATAAAAAAAAAAAAAAAAAAAAAAAAAATTAAATATCCTATGCTATCCTAAGCATACTTTTCTTTTCCGTTTTCAATAGCTACGTTTACATTTGAATGAATGTGCATTTTACTTCTTTATGTAAAAATGTTTTTTTAATTTATTTCAATTACAGATTCATTGGCACGTGCGCAAGTCAATGTAGAGCCGAACACCGCTGTACTTAATGAAGGCGCTCAGCAAGATTTGTTGTGTCGCTACGGACGACCCATAACGTACTGTCGTATTGAAATTCCCGGTGAGACAAAAGTATTCAATTTATCGCCCGACTGGGATAAAACACCAGGCTTCATATACAATGGTAAAGGGCTGCAAGCAGGAGAGTGTGGTGTTAGAATTGAACATGTAAAGGCGATTAACAATGGACAGGTCAAATGCAATTTGGGTGTGGAAGGGGAAGAGTTGTCTGGAACAATTGATTTAGTGGTAGCATGTAAGTTTATGACTTTTTTTTTCCCTCCACGTCTCGCTATATGTATTTGCGTGTATATCCTGCATTATTATTAATTAAATTGAAATTTTTAATATAAGAAAAATATTTTCTTTGATTTCGCTTTTAATAAAAATAACAGTGCGTCCTAAGCAACCTTTAGTGGAATTGATTACGAAGCCAGATCGTGACAGGTATTTTCATGAGGGCAATAAGTTCCAGGCACGTTGTATAGTGCGCGATGGACGTCCTGTTGCAAATATTACTTGGCTGCTCGATAATGAGCCTGCCGCCAAGAGAGTCGGTCAACTCGAAGTGCTAGCTTCACCTCGTGAAAATGGTCTGGAATTGTTTACCGCCATACAAGACATTCAATGGGATATAGCGGCCGAGGATAATGGTCGGAGATTAGTGTGCCGTTCACATCATCAGACCGATCCTGACAATGCACCGCCTCAAGAAGGTGCCTACGAATTGTTAGTAAGATGTAAGCTTATTGCAAACGCTTTCTATTTGCTATTCCTCTCATCAATTTTGTTTTTTTTTTATCTTCTTTGCTTATGTTTGGCAGACTCGCCCTTACGTATGCCTGAAACTTTAGTCTACGGCTTGTATTTAGAACACACAGTCAAAGTGAATATGACTATACGAGCCAATCCCACCCCAGTGATAGAGTGGGCAATCGACGGTAATGTTATACGCCAAGGTGAACAAAGTGGACGCTTTTCAGCTTTTGAACCTGAATACTTGGGTCATGATTTTTACAACGTTACTCTGGTCATAGCCGGTCTTACATTGGAAGATACTACCAAAATTTACACAATGAGAGCAACAAATGCTTTAGGCTCCACCGACTATACCGTACGCATCAGCTCATCAGCTACACCCCCCTCGGCTGGCTTAGAAATCGGAGCCATCGTTGGTATTGTGGTTGCATTAGCTGTTTTGGTTTTAATTGTACTTTTAGTACTTTTTGCCCGCGCTACCGGCCGATGGTGTTTTGCAGGTAAGAAAGGAAACCAATTAACCAAATATGAATAAAACAAATGGAAATGTTAATCTCTTCTATAACCCTTAAGAAAACTCCGATATTCAATGTAATTCTCATAACGTTCCTACACATATGTTAGAAAAGGAAAACAAGTTTATTGTCTTCCACAGTTCGGTTAATAACGACGTAAAAATTTGTGAAAAATTTTCATTGCACCTTTTTCAGACATTTATCCTCAGATACGCGAAGTCTGTAAACACTGATTAGAAAGTTGCATAACAAATTCTTTGTGAGATAGATCGGCATTTCTGCGCTTTTCATTCCTTTCCTCCATGTATAGAGATGTATTGTAACGTTTAGAAACCCACATCGAACACCTTTCGTGGTATGAAGTATTTTCGTTCAAAATGCGATTTTAAAGCTCTGCACCTTTAACTGCACGATGTGTAAAATATTCCCCTTCGCTTTTAATTTTCTCAGCAGTAACCTACAAACCTTATAAATCTCGTATTTTTTACGTTCTACGTGCTTTCTCGTTCGCTTTAGCCGTGCTTCTTCTTCTTCCGCTGCATTCATCCCCTCCTTGTCGATCTGATTTCTTTTAAAGTGTTCAAAATTCATAAATAATTTCTCCCTTTCGTAAGCTCGAAACTTTTTTCTCTTCTATATATAAAAAGGATGTATATACGTGCACATTGTTTTTTTTTTATGTACAGCCATAGGCATATGGATAGCACTTCGTTTTGAAACATAATTTAAATAGCATAAAAAATTAGAAAATACTCAAGTAATTGTTGAAACAAAAACAATTTTACGCAAAACAAATTTGAAAATATAAAAATTTTCTGGACATTTTAAAAAAAAAGGAATATATATGCAGATAATAACAATTCAAATTTTACTACTTTTTGCTAATTACTCATGAGTTCTCAAAGAAAACAAAATTGAGGAAAATCTTATTCAAACTTGAGTGCATATTTTTCCTGCCAATTTTCCTGGAATCATTAGTCAACAAAACGAGAAATCAAATTAAAGAATAAGGAGACAATGGTCAGGCGAACCATTGCTTCTATTTTTTTAGCAGTAAACAATATTGCTTACTCTTTAGCTCTATTTACAAAATCCTTTATAAATTACAACCACCTCTCCACCTCTCAGCCAGTTTACAAACGCCACTGCGAAAAAATATCTGATCTTTTGAAGCAGTCAACAAAAGAACCCATAATTGAGTGTCGTTTTAGAAATGGAGGGTACAGTTTAAGCAAACAATAAGTCATCCATTCGAAGCCGTATTAATCGGGCAGTGTAACGTCTGGTGGTAATAGAGCGGAGGTTAGAACATTTTAAGTTAGATTTGCTAAGGTGTTCTAGACAACTCTTCTCCTATGAAGCCAAAGTTCCTGATGCTGAAAACTAGGTTTCGGTATATAGGGCTCAGTTAAATAAAACGCTTTCCTTTACATTTTCAGAGGGAATATTTAAAGGCGGGAAGAAAGTAGGATTTTAGCATTTCAGTTTAGTATAACAGTTCATTGTATCGAGTTCAAACACAGTTGAGCGACCTTTCTCTTCAAATGTCACGATACGACAATAACTTTTGATTTCAGAAAATTCTCTGCTCATAAGCCTGTCACTCTGAATTTTTATTAATCTCCTTGTCAACCACCAGCTTCATAAGGCGCATTCCTTTGTTCCAACAACAGTAACTGAAGCATCACAAATTTTTATTTGCTTCTATCCGTTTGCCTGTATTCTTCCTCCGGAACTCCGTTGTCTACAAAGTTAGCTGATCCCCAAACAGATAAATGTGCAATTTTCATAACAATATTTACGGTGTCTATACATGCGCCTATGGCTGTGTTGATGTGAGAAATATGTATTTCGTTCACTATCCCGAATAGTAACAACATCTTATTATTGCAAAGTCTACTTATAAAACTTTTTTAAGATGAATTTAATTAAATTTTTTTAAGAACTCTTTATTTTGATACTTAAGTGGGTATTTATATTTTCGTATAGTATACGTACACGCATGTACATTTATTCCATTAAAATATGTTCCGTACAACAATAAAAAAACAACTTTGAAAGCCTTTTCAAACATTAATGGATAAAAAGAAAATGAATTTGTTGTAACAAGCAACTTAGCAGCAGCCACTTGCAACTACAAACAAAGTCGATTGAAGATATTTTATAGTCTAAATAGTATGGATCCTATTGGTAAAGATAAAAAAATGCAAATAAACCCGCATAAATGATTGTGGTTAGGGCTTCGTGTTTTTTAAGAGATCGTTATGGGTTTTTGCAAAATATTCGAAAAAATTATATTCTACTGAACACTAGTAGAAATTAAGAACTTTTAGTAAAGAAATGGAAAGAAATCTGCACAAATGAATTTTATGAGATCCCTTCTGTAGACGGAAATAGAGATATAAACAAACTGTGGTCTAAATTTACTAGATTTTATAGGAAATCTCTTTCAATTTCATCACACAATACTAAAAAAATAAATCCGTTTAGCACCAACAATAATGACTTACAACTTTCGCACATTCATCTATGAGATAAAAATCTTTATAGAGCCAACAAGGATTGGGCATGTCCCTTCCCTCAAATAGTTTGAAAGAAGAAGAGAAGAGTGACCTAGAAAAAGACAATAAAACGTATTCTTACTCAGTATCAAAATCTAAATGGACATAAGCATATCCGTCTGTCCGCTTGTGTATGGAAACATGGGTTCCTATTAAAACATGGACGTAAACTGTAACACAAACATTGAAAGCACTTGCATGTAGGGTGGCTAAAATGACATACGTAAAGTGTGACTTAAGCTGAGTACAACTCTGCTTTCAAAAAAAAAAAAAAAATAGTTTTGCTGCTCATAAGTTACAGCACCTGCAACAAATAAAAGTTCTGTGTACATTTTATCAATAGTGCCACAGTTCTGTTGTAGAAATTGAAATGTTTGGCCACGCCTAGCCAATACCGAAATTTTCTTTTATTAAACTTTTCTTTGGGCTGCGTCTTGAAGATAACGATGGCTTGTATAAGAGATTCGGCGACAGCCGAACATAACGTTCTTGCTCAATATTCATTAACTTTTTTTGCAAAAAACCTTAGCAAATAATGTAAGTCCATGAACTAAAGGCAACTAATCAAAGTGTAGATCAACGCAAATTCGGTGAATTCATTAAATTCAGAGGTTGAACTACTTAAGAACACCATTCACTTATTCTTTTATTTCTTTGAAACTTTGTAGGTTTACAGAATATTGCTAAAATTAAGTTTCAGTAAAACATTTTGTTAGATATGAAATGGTTTTGTAATAAACAATTGCTTATATAATATTTTTTTATGAAAATAAAGCTAAAAAAAAACACGAGCCCCTTTTATTTTAAAATGAAAAGCAATCACTTGCTGGCCGACGCTTTATTTAGTTAAAAAAAACGCTTGCACTTACATTCTTTAACACTCGATTATTAAAATTTTTTTTTTGCTTAAACTAAAAGCTGTATACAAACATGAAAAAAAAAAAGAAAAAAAAACTGGAATCCCTTTAAGACAACAACAATAAAAAAACAAGAGCTAACATTTAAGCTTTCATTATAAAAACTTATCTTTTTAATTTTTGTAAGAAATTGGATCACATTTAGTGAAAACAAAAAAAAAATATTGGCATCTTAGATACTAACAAACCCTAGCATTATCTTTTTTTTCTTTTTTTCTGTAAATCAAAATTAATTTCTCTCTTGTTCAGTTCTTTCCTCTATCCAGTTCCTTTATTATTTGTTTTTTTTTTTCACAAAAAAAGAAGAAGCTAAAAGTTAGTTCTTGTTCTTGTTTGTTGTTGTTACAGGCGCCACCTTAAATACCGATATTGGTCCCGATTCTGAGGCACAAATAAATCCACAGCTTAACGATGAGTTTGACGGTAGAGAATTTAACAATGGCGCGGAACATATCGACACCCGAGAGCAGACAGAAGAGCCTACACCCCCAGTTACCGATAAACTGGAATCGCAGAAAAAGGCCGATATAAAAAGCAATGCTGCCAAGACGACAATAATATCAGGAACCGATACTAATAACACAATAACTGCCACCAACGGAACCAGTCATAATGCCGAAACGAAAACCAATACATCGGTTTAATAGTCCTAGCCGCCTTAGGCTAAACCGATAAATAACTAAAAAAGCTCGAAAAGAAACTCGATTAATATAAAGTGATAATAAAGTGACGTAAAGTGAAATAAAGTGATCTGAATTTTTTTTGTAACCAATTTTTTTGGAGAATCTCTTGAAAAATATATATCTTCCTTTTTTAAAAATTAAAATTATAATATAAAGAAAAACCAACTCAAGGCTAGATGACAAAAACCGAATCACACAGTAGCACAACGGAAAAAAAGTTTCCAAAAAAAAAAATCAATTGTAATTGTTTTTGTATAATAAAATCAAGTATCAATCAAGTATTTTTTTTATTATTATTTAAATACATCGCTGTCAAAGAGACGTATTAGACAACTAATTACCTTTCTTCTTTATTCTGTTTTTTGACAAAAAGAAAATTAGTTAATAAAAGAAAATTCTCTCTCTCTCTCTCTCTTTATTTCTTTCTTTCTTTCTATCTCTATCTTTCTCTGTCTGTCTGTCTCTGTCTCTCTCTCTCTCTCTCTCTCTCTCTCTCTCTCTCTCTCTCTCTCTCTCTTTATTTCTTTCTTTCTTTCTATCTCTATCTTTCTCTGTCTGTCTGTCTCTGTCTCTCTCTCTCTCTCCCTCGCTCTCTTTCACAATCTGTCTTTAAACCCCTTCTCTCCCTCTCACACCCCTTCCCATTGTAGTCTTACATACTCTTGTCTAAGTAATATATAATATATTTTTTTATCTGATAAGATAATGAAAGATAAGCTGCGGAGTTCTGCTCCAAGTTCTGCGATATTTTTATTCACTCTTTACCGCCTTTTCTTTCTTACAACCAAGCGGAAATATTATTAAATTTTTTTTCAATATATTTTCATTTGAAAACTAAATACGTCTCCGAAGCTAAGAGTTTATATTTATTATTAATATATTTGTAAAGCAATTAAATGTTTTTTAAGATAAAAAGTTGCCCACAAATTAGTTTTTAGCATTAAGTACTTATTCATGCAATTAAGTGTCTTTAAAAATCCTTAATTGATTTTCTTCTTTTTTTTTTTAAAGTTATTTAAATAAAATAACCTTTTTGTAAGCACATGTACTTGCATACATCTCCATTCACAACACACACACGTAAATACAATCAACGTTATACGAATGTATTATATAAAATATGTTTTTATAGCTAATTGTTTGCATAAAAGAAGCTTAGTTGAAGTACATTTTTGTGCCTGCATGAGTATGTGTGAGTGGAAATAGCAATGAGAATGGAATTATGTATATGTGATATAAAGTACATATTGAAATACGTTACTTAGAGTGATACTTGCAAAACAATTTTTTCGTTACTTAAGCCAGAGAAATGCAATTCATGTTTAGCATGTTCAGAGAAGAAACGGAAGAAGAACCTACACAAGGCTTTCTCCATAGTATTTTGACTTGGTTTTATTAAAAAAAAAAAATCTAAAGAACGAAAGACAAAACTCGAAAGAAAGCGGAAAATTGGCTAACACTGCGCATCTCCTACAACCTGTCTTAATATCTACTATGTAGGGCATAATAATCCCATTGTACACCGTAGACGACACGTCCAGAGTCCATGTTAGTTGAGCAGAATTCCAAAACGTCTTCTTTTATGAATCAACATTCAGAACATGTTCCCGTTTTTCAGTTATTATGGACCAATCACACCACGCGTAACGAAAGGAATTGGAATTGGAAAAAATAAAGGAATTGAATCAGGAAAATTACATTAAAGTTCTTTCTAAACTTACGCACTAAGTAGGCAAGTATGCAGACATATAGACCAAGAGGCGAGCGAAAGAATGTCCATGTCTGAATTAACTGAAGATCTCATGTTTGACTCTTTAGCATCTGTTACCAATAGAACAAAAACATCGATTCCGATCGAAAATGTTCTAGCGCAAGAAAACACTTTGCTGGCAGAGAAGAAGTAGGTGGAACGATGACAGCCATCCAGCTGAATACATAAGCAAATTACTCTTTGTAAGCAAAAATTATTCTTTGCTTTCCAGTAAAACCATTTTTTTGCTTACCATTAAGATTGGAGGTGTCATTAGTTTGTGTACAGTCGTGCCTTTCTTTTTTCTTATTTGAATTCCACTTCACTGGAATCCATTGTTCAAGTATGTCCATCAAAGGCAATAAAATTTCATTATTGAATATTTGAACATACTTGTATTAATATTACCCTCAATTTATTCTTAAGAAAATTTCAATCGATACCTTTTGAAAATCGAAATTCGTGATATGAATGAAAATCATTTCGAATTTAAAGAAGCAGGCATATGGAAGGCTAATGCTCTACATTGAGAATATTATTTGCTGTTTTTATATTCGATATTTTAAATATTCGGGAATTATGTATAAAAAATTGTACGGGTAGCTCGAATTCTTTCCGTTCAGGTTCAACAGTCGGTTTTCTGTCGAGTGAAGCCATTACCACTACTTGAACTACAATCTCATTTTCCCCAAAACTACGCATATCTCTCGAACTAGGCTTACTATGACCGCATTTCACTTCTTCACCAATTGTCTTCAAATTTTAAAATCTCTTGACTACAGTCGGATTCTATAGGCAGTTTTTGACGGCCCTCGTTTACACAGTATTTTGAAAAAGTTTCAAAGAATATGAACATGTCGCGGTAAATTGGAAATCGTAAGAACCCATCTAACATAACAAACTTTCGACAATCCCTTTAAGAAGTGCGTCACCGAATAAATTATACGAAAAGCAAATTAAATAAAGTTAATGGAAAATTTCCTACCCTCATGCGGCTAAATAAAGGCTTTCTTCTGGCGATCAGAGTACAAAAAGCCGCTCTTCCTTTTAAACACGCTGTTCTTCTAATGCAAATTGCCAAAGGGAAGCAAATTTAGTTAACGAAATAATGCTTGATCTCATGCAATAAAAAAAGGCCTCTTTTTTGCGGGAAAGGAATATAAGAAACACTGATTGTTCAATATTGAACGCAAAGTGTATTGAATAGTCAGTCCATCACCGAATCAATTGAATCGTTGAAGAATCACTCTTAGCTGGCCATCTACTTAGATGATTGTTTATGTAAATATAAAAAGCCATATATATGCATAAATGTATGTAGACGTCATTCTCTGTTTGTCGTACTTAATAAATGATTTTCAAATCGCCTTTTCTCTTTCCTTTATACATTTAATATTTTTTCTTTTTTTACATCAAATTTTGTTTGTACATATATAAATCAGTTTCAATATAAATAAAAATCACAAGTAATTATAATAATAGATAAAAAATGACAACAACAACAAAAACAACAACACACAATTAAACGATAAAATATTAACAATCGACAACAATAATAACAATGAACATAGCAATATACAACGACTCTACCAACAAATGCTTTTCTACAACGCCAATCAATAATCTGTTGGGAAAAAAAGTTTGTATTAAAAAATTGTTAGTTAAGTACATGCATACTTTTAAATAAAAAACAAAATTCTTCATACAAAAAACAATTTCTATATCGATTTAAACAAAAAAATTAAATAATATCATTATTATATTTATACACACATAAAACACATACATACATATATGTGCTTTTGTATATGTTCACATGATGTTTTTTAAAACCACAAATTTTAATTAATTTTTATAATATAGATTTTAAAAGAAATGCGGAGCAAGTTAATAAGTATTGTTTTATACATATATAAAACAAATATATGAGTGTACACATATTTTCTATATAAATCTCCTAAAAAAAAAAAAAAAAAAAAAAGTTTTTTTATTTTATGAAAAAAAAAATTTTTCTTTAAATAAATTGGGTTTTAACAAAAAATAAATAAATAAAATAAAAGTAGAAAACTATAATTAAACGTCAATACTACGATCATTATGTTTATGGCAGTGCGGTAAAAACAAAAAAACAAGTATTCATTGAAACATCAATTGCTTAAATATTATCAAAAACCGTGCCTGCAATCTTTATCAAACGGGTAACGCTACCATTCTACCGAAGTATTTTCACTTTCCTCTTTTGAAGCAAAACCATTCATTCTGGCCTAAATTGCGCCACTTACGCATAAAGTATCTCATGTCTTAGCATTAAAGTAACGGCCCACTTCGTGAACCCAATCTAATATAAAGATTCTTACAAAATATAAATCTGAATATTAGAAGACCGGCAAAGGGTCTACTTTGTAATATATTGTGATGAAATTTACTCCACTTTAATAATGATTTGACAAATAAATCTATTACGCACGACCGGGAGGATTCTTATAAGAAGTATGAGTTTTTGAAGTAAAAGTTTATAATTTTTGATATTGAAAGTAGATGAAGAATACCGCATACAAATGTTTACTTAAGCTAACTGAATCGGAAGACATTAACCCAGTTTAGCAAAGAAATAACAACATACTTTTCATTGTGGCGTTGCAGGTGATTGTAAGGGCCGGAGAAGACAAGTTATGCTACTAATTCACAATGTTCCCCCAAATCTGCAAGATTTGTCCAGTAGATTAAAGCACATCCGTCTATTTGTCTGTCGGTATGGCTGTCTGTTTAGTGTCTGCCTTTAAAAATTCTCCTGACCGCATAATTGTTACCAACGTTGGAAGTTATTGAAACCAGCTTGGCATCGAAAATCAGCGGAGTCAATCAAAGCTCACGCCCACAGTACAACATAAACTGAGATCATCTCTGTTTTCGAATGCAATAAAATTCGTTTTTTTCGCATGTTACTCGTACTTTAAAGCAGATATAGCGACAAAATCATAGAAAGTATCCAAGTTTTATTACTTTTGCGTTCTATTTCTTTTTAAGAGGAAGGTGGTGAGTGTAAGAGATTCTCAGATTCCTCTTATAGCTGAAAAACCAATCAGGATACTTCCTCTAAATATGTCTAATGGGTGCGAAGAACTTTAAATAGAGAGAGGAGCAATATTTATATACTTTCAAAGCCGAAACATAGAGAACTCGGCAACCTATGGATATATGAAATCTATTAAAAAATTTTGGACTTTTTCTCGCATCTGATATCGCACATGATAATGATGTTTTTTAATAAAGATAGTTTCTTGCACTTTGCTACAAATCTTTGGAAGCAAAATATACTTTTTCTTTTTAATGTCAGCATATTTTCCTTACTCGCTACTCATCAACGACCTGTTTTCGCTCCTGTCTGCTAATCTGCACGTTTAGAAGAATTAAAATTTCAATATTTCAGGCAAAGAAGAGACAGGAAATGCGAGAATCTGCGTGAAAGAGTATGTGTTCATTAACAATAACGCGTACATTGAAAAAGTTTTGAAACTTTACCCACATTTTCATTTTGTATGTATATATATTTTTATACCCTACACCATTTGTGGGATGGCGGAAGCTCTTAATATAAATTCACCTTTTATTATACCGACCGATTCAGAATCATTATCTTAATCAATTTAAGCGTCTCTGTCCGTCTGCACGTTCGTTGCCTGTCCATATATATTTGAATTCAAGCTACATGTCATAAATTTTGCAATATTTTCATGTGCGCTGATATGTTTTGTCCGAAGGACGAATTTCATTGTAAATGAATCTGATCGGTCCACTTTTTCGATCAATCGCCTTATTTTGAAAAGTCGTTATCTGGAAAAGAATATGCAATTTTCAATATTTTTTGATAAAGTTCTCCGAACAATATTACTTCGACCTTGTAAATCTGTATAAAAAATTTGTTTCGGTGGTGGCAATTTTGTAAACCTCTTGCTTATATAGTAAAAAGGAAAAATTTTTAGTTCTTCATGGTGAAAATTAATTCGTAACAGCAAATTGGCATAGAAATAAACTTAAGCAAATTTGGAGCACGTGGATCTATTTTCTGGATACCATCACGTACACGGATTCTCGGGAAGTGTAACAATTTATACGTCATAAATGTTTTATGATCAAAATTTGTTCATTATACAAATTAGACATAAGAATTAAGTTTATCAAATTTGAACCACATCGGTCTATTTATTGGACCACACTGCCTATAAGATTTCTCATGAATAGTTAGATCTCCAGAAAAAGTTTTAACTCTTGATCCATAGTAATAATTTAACAAAAAAAATTAACAGTAGGTAATTTGGATCACAGAGGTCTATTCTTTAGATCCCTACATATATAAGGGTTATCACGAAGCGCAAGCCCTTGTATGGAGAGGAAGTGTAATTTCTAGATTTCTACGGCGGAAATTGAAATATAATACAATTTTTTATATGCAAATTATATTTGTTAAATTTGGATCACGTCTCGTGATGTTTGGGCATCCTTTGGTGTATTATTACTCAAACGAATGAAGACCTATATTAGGCGAGTTGGTGTAGGGTATATAAGGATCGGTTTTGCCCTACTATAATGTTTTTAGGGCTTTTAGTTTTATTTCTCAAACTTAACTTTTTTGTTTTTGTATAAAAATAATTTTCAACTCGATTTTCTTTGCAGGGAAAACTGTAAAAATGTCGACGAATGAAACGTAAGTATTTATAGATTATATGTTTATTTAAATGCATACAGCAAATATCATAAGCTCAATTGATCTGCAATAAGAATTGGTGAGAAAGTTCGCTTACATTTATATGTATATGTATATTTATTGGAATATTTATTAGAAACTGCATGTCATCGCTACTTTATGAATGTATTTTATAAGTTTCTTATTTCTTAGTGCGACCGCATGAACATCATGTAGCTAATTAATCTTAGATGGAAATTATTATAATAACATTGACACATAAAACGTTCATGACATTACACGTTATTATCATTAACCCAGAAAACGGTAAATATTCAAGAATTTATTAAACAAATCTAATTCTTTTTTCATTATACCAAAAAAAAAAAAAAAGGCTATGAAAAATTTCTATTTACGTTTTATTACTTTGTACTTTGTGCCATATCTACGTCTAATCTGCTCCTGTTTATCCTAAATAACTTATGTAGACTTTAAAAAAAAAAAAAACTTTTAAAATAAATCAAAAGCTTCATCGATTTATAACTAAAACAAAATCTCGCTATCACATCATAAGAGAATAAAAATTTCATTAAAAAAAT
This sequence comes from Glossina fuscipes, assembly GCF_014805625.2. Taxonomy (NCBI): domain Eukaryota; kingdom Metazoa; phylum Arthropoda; class Insecta; order Diptera; family Glossinidae; genus Glossina; species Glossina fuscipes. The sequence goes on from NW_023998416.1 coordinate 19,365,031, forward strand.
TTTAAACCATTGACACCACATCAACAACACTATATCCACCACCACCACTACCACCACCTACACCACCACCAATGTCACTGTCCCAAAATTTCGAAAGTAAAAAAAAAATAATTAAAATAAAAAAAATTCGAAAAGTTCGGCAAAAAGATTTTACTAAACCAAAAATCTGTTAAAGCAATCATATCTCGCTAATTAGCCCATATTTTCTCTCTCGTCCTCATAATGACCACTCTGAATGTGACTCTCTCTCTCTCTCTCTCCCTCTCTCTCTGAAACGATAATAAAAACTTTCTTCAGTAAAAACACTCAGCACGGTGGGCAAAGTGTAGCTTTGTTGGAAACACCGAACGGTGTAACGATCATCGAAAGAAATGGTACGGAAGTAACGAGTGCAATGAGTGGCCAAAATCGTCAAAGCAATGATGTGCAAATACGTAATCATAGTCAAGCGGGTAATGACGAAGATGATTCCTTTGAATATGGCACCGACAGAGAGAGTAGTGTTTATAATCCCACCACACAGCCGTTGCGTAATGTTATGGCCGCTGCTGGTGGTAGAAATTCGCAAAGAAGTAATAATAATGATAGCGATAGTTCGGAATTGTTAACTAAAGGCAATCAATTGGGAATTCCCGAATCGAGATTTTCGCGTTGGATACCGAAAGATCAACGTGAGATATTAGAGAAACAAGCGAAGCTGTTAGCGAATCGCTTGAAACCGAAAACGAACGGAGCGCAGAGCAGCGAACGGAAGCCTTCGAAAACACCGCCACCAACCCCAGCCACACCAACAACAGAAGCATCCTACAAACCTGAACCTACCGAAACTGAGATTTAAAAAATCAATTCTAATATTCGTTACGCTCACTTAAATGGCTTCCATATAATTTACGCAGCATTATTTTAACGTTTAATTAGTTTTTAAAGTTTTCAATTATATTTTAACATCAAGAAGAGAAAAAATTATAATTAATTTATTCGATTCATAAAACTCATAAATGTTAACAATCACCGTAAAATACTAAATGACACTTAAACTCTTTTTCTAGTTAGTCGTTGGTTTAAGCTAAATATTTAAAAAAAAAATAAAATAAAATTATTTTACTAAAACTTAAATTGATTTAATTTCAATAAAAAATTATTTAAAAAAAAAAAGAAATAAAAGCCTCTATTGCAAACGACCCTCGAAAGTTAACAAAAATTAATATTTTTACATTTTATTCCCTTAGTTTTTAATAATTTTTTTTGCAACTTTCATTTTTCCAAAGTTTTTTTAATGTCAAAAACAACTACCAATGAGATAAGTAAGAACCTTTGATTCGCCTTAGGACGAATCTTCGACACCCACCACCTTAATTGGGATTGAATCACGAATATTCCAAGTGTAGACAATAGATATTTAGACGGAAGGACAGATGGACTAGTCGATGGACCAACAAAAGCAGGATGAATGAGTGAACATAAGGACGGCCCAGAACCGGCAGACAGGAAGGCAATCGTACGGTTAAAGACATGAATAGGGACGGACATGGAATAGACAGGCAAACAGACAGAGAGGTGAACATAGGACGAAATGAAAAAAGATAACCGATTAAGCGGGCAGACGAAGTGGAGGATAAATAGGAGATAAGAAGACACGATTGACACATCGCGGAATGTTACGGTTGCAAATAGCGATGTATATATATATATGTCGAAGTTGTGTGGATGTTACAGCCTCAGAGACAAATTTAATACGTTTCCCTTGTTTGGTGGTGGGTAAAAAATTAAATGAAATATTCATTTAGAGTTAATATAAGCTTTGACATGTTATCACAAACAAATGAAAATAAATTTTAACTCAACAAAAAAAATTCTATGGAGCAATTAGTCGCAACATAAACGTAATGTTAAAAAAACTTATTGTTTATGTTTAAGGAAATCAGTTCGAAAATTGCCAAAGGCTTAAAAAAGCACAACACGTCAGCCCGATTAAGCCATATCAACATGTTAAATACGTCTATCGGGCGTAATTTCAAGCCGCAGTCTATACAAAAAAGATCAAATTATCAATTCTATCCTTTTATCTGTGTCACTATCAATCCCTTCGTAAAAACCCTTTAGAAAGCCCAGATTTTTTTCTTTGTACAGCCTTTTATGCTTGCTACATAGTAGGTTTTTTCCGCTTTCGAAGACTTTCATTTATTTGTAATGTTCGGTCTTTAAGTTCACTCTTATTTGTTGGACGTAAAAATTTCGTGGTCCTTAACATTCAAACTTTCTCTCTTAATGCACTTACCGCAAAAGCAAAAAAAGTAAGCATAAAAATGCGAAGAAACATACGCACTTCTCATTACCTTTAATTTTGAAGAGAGGTTAAAAGATGAAAGTTCAGGTCATCGAATATTACAAAAGAAAATCGAGTTTTTACTGAGAATCTCTTCTTGAACTTCAATTAGATTCCGACCGTTCCTTCCCTATCGCAGAGACTAATTAAGGGTGACTGTAAATAGCTGTCTGTCAAATGTTCGGTGCTTTCCACTAGCATAAGTCGCACCAGTACGAAGGGCTGCTGAGCTATGTACGCAGAGCAAAAAATGAAGCGAAAGGACAAGCAGATGTTTCGAATTCTATACTACGTAAGAAAACGTGAGAATATACTCCTTATACTCCCTTAGTGCCATACTTCTACTTAATTGCTTCTATACACCCCTAACTACTTGAACTTTAAAGTTCAGCCTCCAGTAAAGTTTTGTAAAAATTTTGTACAAAAAATAATTTAAATGTTACAGTCGCACAAAGTCGACATAACAATATCTTCAATTGACTCTCATAAAAATCGATTGCTTTAAATGAAAGTCTTTTAACGGTAAGGCGTCTGAAAAGTGGACCTAAGTGGTTCAAATTAAACCCAGTGACTTTAGACATCTCGTTATTCTGGATGAGTTTTCATTATAAAAGGGTTTGCGGTCATGCAAAAAAGGACTTTTTGTAAGATTGCCCACACAGAAAGGAATTCAAAACATGATCTCATATCACGTACAAATATTTGCCATTGATTTTATATATCGCAATACTTTTTCCATTAACGTCAGAAACGCAAACTTTGTTTCATTTGACGACTTCTCATGATACACTGTTATATGGCAAGTGATCGTAAAAATGGTCCGTTTCCACTCATTTTCAATAGAATCTGCAGCGGTTAGACCAAAAACTTGTCAGTGTACGAAATTACAACAAAATACTTCGATAATCGCGTCTTGTCCAAATTGTGAATAAAAATTATGTATTGGGTAGACATGGGACAGAAAGAAGGACAGAAAGGTCGAAAACGATTCAGAAAATGACTTTGTATCATTTGGCATGTTAAAAAGCGGACCTACCTCACAAGCTGCTCTTACTGCTGCCTACTCGTATAACCCAAGTGGCGTAGGGTATGAAAAACAAATAAAAAATGAAAAGAAATAAATGTATTAGTATTTGTTAAGCAAGCTCAATGAAATGCAATCAATTTTGTGTTAAGACACCTTTGTATATATAAAGATAATCATAAGTTACCGCAGAAGTATAAAACAGATCACACGGTGACAGCTTAACTAGAGAATAACACTCACGGGACATATGGTGACAAAAGAGTTCTTTGTTTTAAACACTAAACTCATACTAACCTCTTGCAAACAAAATCAATAAAACAAAAAGTTGCTTAATTAATCATTTATAAAATTGAAATTTAATTTTTTTTTATTTATGACTTAAACAACACTCAATAATATACACATACACGCACGTATGTGGCTTATTATTATTATTATTATTATTTTGTGTACAGATAACAACACACACAAAACAAAATATAAAAGCAAACAGAAAATTTTCTTTATGTTTAGAGCACAAAAAATGTTTACACTTAAAAAAAAAAAATCTCTTAATTTTCCAATACTTATCGACAACAAAAACAAAACAAACTCCCTTAAAAAACACATACAGTAGTGATACCGAAAGTGCTGATGTAAGAGCTACTTCAACAGCTACGGCCACTACGGCAGCCGTTTCGGAAGTGGGAACTGTACCGGCTACCCCCGCTCACGCCCACAACGATAATACCAGCAGTTATAACAACTTTGGCAGAAAATTTGAGGCAGCAAAGCGTTTACCGCACGCATTTACGGCCTTATTTAAGCGCTTGCATGAAAGAGACTCATCATCAGAAAAGCGAAAAGATACCGAACTGATGGTCAACGAGACTGATGGTGTAACGGCAGTAACGGATCGTGTACAACAACAGCAAACATCGGGGCCTAATAACGGAGCTAACGCGAATGGCAACGATAATCAATCCAAGGTATTGTTGTTGTAATGGTAATATATTAATATTGCTTAAACACACACATACACACACAAACACACCTTTCCTATTATAATTGCGTCCATTGCGCGTAATAACAGTGATTACTACAGTACTACACGTGTATATATTGGAGACACTTTAAGCCATTTTTTACACTCACCACCGACATATGACGATTTTCGGTCAAGACATGTCTAAAAATTGATATGACAAGCTTTAGGTGGATCAAGTTAGGCAAGTCAAGAAATAAGTTTTAATCAGTTTGTCTTAACGAATAAAAACCTTAAAAGAAAATTTTGAAAAGAAAAAAATTTATTATTTACAAGATATTGTCTACCGTTATCCGCTATTTATGTCTATATTTCTTTCCGTTTCTGGAGTACCTTTCTAGAAGAATCACCTATCTTTCGAAATAAACGATTCGTTCATCCGTTTATCGATTTCTTCATAATTGTCAACGCATTGCTCAGAGAGCTCGCGCCGTCTCGATGCATGTTTGCTCAGTTGATTCGAATAAATCTGGCTAATCGTCTGCCCATTGACGAAACTTTTTTATCTCGCACCCAAAACGAAATTAAAACTTAGGACATCTGCTCCTATGTTTCAAAGTGAAACTATAGGGATAATTACCTCTATGTAAAAATGCTGCCTTACCTTAAAAACAGCAAATATCGAGATATTATCGCTGCGAGCAGACTGTAGTAGATAGCAAAAACGGCAGTACGCCCATAGGACAGCTAGCAAACTCGCCGTTCGCCAGAAATCGAAAGCGTTATACAGCGACATGTACTTGACTACTAGGTGATGAGTGTGTGACGTACACAAAAAGAAGCTCTGTTGCTTAATTACCTCGAAGAGTTTTCTAATGGTCCCTCATAGAATTTGCGAAAGTAGTTTTAAATTTTTCTGTTTCTGAAAATAAATTTGCATTTTCTGTATGATTTTGTTATTAGTTGGTTAGCTAGCAATTTTTTCTAGTTTTTTTTTAGACGTTGTTTTTGTACTCATTTTTGGGATGTTTTAGAAAGAAATTTTTGTTTTCAAGTATAATGTTTTTCCAGTTTCATGTTAAATGCATGTATGTTGGTTTTATTGTAATATTTACTCGCATTTGCATATCTTTTACATATATTAATTTATATATAATGGTCAGGTAAATAGCACATATTTTAACATGAGAATAAAAACAAAAAGAACTATAAAAACATTTACAAAGAAAATTTTTAATTTAAAATGCTTTAAAATCAAGTTTAAACTGCATTCAAGAAAAAAAAAAAAAAAAAAAAAAACAACAATATTTCAAGTTAAAAAAAAAAATTCCTGAAATAATACGCCGCAAGAGAATCCCAAAGGCATGAAAATTCTTTGGACATACAAATGGCACAAATAATATCAAAGGTACCCTTTCATAAGATATTTTTCGGCCTCAATCGTTTGTGTTTTTTTATTAAATTAATTAATTAGTAGTTAATTTTGTTAAAAGCTATAATGGGTGGAGAACATCATTAAACGTTTGAAAAGACAGCAAAGGACATGTATTTTAAACTATAGTTTACGACAAATCTTTGGGTTTATTCTCAAGGTGAACTGTGTGCTCTTTACGTGCCTACAGAGTTCACTTTAGTATATTTATACATATACTGCATAATATAAGTATGTACAATAAATAAATAGGTACAATTTAAAAGCTAGATATATGAACTGCTTGAGTGAAAGCTGTTCAAGAAATGCATTAACAAAAATTCAACACAATCCTTCAAGATACTACAGAGCAGTAAAATCCTTTCATTCGATGCAGCTCCGACTATATTATTGTTTTCCAATACCTTTCCTTCAATTACTATATATGTAATATATCGGATATATAAATAAAATGTATCAATTTATATATATGCATAACATATATATTGACTCTCGGCTTAATACACTAAAAATATTTTTTAAATGTAAATATATTTGAAAACAATGCCTCTACCCGTAAGGGTCTTTTCTATGTAGTTGTGCGAATTCATAATAAATGTTTATAATTGAGGAAAGCTTCGTAGCTCTTAAAAAGCAATTGGGAGCGTTCTTTGGTACAAGATATAGAAGGACTTGAAATAGGACCTCCTTTTATTATGCCGGTCGATTCAGAATTACTTTCTACATTGATCTAAGGTTGTCTGTCCACCTGTCTGTCTGTCTTTTTTGTTTTTTTGTGTTCAACCTACAAGCAGCAGTTTCTACAGCGACATATCTTGGGCCCAAGACGAACACTATTAAAAATGGTTTGGATCGGACTACTCTTTCGATCAATTTCATTATAACAGCTTGGTTTGAAAAGGCATTACATGAATAACGTGTATTAAGGGAAGCGAATTTAGTGGTGGCCTTTGACCTACTGTAGTGTTTTTGTTTATTGTCTATAATTTTCTAGTATTTTATAACCGAGTTAGTCATTCAATTACGTTATCGCGCTTCTGGCGATATGTCTACGACAATCAAAGCTAGGTGGTTCTGAAGCCATCACAGAACATTTATTAACATTATTTGCTTTACTTATGCTGAATCGGAAATTGTCCTTTACCACCGGACATTTGCAACCAATGCTTTCGACAAACTTCTTATATATCTCGCCCGGTGTAGAATACTTGAATACAGCTTTCCAAAGTTCGCATTCATTATGAGAACTTTTCTGCTCAGTACCCACTTTCAAAAGATTTTGTTCAATTTTCAGCATGAGTGGGACCAAGGCTGTGCGTTGCCCTTGCAATACTTCTAAGATGTTCTTACGAAGATACTGACCGCAAGCCCTGCGGTATTGGTATTGCATTTATTGATATAAACGCGAATCCATTTAACTTCATTAGATATTTCAGTTCAACTTATTAAACTATTTATGAGTTTATGGCTATATATTGCGGAACGAACCCTTTTGCTGAAATAAAGTTCAGCAAGCACTTATGAAAGCCTTAAATATTTTCTTGAAAAATAAAAATTTCTCTACATAGTTACCCGTTGAACAAAGATATGCAGCTGTTTTTTATAAAAAAAAACTATTATGCTTTCCACAGAGTTATTAAAAATTTCATATAATTTTTTTTTTTTTTTGAAAATGATTATTTTTTCCTGCATTTACAGGAAGACAAACAACTCGTCTATGCAGAACTTGTATTAAAACCCTCAGAGAATAGTGAACCATTGCCACCGAAAAGTTCAACAGAGTACGCGGAAATTGTTTACGTGCAAAAACCCAAAGGTGAACAACAGCAAATACAACAACACCAACAACAACAAAACAAAAAATAAAGTGGCATTTTTTTTGTTTTACTTTTTCTAACCTTCTTTCTGGTAAACAATTTATTGTAATCTATACACTTAGAGATTATACATAACAAAGTTGAAATAAAACAAAAATTAAATAAATAAATAACTGAATAAAAACGAACAACCGTAAACCAAGAAAACAACTTAAATAGCATTAAGTTTTAAACATAAACAATGAATAAAAAAAAAAAAAAGAAAATGATTTAATGCATGTAAACTACAAAAAAAAGTCTCGCATAAAAGGATTAATAATTAATAATATTAATAAAAATACAAAATATGTTTAAACGAGAAGAGAAAAGAGAAGCACAACAATTCACACATTAATTATATATGGCATACAATGATATGCAATTGAGACTTAATGCAAAAAAAGAAAGAATACAAAAAAAAAAAAACTAAATGTCGAATATAAATAAAAAATGCAAAGAGTATTAAAAGGCCCAACTGCCATAATTGTAGGCTTTCTCCCCTTTTTGATATACCCATCACTCAAGGAAAAAACGGACTCATCGTCATTGTCACTGCAATTGCAATAGCCAAGCGATTAAGCCAGAGACTTTACAAAATTATACTGTTTTAAGATTCTGAATCGAGCTAATGATGTCCATGTGTCCATCAGTTTTCCGCGTCCTCTTGCTTCAAACCGCTTGAAAAGGAAAACTAAAACCTACTTTACTTACTCGAGTGTCAAATTGACTATTAAAGCCTGAACACACAAAGAGTTAAAAATTTTGAAGAAGCGTTCGTCGCAATCTCTTCCGTCATTTGAATTAGGGAAATATATTTAAACTGAAGTCAGGTCGGATGTCGAATTATTGCTCCTTAAGTTAGTCCCCTAAGAAGATAAAATTGTTTGCCACTTATTTTCCCTTAAGTGATGGGTATTTAAGTTGCGCCACCAGGCGAATAGAATTTTCTTACTTGTCTTCTCTCAACCTGCAGCTATTAATGAAAAGGAAACTTATTTATTAGAATTAAAGAAACAAAAAAAGTTTTCAGAAAGAATTTAATATTAAATGTATTTAAAAAAAAAAAGACAAAAAAAAAGAAAAACGAACAAATGAATTTCGAATGTATTGTTTTTTAATTTCGCATACGATATCGCTAATGATACTTAATGAAATAAACGTAAATCGGTTTGCTAAGTTAACATATATAGTTAATGATAAAACAAAATTTATTGTTTAAACTAAGGGATAATTGATTAAAATTCAGCGTGAATCAAAATTTCATCATCCACCATTAAAAGACGTTGAAGTACTTGCAAGAAACTAAAAGCGACTACACACAAACACTGATAGCTTATCTAATAAATGTACGACGTGACCTTTCATTTAGATCACAAGAGACAAGTGTTGAATGACTTAATGGAGTAAAAACTTCCCGGGAGAAGTGTTAAACACTATGCTGTAGACAAAGTATTTTTAAAAGAATAAAAATATGAAGAATCAATGGCACTTGTAAACACAGAGATGGCCACTTTTAGGAAAACCTTAAATAAGTCGCTTGGGTATATAATTTGATGTCTTGCATTTATTTCGCAGAAATGATGATAATATCGGTTTTTTGATGGTGGGTTAACAAAACCTGAAAAAACAAAATGAAAAACAATTTTTTTAAAATAAATTTTTGAATATATTTACAGCATATTTATATATCTTTTTTATATTTATATTATATAACTTTTTATTATATACCAGCATTTACTACACATTCTTCATTTCCATCCATTTATGGCATAAATATTTTTACGCTAACCGTAGCTCTTCTTTTAATTCTATTATTATTATAATTAACTGTAAGTTAACAAAGTTTTGTAAATTATTCTCACGTACATACATATATTTTGTACAAAATATCGACATAAATATTTAAAACAAAAAATTTATTATTATTATTATTTACATTATTATAATATTTTTTTCTGTACAACACACCTGAAATTTTTTTTTTTTTTTTATGTAATAAAATTAAATGAATGAAATTTTAAAAATAAAAATCTTAAAAAAAAAATAAAAAAAAAAAACTGAAATCTCTTTCACCCAAAAGGATAATAAGGATAACACAACTTTTTAGTCAATTAATGTTTTTTCTCTTTGATTTACGGCAACCGTTGCTTGGACAACTAAGCACATTTACTGTCTCTGCGCAAAAGAAAAGGTTTGTATTTAAACTTTTTTTTTATTCTTTATTTTATTTATTTTTTATTTTTTTTATTTTTTTGGCATCCATTCCTGCTGCACTATTACACCAACACGTTGTTAGTGCTGATTTGTGTTGGCAAACAAATTTTAGGAAACATTGCGATTATAAATCATTGATGAGCCCACAAATATTCCGTTTTTCTCGTAAACACCCCTGGATATCACGATTTATTTAGTTAAGCGTTCGGCGTGAGGTCCGTGAATGTGTTTGCTCGTGCTGTTATCATTATTTACAGTATAAACCACAATGGAGGCTGGGCCATTACGAATTTTTGCACAGCATTTGCAGCACTTAGACGTAAGTATGCATTGTTGAATAGGCCCCCTAGTATCTAACCGATAGTCGGTGGCTTTATTCAAAGAATCCTCCCAATTAGCATTGCGTTAGACATATCCGTTACAAAACAAAACAATAAAACAAAAGATTAATTAATAAAACGAATTAGATGCAAAAAAACAAATTAATAAATAAATATACAAAATCGTATCAAACAAATGAAAATAGAATAACAAAAACAGAAAAAGCTAATTAATAAAAGCAATACAAAATAAAATAAAAACAGCCAACAGTAGATTAATAAAAACTATAAAAATAAATGTTTACAAAAAACATAAAAAAATTAAAATAGAAAAACATCCAACAAGAGATCGAGTTTATGTAAACTTCAATATTTTTTTTCAAATTTTTTTACCTGCTTTGGGCCTTCGAGAATACGTGGAAGAAAATTCATTAACTGCAAAAAATTTTTTCTATCAAAACTCCAACTCTCAAGCGCTACGAGAAGAATACTTGGATCAAATGAATTGCAGCTGGAAAGTTGTAGCTTAAAGTCGTGACTTTTGACTTCTATCTCCTCTAAGAGCTTCGTCAAAACAAGCGATTAGTAGACATGAGGTTGACAGTGATTCCAAAGGTGTGAATGCTGCGAAAGTTTTAGAGTTTATTATGGATTCGGTTGTAGAATTATATTTTTGCTGAGGAGGCAAAGGAGGCGATTGCAAGCAAAAAGTCGTCGAGGAGAGCGAACGAAAGGTAATATTGGAACTAGGAATCATAAGCTAATGGGAAAAATGATAAAAAATTTATGGCAATAGAATGAAGTAATGTCTATAATGTATTCTAAAGCTTCAAAAGCGTTTACCTCGAAATCCAGTTTATCAAAATGGTAGGCAGCATAACTAAAACGATTTTCATTTTTCCATCCGAATTTTGTACAACATCTTTAAAATCATGTCCTTTTAAGAGATACGTAGGATTTTCTCCAAAAATATTTTAAACATTATTATTATTATTATTATTAATAAAAGAGTGCCTTGTGTTTAGTCAAAAATTGCACATTTCTACTCACATGCTTGCCATTTCCACAAAAATCAATGTTTCCAAACATAGTTCTCTAGATATAGACAAGTAGATTAAATGATTTCTTTTTTAAATAGAAGTTTGGATCAGTTATGCTGCATACCGCGGAGCACCTTAAGCGATGGTTGTGGTGTTGCTATTTTTTAATGTTTTTCCATTTTTTTTCTTTCTATAAATAAAATAAAATCTAAAATAAATTTAAAAATCAAAATTTAAAAAACTAAACAAAAGCAACAATAATGTATATAAAAACAGAAAGTGATAATAAAAATATACGAAAAAAAATTAATAAAATAGAAACTAAAACAAGGTGAAAACAAAAACTTGGAAAAAAACAGGCGACAAATAATTATTAACAACAATGAAAATAAATATGCGCAAAAAAAGAGCTTTTGAAAATTGACAAACAGGAAAAAAATTATAACAAAATTTAAATAAATAATTTAAAAAATAAAAGCAAAAAGCAGTAGAATAATAAAAATCATGAAAATAAAAACATAAAAATAGTAAAAAAAGAATGTGAAATAAAAACAAATTAATATGTGCGTAAAGAATGGAGAAAAAAAACACATACTAGCACTAATGGGTTAATAAAAATAATGAAAATAAAAATATATATATAAAAGGAAAGGAAAGGAAAAAAAATTAAAAGATGAAATAAGATTAATAAAGTAGATTAATAATGATGTTCATAAATAATAAAAATAAACACAACAAGCAATTTTCGAACCGAGTCAATCGTTGGGAATTATGCGCATTCATACATAGTCCTTTACTTCATTTATAGACAAACGGTTGGCAGGATCCACTTCCAGTTTCCAAGTTGACTGCAGCAGTGACATAATAAATAAATACTTAACCCAATGTTTGCTATACATTGAGTTGGTATTGTCGAAGACAGACGATTGGTCGCAGTGATTGTGGACACATTGCAGACATATATCGTGTTAGCTCTTTGTGCATCTCTCTCACATCAATTTTCTTTTCTTATAAATCGATGTAATTAGCATTTGGTTAAGTAACCTGAGTGCATTAATTAATTCTTGTTCAACAAGAAATGGAATGGAATGTGAAAAGAAAAACAAATTTTTATACATTTATTACTCACGCTATCGTCTAACCTCGGACAGATTTCAAATGTTAATCCGTTGAAGCATAATAACGACCATCAGCTTTTGAAAACTTTGAATAGAAGTTTTTAACAACAAATTGTTTCCGTTTTTCTCTCTTTTATTCGCTATACTAGACTTATGAGATGCTATGCCGATGAGATGCTTAACGGAATCCCTATAATGCATAACACTGTGTGACTGCAATTTTGCAATCATTCCCTCGCTAACTACTTAGATAGATATTGTATGAATATTTCGACAACACTTGAAATCAAGAGAAGCTTTTATACGCGCATAGCAGAGCTTACTTAATATTGTGGTAATATTAAATTATTCCGTTGTTACACAACAAAATGTTTTCTAACGATGCTATGGCCATTGAAAAGCTAAAGGAATCTATCAAAACAATTTTCTACTCTCGTAAGGTCTTTCTACCATTAAATTCAACCAACTTGTGACAAGTGAGGGCTGAATGATTTTTTCGGTTTCCTGCCGTTCGTCTCTAAAACAACAAAATTTTATATATACAGCCATAGACAAATGTATACCACGTATATATGAAAGCAAAAGGGGATTTATAAGCAAATATATAGAAAAAGTGGAAATAACTTTCTTTATTTCAAAATACAATAAGACTATTTGCCTAAGGCAATTTCAAATTTTTGACATAAAGAAAAATTAAATATCCAAAGTTTAAAATGTCTTTAGACCTTAACTAAGATAAACTTCGGTAGGCAGAAAATAACTGTTGCCTCTTTGTTTCTCAATGAATCAAATTTGAACAGCAACTTATTCGTAAATCGATGCAGACATTTCTTTGTCGTATTCCAGGGTACGCCCCGTGCACACAAAGGAAGAACAAGTGAAAGAGAAATGGCAAAATTTCTAGCAGAATAATTCCTTTACACTAAGGCTAAATAATGTTATCAACTCAAACTGAAATCATTTAATTAGGCTTCTCGATATCGACCAAACTCGGCCGTTATTCGAATATGTTACGCAACTTTACAAACGAGAAATTTTTCAGTCGATAATAAGAAAAACGTATATTTCATCTTCAGCTATATACTCTCTCTGCTCACTACGGCGAGTCCATAATCCGCGGCCATCGAGTTTATTCAATCGAATTTACTCAGTATCGAGAACTACAAACCAGCTCCAAGCTGAACGACCAGTACGTCAGAAGCGAGTGAAGAGATATATTTTCTCTATCCTTTTTTTTTTATACCTACAATAGTAATAGCTTCCCTTTTCGATTAGATTAGCGTTGATTAGTTGTATCTTCAACATCTCAATATCTCATCTGTATTTCAGAACAAACGAGACAGATGCTACTTGCGAGTCCTTCTAAAATGGTTGGTCCTCAAGCGCGGCGGTTTTGCTGGTTCATCGGAAAATTGTACAACAATTTATCGCCTTCGTCGTCACGCTCCTCCAAATTTGGTCGAATATCAATGACTTTGTTTCTTTGTTGACGACAAGTTGAGTAAACTGATTTCATCTGCTTTTCTCATGCAAGCATTTACTGAGTAAGCTACTACGTGGGAACATAATTAATTAGTAAACTTAGTTGATCGGAAGAAACCGTTGTTTCAATTTCAAGCTTTTTCGCAACATTTATTTTTAAAATCAAAATTTGTGCTCTTTAGCTGTCTGTGGCTATAGCTTCGACTATAACTTTAAGGATTTTTTTTTTACATCAGCAACACACAAGGAAATAAACAATTACTTTTGCCGTTGGTATGGAAGTTAAATATAGATATTTGATGTTTTGCATTTATCTCCATATATATATATAATATACTGAAAGCATTCTCTTGTCCCATCTAAACAGATTTATGTAAAATTTATGCAATTTAGTTTTTTGGAACGTCGAATAAAAACAAATGAACGAAAAACGAAATTAAATTTTCATCGCATTGTCATTTTGTTTGTCATATGTTTTACAACTGTTACGCTGATTGAGTGACTATTTATGGAAATTGTGCGAGTTAGTAAAGGGTTAAAAGGGCGAGTATAGTCATCGAGAACCACAATTGCAATCTTTTCATTCTGTAATAGTCAACGCAATCATTTGTGACGAATAAGCGAAAAAGCCATCGTACCCGTTCGCTCCCATTTCAACCACCGTTACCAACAATAACAATGACATTGTCTTGGTTACAATGGCATCTTGCAAAACGGACTAAGATGTGGAGATGCAGTAGATAAAAACGTAATAGTTCCACCACAACACAAATGACAGTCAGTCATTGAGACCGTTCACTATTTACCTCAGCTCAGTAAGTGCGTTGGTTAAGCGTTCAGTCAAATCATTAAACCTTAAACATTCTCACGATAAATAGCAAGAGAGACAGAGAGAGGGGAGACAGAGAAAAAGGAAGACAAACTCCTGCTGGCAACCAAAAAGCAACAGTCGCAACTTGAAGTCAGTCATAGACAAGAATAAGAAAGTGTACCTTTCCTCCTTGTTAAAATTTACGTTACGTGTAGGGCAAAACAAAACTACAGAACAGAAGAACAGTTAGTTGATCAAACAAAATTTTGTCAGTTGTAATAAAAGTTTGTCTTTTTCTACATCCTACAGCGTATGCACGTATGTATGTATGCGCTCTCAGTATATCCTGTCAGATTTTCTTGTTATTGCCACTGAAAAGTTATAAGACAAGAGCACACACGCACACACATATGTATATATATATAAATATATATAGATATATGTAACTACAGTGCTTCAACGCTACATACGTACATTCGCACGTGCATATACGGGCGTTGTAGTTTATTAAAATTGCCAGCTAGAAATGACATGAGCATAAAAAAAAAAGAAAAAGGAGAAGAGAATGAAAAACAAGAGTCTGTGCTATCGTTCACACGTATGCACACGTACGCAATGCACTCATATACCTTTAGAGTGAAACAATGTTTGTATTGGTTTCTTAAACGGCTTCTGCAGTTGCAATAATCAGGAATATCTTGTTGGTTACAACGACAACAACAACAACAACAACAACAGCAATTGGAACGAAAGCAAAAACTAAACTGACTACACAGGTGCATACGCACACACACTTATGCCTTATGGATATTTGTCAAGTTACCTCTCTGTCTCTGGCAGAACTTTTTGAACTTTAGTTAACACACACTTACGTACAAATGCCAAAAACTTGAAAAATTTTTTCCCAACTTTATTTCATATTTACATATGTACTTGTTACAGTTGTTTTTCTATGGCTACAATGCTGTTGGTGCTTTTTGTATTTTTTATTTTAATATTTCTTAATCAAAGTTTATTATTTTTATTCTTTGTTTATTTCGGTTGTTGTCGGATTAAGACCTTCGGAGATTTATGTAAAGTTAAAAAAACAAGTAGAAACATTATAGACAGCTTTGATCGAATCGTTTACACTCATCACTGGCATACTAAAAAAGATTTTACACAAAGAGAAAAACAAAATTTTCTTACTCTATAACAATTAATGGGCGTGGCTGATTCTTCTACTTTTAAAAAGTATAAGTGGAAATTTAAATTGTGTATATGGTGCAGTTTATGGGTAATTAGCAAAAAACATGAGAAGCCAAAGATTTCTAATCTTTTAGTGCATTGTAGGCGTGTCTATTGACTAGTTTGGACCATTTTCAAAGTCTCCATTTTTGCAAACGGGACAATTTTTACCATAAATGCTATGCAATACTATGGGAGTCGGACATATGGACAGACGGACATGCTTGAACCGAATTCAGAAATTTATGATCATTAAAACTATATATTTTATAGTGTCTCCGAAGCTTCTGGGCGTTGCAAATAGATTAACGAAATGAATATACTCCTGATCCTTCGACGATGGGGGAAAAAAGTGTTTTACAAAAAACATTTCACTTACATGCAACGAAAAATTTCACAAAATTCAATTATCTCTGCGGACTAGTTTCACAGAACGTTTCACTCACTTTTCGAAAATCGAGATTATCTGCACACTTTTACTATATTTCAGTGAGTGATGGTGATAAGAGAGACTACAATAATACAGTTTTCAATTGAATTCACTCTATTTATATTATTACCATCAACATATCCAAGAATTATCTGGACAAGAACGCATGCATTGCAAGTACAGCAAAGAGCTCAGGCTAACTTGAAATAATTTTGAAAAGGTTCGGCTTACTTTGGGACCATGATGGTAAACAATTGAAGAAGTTTTTATGCTTTTTTAGTTTTCAACACGGTTCTACCATATCTGCATTTCTCACTTAGGCTTGGAAACATCTTAGATTCGTTCCAGGTCTAAAAGCAAACAATGAGTTTCAAGCGATCACAATTCTCTCATACATTTCAATAGCATGTCTGGTTAGAGGCAATTGCTCACTAGTAGTTCGTCACGAGTTCGAGACGATAGATCATAAGTAAGCCACATGTAAGTGGCTATGTATATATATATGTATATATTTACTTAGATTACGTAGGTTCGCTTTTAATACGTTAAGTCTCAAATATCGGGTCCTGTTTATTTTATCTTTGCTACTTGATAGATATTCCTTGCTATAGCCTCACAGTTTACTTCTACTTCTTCTTCTTAATACTACTAGATCATTCGAAGGCATTTGATAGCGATGATGATAAGATGTTTTATCGAAAGCTGGACAGATTTATCTAATTTCTTCTCTACGGCAGTGAGCTCTGCTAGCTCTTATCGTACGAATAGATGTCGCTTTCATGTAATGAAACTACTTTCTGCCCACTTCGAATGCAACGAAGTATGCCATAAAGATTAACACTAGGCCGCTTATTGCATTCTCTATATATGCATCAACAATTTAACTAAACACTTCGCACGCTATGACAGTCATATATGTGCGAATGATGCGCAGCTTTATATAAAATGAAAATTTGAGATAAAAGGTGATGACGATGATTGAAAAAAAATAAAACATTAGGCAAAGGTCTAATGGACAACAAGTCTAAATGGTTTCTCTTTTACAGAAAAAGGATGATCATCTCAGTTGTTGCTGTTGTAAGTAGATAGACTGCCTAAAATCTAGAAAGATTTGACTTCAATCTTGACTCGATCATGTAAATGCCTCCACTGACAAGACATTCCTTTGACCACAGCATTTGTCAACATCTTTCCATATGCGCTACTCATTAGCAAAGGCACAAATAAAGGAGAAAGCGCAATGACGCGTTATTGCTCTTTTCAGGATGGCGCTTCAATTATTTTTTATAGATGATCAATCACTTCGTGGTATTGCTAACACGTGTAACACGGTAACTGTCAAAAAGAAATGAGCAAAGAGAAAGAGACAGTGAGTGAGTGGCCGCAGCTTAGTCTGTGCTTCTCCTTAACGAGAAGTTTTATATCTTGGCCATCTGCATGTGTGCAACGAACAAATAAAACAATGAGATTAAAGAACGCAGGTGAAGAAATGGAGACGATCTATTTTAAATTTAAAGGTTACTTAGGCAATTTGTGTTTATTTTATAGCAATTTTAAATTTCTTTTATATTTTATAATTTACTCCACATTATTGTATAAAAAGCGACAATCAAAGCAATAAAAGGTATTTATTTATTTAATTTAAAATATATTTCTCGAACTATGTTACTCGCGTGCAGGGAATAATTTCCAAATTAAGGGAAAATTAATTTAAAAAAAAAAAACGTTTCGATGATATTATAACATTAAAGCAGATTACGACGATTAATAAAATTTTTTATATTAAAATTACAAAAACTCCTTTCAGAGTCTCACAGGCACCTTAGCGAATGGGTGGATAGACGCCACTGAGCCTCCGTTACCTAACGAAATTTACGTGAAAACTTTCAATAATTTGTCTCACGATGACTTAATGCAAACAAGTTCAGTTTGTAAAGCCTGGTGCCGACTGACACGTGCACCTGAACTAAAACATAAATCGGATCTAACCATTGCCGAACAAAACTTAAAGTACATTTGCTTCGCAATGCGACGCAGTGCATGTTTTTTTTACCAAGAATCTTCAAATATTAAGGATATGTTGTTGTTCAAGTAAAAATTTATCTCAACTGAAGAATCCAGTAAAGGCGCATAGATGGACATTCAAAAATCTTCAAACCATGATCTGAACTGATCATGTCGTTGACCAATCGTTGACCCAATCCTTATAGATTTTAATTTAAATGCCGCGAATATGTTTGGAAAAATTAAGCGTAACAACTGGATTGTTTCCCGTCGACGATAGTTTACGCTTTATAAGTCGAAAGTAAATTTTACTTTACAGGCACCAAAAAACCTTTAAAAAATTTACTCAATTGAAGTAACGTAGGGAACCCACATGAGTTATTCTGGAAAATCGCCTTTAAACAATACTTTCAACTTCTATACTTAGGAATGCCTAATGATTACTGTTCCTTGAAATTGATTCTACATAAACGGTGTCGCTCTTGGGTATGCCTAGACAGGCGGGCCTTGGGGATACGGGAGAGCTCCGCCAAACATCTACAGATCGTGAGGAATTAATTGCACAGTTTGGGTTTGGTTTCTTTTCTCACCCTCCGTCACCCTGTATTACACTTGATCTGCAACAAATCAAGATCTCTTTCATGACATAGCTTCAAAAACTAATAAAACGTGAAATGAGTTAAAGCTGGTTATGTTCTCTCTGAACGGATATACATTCGGCGCGCTGGTTCGTTGCCTGCCTAATTTGACTGCACTCGTTTTAGAAGATCGTTTCTCAGGGATAACCGATGAACAAATGTATTGCATTTTTGTCACCTTACACGTATGCAACACCTTTCCCTATCACCGTGCAATGGCGTAATAAGTTTACCATATCTTTGCTCAAAACTCTAGTTTCCTTCGACCTTTATTCCTGTTGAAACTATACTTTGTTGTATTGTGCTAATATATACTGCAACAAGTTGCTTGGAACAAGTGTGCAAGGTATGTTTGTAGCAAGCGCAAGTGTGACAGCATTTCAATATAGTCTTCTGAGATTTTAGATGTCACTTTACCGACTTACTTAGACATTAAAAATCTTATACTTTTGCATAAGATTTGTATGTCAAACTACAGTTTGTCAAATCCAAACGTACGGTAAATATTAGACTGCCGGATCATAAGTGCCTTGCGCCTTCAAGACAGTTTTTTTTATTAACATAGTGAAATTATGGAATTCCCTGCCTGTGGGTATCCAGTCAATTGTCAATATTCGCAAGGTTTTCTCTTGACCGGTATAAATATATTAGTCTTTAACCTAAGTGCATACTTCAGCTTAAGGTATCTGTATTAATTTGATATGTGAATCGCAAGAGGCTGCTGCCGATGTAGTTTTTCGGGACGATTTATTTTGCTAGTATTGAACGATGATACTAAGAGACTGAATCTCAGTTGGTTGCAATGAGTTGTATGCTACCATCATGGTGCTGGTGCTAATAATCGTCAAAGCATATTGTACTGTAAGAGACATATTAAATGACGCCTTGTTAGTTATTAAACGAATTCTTAATCTAAGGTTAGTTTAGTAAATAAATGAAAAAAATATTCCTCTGTCCCTCTGACCCCCTGTCCGTCTTCCGGACAAGTGTAGTGTCTGTAGTGATAAACATTAGCCTCAAATCTTAGCACAAGCATCGAGAAGTTCTTGTACGTGGATTGGCATTGAAAGCGATCCCAATCGATCGAAGGACACGCCTGCAGTACAATGTGCAGCAAATATATTTCTGTGTGCATTTTAATGTAAACGTGGTGCGTATGGAAGATTCCTCCACAGACGATTATAAATTTCTTGCTTATTTTTCACTTTGTTGTAACTTATTTATTTATCTCGTCATTATTGTTGAAACTAGTCAATTATTAACTATTATTTTTCTTTTCTTTACTCATCAGTATTCTTATTACTTCTTATTAGCCCTGCATTCTTATTTCCCTCAAATATATATACCTACCAACCATATCTTTATTGTTCGATAAATTACCAAATGAGACGATTGCGAGGAGGTACTAATCCACTGCCAAACAAAACATATGAATGTAGATGCTTGTTATATTGCAGGGTCATTGAAGATAAAATAAATTGGAATGAAAATGAAAATTGAATTTTGCTAAGAAATTTTCTTTCAAAGCTTTCACATATCGACCGCAAATGCGATTGAACTAAAAATTGCACTAAAATTGTTGCAACTTGTATTGAATATTTTATCTATATATTCGTTAAAACCGTTGAAATGACTGAAAAGCTTTCAATGCACGCGCGTGTAATAAAATTCATTAATAAAATCATTGTGAACAAAAGCAACAAAGCCTGATTAATTTTTTAATAAAAAAAAAACTTTTTCTTGTTTTTTTCTTACAAATTTTGACAACTATATCTATATAAACGCGAGTTACATATGCGTCCGGATAACCTAGTTTATCATTACGAAAGACAAGAATTCATTTATCATTTCTTACTGACAGGAATAGTTTGCTGAACTCACAATAGCAACAATATACGATAAGAAAGAAGTGGAAAAGAATTGAAGGAAAATATAAAAAATAAAAAAATAAATAAAAGAATAAAAATCCTTTATATCCCGTTTTTTCCTTTTCTCATTTACTAACTAAAACGTGCTCTATTGCTACTAAAAGCTAAAAGCCAGCTGTCAGCCTACATATTTTGGACGACGTGAATAATAACTGTAGACACTGACTTTTGTATGAATGATAATAATGTGTGTGTATGTGTATGTTAAAATAATATATTATTATTATTTATTGCTCGTTGTTGTTGATGCTGGCAAAAAACAAAAAAAAAATAAACTGAATAAATGAAGATTTTTTGAGCAGATTTTTTATTTATATATATA
Source organism: Glossina fuscipes (assembly GCF_014805625.2). NCBI lineage: Eukaryota > Metazoa > Arthropoda > Insecta > Diptera > Glossinidae > Glossina > Glossina fuscipes. Next base: position 19,386,170 of record NW_023998416.1, read on the forward strand.
TATATATATATATATATGTATATATATATTTTTCTAATTTATTTTTTATTTAGTTCATAATCGTAATCAGTAACATTATTCTCTGCAGTCCGGTGTTACTGTTTTGTTTTGTATTTTGCTTTAGATTTGTTTTTCTCTCTATTCATTCTTTTTTAACAAAAGCCATAAACAACGATGAAAAGAATAAAATAATGACTAAAGATAAATGCAAATGTGTCCGGAATTTTCAATTATGACTAAAACTATGATTATAATTTTTCATACATTCTGGTTATTTTTCAGTCAACTACATGCAGTCACTTTCAATACAGACAAGTCTCTACCAATTATGTACAGCTATGTTGCAAAGAAATTTATCGTCTTTGCAAAATAGATGCACATGTATATATATATATATATATAGTACATATATAGTACCTCTGTACAAAGGCAAACTTGCCAACGAAGAAAGATGGCTTGCTTACCATTCTAATCGCTTTGCCTCTCTCGCCATAGACTGCAAGCGACGGTTACTGGTATTCATTCATAACTATTCACACTCTGTGTATATAAAACACAACTTTTTTGCATTTTTTGTTTTTTTCTTTTATACCACAGTTCACAAAGTAATACATAAATTCATTTAATTCTACATTTTTGCATATATATCGCAGTAGTTATGTGAGTTACGTTCAAGTAGCAAAGCCAAGTTAAACCAAGCCAAGTTAAATTCTCGTCTCACCGTTTGGATCTCTATACACGGAGATAGCCTACCAGCCTTCCAGCCTCTTTTCACTTGGGATTCTTTACATAAATTCTTGAGATATTATGAATTTGTGAGTATGTATGTTGTAGAGTTACATACTGCCTATGTACGGCGTCTTATACGAAAAAATCAATATATTCCTACAGACACACTTTACTATCTCTCACTTATCGCAGCGCAGCGTCTTCTATTAGTTCTCAAAGCCATTCATCATGTATGTACCAATGTGCTTGAATGTGTGTGTTTATTTGTGTGTGTGTGTGTGTGTGTGTGTGTGTGTGTGTGCATGTAAGGTTATGTAATTATTAGAATTTTACTTTTATTGCCAATAAGTCATTGCCGTCGTGCTTGTCGTCTTCGTTAAAATGAAAATTTTCTATTGAAAGCAAATTTTCGCCTTCACCTAATTTTTATACTCAGCGTTCAAAAACTCAGATGCATCAATTGTGCCAATCCATTTGTAACACTTAGATCCCAGATCTTATGTCGATTTGAGGCTCAGTGTTCCGAAAAATTGTGAGCCTCTCGATCCAAATAAGATTGCGGGTCAATTTCATCCAATCCGGTGAAGTGAGTTATTATTTATCTTATTTCAAGTCCGTAGATCAAATATGAAGATAAAGTGCATTTGTACTCCAAACAAAGTGAAAAATGAAAAAGTGAAGCCAAAAATGCATTACTGAGCTGATTTTGAAAAGCTAATCCCATTCATTTATTTAAATGTTTAGCTTAGTCACTTAATGCTATTCAGGATGCGAATGGCACAACCAATATAAACAATGGTGTTCTTGATCTTATACTCGTTAATTATAATCAGCGATTAATTCGTACCCCTAAACCTTTGGTTAACGTGGGCGACATACATCATACCGCAATTGAACTGATCCTTTATGTACATCTATCTCTCTTAAATTTCCAAACAGTTGCCATACAAATCTAAGCTAAGCAGATAAACCGATAAATACATAAGCAAATAAGTAAATAATGGCGTGTGTACAAGTAGATAAATAAATCAATAAGCAAATGGCGTGAAAGCTATAGCGCGAAGATTGATGTGAAATTTCAAAAGAAAAAAGAATACTTTCCCCGAGATAGCCAGAAAGTTCAGTGCGAATGACCCTCCGCGTTAGATATCCAAAATTCACCTTCAGTGCCCAGAACGTTCTAAGTACGTTTTTCAATTTTTGTATTTGAAGTTTAGTCAAATATATGCATACTCTATATATACATAGAGGCAAGGAGAGACCTATGTTTACATACTAAACAGACATAAAGGCATTCACTTTGCCAAGTTGTTATAGTAATGCTCCACATTCGTGAGTCATACTTATGCACACTTGTGAGTATGGATTTTCGATGTTTAACTTAATTATAGAATAAGAAAAAGAGTCCATCAATTTTACATACAAGTAATGAAAATCTCAAATATATTTAATGAAAATCAATACATGAATAACTTGAGGTCAACGTATCTTGTTTTCTTATGCGACTCTTCCGGCCTACCGATGATTTTCTAATCGATAAGAAAAAAACCTTTTGTCGCACAAAGTAATTTTCTTTTTATTGAAAAGGAAAACCTCTACGTGCGCTAAAGACTGCTTAGGAAAATCCATTTTTTATATGCGAAACGAAAATATGATTTAAACGAGAAAAAAGTTGGCATGTAAATATGCAACATCCACCACCCATCTTACCAATCGCAGAATTGCAAAAATCACTTTCATCATCAACGAAGACCATATGAATGCGAATCCATCCTTTTAAACGATTTACCGTCACATGACATTGCATAAAATAATACGTTAAACAACAAACGACAAGTAAAGCTGAATCTCTGCAAAATGTATACAAAAAGAGACAGAAAGTAAAAAAGAAAATCGGTTTCCACTACACAATAACAACAACAAATACAAATTGAAACTTATTGAAACTATTCCGTGCTCCTCTGTTTTGCTTCATACCAAGAATGATGATTGAACAATAAAATGCTGTACACATTTCCAGGTCATTGGCCAGTGTTGTTGTTGTTGTTAGTATTTCTACATTTTCACCAGATTTTTTGCACCGGAAACACAGAAACACCTCGTACACTCGGAAAATTCGAAAATTAATATGACCTTTAGATTTAGTTTTATTACCTGGTCTCGATGTGTTGAGCTCTACGCAAATCCGTCGTTCATATTAACCTTGAATATATATATTTAGTTATATTTTACTTTTCTTTATAAAATACATTTATTTACTGGATCTTCCTATTAATAGAATTTACATTAACTGTTAAGATCTTAAACTGATATCTAATTTAAGCCTGGTGATGACAGCCAATGCAGATCACCTTACTTGAACTTATCTTCGAATTTGTTAGCGAGCGGCCCGATTCGGATGGCTTAAGACTTCTGCAACAAATCTTATGGCACTTTCCTTAATTTCGTCTTCTACGACCGGAATGTTTAAGTCCTTGTGAATATTTGAATTACTTTTGCAGTAGAGAGCATCTTACATTCTCTTTTTGTAACTTGCGACGTTGGATGGACAAATTGTATTCCGTAGATCCATATTAGTTCAATAATAGGATTGTATAGATGTGTACTTTAGCGTATGTATTGCATAGAATATTATTCTTATATTTATTAAGCATATTACCTTTAATTTGTTTTATATCCGCCTGAGTGATCGAGTAGGCAAAGGATCTCGGCTAACAAATCAATGGTCTTGGGTTCAAATATCAAATACGGTGAAGATTTAAACAAAGCCGATAGCCTTGGGTGCTACAGGTTTAACACTTCAGTCTTAGATTTTATTTCTCTCGCTAAATTAATTGTAATAATAATAATAATAGTAATAATATTTTTTTAATATAGACATATGTTAATTGTAAGTTATTTTGTCCGTTTTAAAATTTCTCTAAGTGTGCTAATATTTATTACCAATGTTGATATTGTTGTTGTTAGCTTATTTGCCCTTAAAAAACAAAAAAAAAGAAAACGTACCACAACATGTTTGTTTTCAAAGCTCGAATCATATTGTAGTAGTAGTAGTCCTTAATGGCTAGAGTATGTGCATAAACCCTTTAACTTCCACTACTACTAAGCTAATACTACTGCTACTACTACTACTACTACTACTACTATTACTGCTATTACTGTCATAGCCCTTACTACTCCTGCCACTCCTTACCGTAAGTGAACAAAGTCTAAATTAAGTATTCAGCTATTTGTACGACTTAATGTATTTATGTATACGTATATGTATGTATGTATATGAGAGTAAGTCTTACTACATAACCTATTTGGCATTCAAACGAAAACCGTATATTTCCTCGAACTATTGTTTAATATATATATATATATATATATATACCTACGTATATGTTCGTATGTATACATGTACATATGTATGTTTGTATATTTATATATATCTATAGATCTGGTGCTATTGCTCTCTTTTGGATTGTGGTTTGTTTGAGTCGATTTTTGGTGTCAACGATTGCTTTTCTGTTGCAAGAAAACATAGAAAACAAAATCGCCAACCAACCAACTGTTATGTTATGTTATGTTAGAACACGTCGAGCATCAACATTTGCCAAATCCGTAGTGTTGTTGACATCCACTGCACGACGCCAAAAGATTAGACCGAATGAAAGATAAAAAGAAAAATCCTAAAGAAAACCTCGAAATACATTGAGATTTTTTTGGCCACCTTTGCAACCTTGCAGTAGGATGTCTTCGTGCTATGGCCGATATTTGAAGTAGAGGATAACAAGAAAACCCTGGATTTACTTACTTACGGAACCGAATTGGATTTTGAAATTTATGTTTGTAATTTAATTTCCCAAAAGGACTTACTGGTGTGCACCGTTGGTATTAAATGACTAAACCCAAACTAATACTTGGCCAATGCATACACAAATTATATATAAGTAAATAAAAACATATGTAAAAGATCATCATAAAAGAAATTTCATTTATTGGCATAAAATCTGATAAGTTTTTTATTTTTCTCCCTTTTGCTAGGATATGTAATATGGTGCCTGTCTTACTGGATACAAGGCAAGATATCTTAGCAATTACAAGAAATCAGATTAAACTTTCATAAGGTGTTAGGATGACAGAAATCGCTAAAATGCAACATTGTTCTCAACGTTTATGGCAAATTTTTTCGATTCTCAAGCTGAGATGTATTAATGAGAAAAAATTGTTGCTCTTTCTCTGTTCAATTGGACTCAGGCTAAGAAGATCAACTCTTATAAGGCACCTTAGGGTTTTCTGTAGAATTTGAAACATTAGAAATAAGAGAAAGATAAGAGATATGTCTATTGCCAGACTTTCAGGAATACACACTCACATATCCGAAGCACGTTCGTTATTTATTACGAATAACGATAACCATTTGACAGTAAAAGCTATTGCGCGAAGTTTTTGATACGAGAGATAATGATTCGATATTTTACCTGCACTAATATTTACCATCGTTGGCTTTGGTGAGCTCAAACGTAGGGTCTTAGCCCATGGTAAAATCTACAGCAAGTGATGAAGGTTTTCACCTAATATAAAATCGATATTTTCATTTCTAAGACCAGGAAAATGCTCACTGCAGACATTACGCAGAAAGATAAATCGACCGGCAGACAGACGAACAAAGCAATATTTTTAAATCGAAAATATATCTCATACTGATCCAGAATATATATATAGTTTATAAGATTTTTGAAGCGTCCTTACGGATGATGCAAAACGTTTAGGTAAGTTGAATGTGCCTCTATTTTTCGGTAGTGGAGGCGAAAAGAAAATGAAGAAAGATTTGATTACAAATAATAAACCATGAAAGATTTTATGATAATTAAGTATTTAAATAACATTTATTGATAACGTATACGCAACGTATATCAATAAATAAAGATTTGCACAGTTTTTGTTATTGATTTATAAAACTCTCTGTGGAGCGACTTCCTATAGGCTTGTCACGGACAAATTTATTAATTTCAGATATGTTGATTTGAGATTCCAACAAATAAACGTTTTCTGCTTGAGTTTGTATGCTTCAAAGTTTGTTACATTTGTTAAACTTTTTGGATGAATTTTTAAACTGAGCAGAAAGCGAATGTTGATTGGAGAGTTATGTATACAGTCAAACCTGTTTTTGTGCGGTCTTTTTTATGCGCTTTTTTTGTGCGATTCTTTTTGTGCGATTTTTTTTTTGTGCGGTATATGAATATCGACACATTGAATTTCGCCGAGAGGTTAGATCAATCTGAACTGTGTTGGCATCACTTTTTTTGCTATCAGTGTGTATGTACACATTGCAACAGCCATTTTCATACCTATTGCATTAGCCTATTTCATTAGGCATGCTCAATGTTCTTATGCATATATTGCATCAGCCAATTTCAATACATACTGCGCCATCTAATAACTTTAGTTAATTGCTGACCTTTTAACCATTAAGACAGGATTAATTTTATAGTGAGATTAAAGGTAAATTAATTGTTTTCGCGCGTTTTGAACTACGACGAGTAGTACATATTGAATTATGTACATTTTGAAAATTTCTCCTTGTTTAAAATTAGAAATTAAAATTTTTTTAAATGTTTCAATGTGTAATTTAATTATTTATTTTGTTTGGAAAATACTTTCTTGCTATTTCGTAAAGCTTTGACATATTTTCTAAGTGAGACTTTTTTTATGCGGTCCCTATCTACCGCACAAAAACAGGTTTGCCTGTATTTGTCATAAATTTCAGTTTTGTTAAGCACGATTTTTTTTTTTTAAATAAATAATGAAAACCGAAATGTATATAAAATTCCTTGATATAATATTAAATATAATAACAATAACGTTGCAGTCGTCAGACGTCATACATTGTTTCCACGCAAAGACTCACTTTTCATCGGAATTTTTACATGAGTCGACGTGATCCAGCCTAAGTAAAATGAACTGTTTTCAATTAAGAAGCTTATCGCTAGTGATTTCTGAAATATGATATGTTGAAGCCACAACTGACTAAAAATTTGGAGAAAATAAAACTGTTTCACCCCCTATTAACTCCAATATTATTTGTAACATAACTTGCATATATAGTCGTAGCATCATTGACCTAATTATGCCAAATGATGCCTTGCAAAGCACTTTCATTCATAAAGAGCAACGAATGCAACTTAGAATTATTGCGCAATGTTCAAGAGGATTCAAAGTCCGTATTATTTACTTACGCCTGTCAGTCGTCGGGTATGCATATCCTATAATATGCATACTTAATAGGCAACAGCAGCGCTTTCATCGCTTTGCTGAACGTTTTCTATTAAAGAATTTCTTAAGGTCGCAAAAATGATTGATAATTGAAATAAAGAAAGAAATTAAAAGCAATCCGACTATAAGTTGATTGCCTAACTAAGTTGTTTGCCATGCTATGTTTGGCTGAGAGCTCTAGCTCTTTTATAAATTATCCCAGTGGCAACTATTCGAGAGTCTCCATAACGCAAACATAGTTAGTAAAAACAACAACAAATTAAAACATTATAGTCGAACCAAGTAGTTCTTTCTCTGGCCTACAGCACTTCAACTATTAGAAACAAACGGTAAGAATTTAATAAGACAGCTATAGATTTTACCAGCTAATGCAGTGTAGAACTTTTTCCACATTTAGTATGCCTCGGTTTTTTCATCAAAGAGCTCATCATTCCTTTGCCCTCATTAGCGAAGCAGCATAATATACCATTATTTAAAACTTGTTGCCATATAAACTTTCATTTGTTTTATAAGAACTCTTTCGGAGGTTATTGAAAAAATGATCCCACTCGATCTAAATTTTTCTCATGCCATTACTACGTCTGTATATTGGTTTCTATCGGTTTTCGCCGAAATATCAAAAACGGGAGTCTTTTTTCATACAATGGTTTTTCCATTAGTGAATTCAAATAAATTTCAGTAGCCTTCGTCGGTAAGTCCAAAAATTTGCGAATGTATGAAATTTCATAAAATCATCTTGAATATTTGCGACCTGAAAATTAAAAGTTTATGTAGCAAGTGGTTCCAAAAGTTGTTTCATCTCATCCAAGGTTTCAAAATTCTGTTGCCATGTCAAAAAAGTATTGCTTGTTACCGAGCCAGAAATATAAAACATTGCAAGCCCTTTCCGTACAATGATTTTTTTTACATGTGGTGTTTTATGGGTCGATCCAATCAACTTTTAATAAAACTCATCTTTAGGTCACAACATGTCAGTACACAAGTTGACATGAAATCTCTCGAAAATTGCGAATTGCTGCATAAAAAAAACATTAGATAAATTTCAGATGAGCGAACAGTCTTCCATTCGGCAAACGCTTCCGACTCGATTGATGCAAGAAATGCTAGAGCTCTCTCAAGTCGTTCTGTACACAAGACAACATCAGTACAATGAACAGAATTTGAGATGTGGTTTGGCCATAGAAGTCTAAATATATCGAGGCCAGATCTCGTATCCAATGCTGAAGACCTGTTAAGAATAAAATCTGAGCGTGAGTTGTTAACGTGTATTAAAAAACGAAAAACATATGAACTCCTTCCTATACTTAATAATGGAAGGCCATATCGAAGGCTGGTATGGGCAGAAGGCATATGTCATGGCTGCGTTATAGTCGAAATCAGGCAGAGCTAAGACGCGTGGATGAAATTAAACACACAGCAAGGAATCGAGAATATTTTTGCTCTTTAGTTAATAAATATAACATCATAAGGAATAAGATCATCAAATGAAAGAAAAAAAGAGGGACCAAAAATGTGATCACTATATACAGTAATAAATGCGTAATAAAAGGCAGAGATTATAGAATAAGACAAGTGGGGTATGGCATCAAATAGTTGATCTTATTATTAAGCTTTAACTTGACTTCTTTTCTAAAAGGGTAATGTGCCCCGCAGATGCTAAGTAGAGAATAAAGTCTTAAAAGCAAACGGCAGTCAGCAGAGTTGGACGTTTGGAATGTGTGATTTCTTAATGATTGAATTTTGTGTACATCTTTGATCAATCCAATTCGTCAAATAGCTGAATTTTTCTTTAGTGATTTAAAGCGGAAGGTAAAAGTCGAAGTTACTCTAGGTCCTCTTTATGAAACTTCTCTTGGCAGAGAAATCCTTTAATACCTAACGATAAAGCCAGGAAATTCTGCGCTAAATCGTACCGAGATGCACAGTTAATTTGCAATTTCTTCTATTTTTATTTTTTATTTTTTTGTGGTAACCTTTATAGTAACCCTTACTAACTGGCTACCTTACTAAGCTACTTATATCTACACATGTGCATAAATGCGATTTTACTGACCATTTACTACAAGTATTGAATTTAATTGAATGGCAAAGAGCACGCACCTGCACGTTGCACCTGTACGTTGGTTGAATATCTCCTCGCTTTAGTAGGAAATGAGCTTTCATAACAAACACTAGTTATCATTAAAGCGATGTTGATAATAAAAGTGATTTAAGTAACATTTTTTTTATTTCTCTCCCTCTCTCTCTCTCTCTCTCTCTCTCTCTCTGATTCTCTTAAAAGGAGAACTTTTACATATTCAGCTTAGAACGTTATCTGAGTTTTTAGCTAGGATTCTCTTAAATATTTACTATGAGGCGAGAGAAAGAGGCCTTTGTGAAAAGAGAAATCATTTTAAAGAAAAAGCTTTCACACATATAAATTATAACGGTATAAAAATTTCAATGAAAAAGGGTCGTTGTATCTTTACTCAACATTTAACTTGGTAAGCAATCAAAGTGAAGCAAAAAAAAAAAGAAAAAACAGAAAGCGATACCACATCAAGGTCAGCTTCCCATGCATATGTGTAGGTTGTAACGGCTGATAGTTACAATTCTAACGAAGTTTAATCGTGCTTCAGTTGGTACAGCAGCTTAAGCATTATCTAGTGTCGTATCATAGCACACCTACTCCTTTCACATACACACACATACATAGATTCATGCAACAATTTATGCTCCGATAAAGAAAGAACCAAAGCTTTTCAAAAAGATTTTTAAGCATATTATGTGCTTGAGCGTGTTTCTGCACATATGTGTGTACGTATGTGTATGTGTATATATATATATATATATGCATAAGGTCTCGCTTGTTCTTTACTCTAAGCCTCGAGCAATTTTGCGAAGAAAACAAAGACAACAAATAATAGCAATAGCAACGGCAACAGCAAAAGACTTTTGACAACATATGCTGTTGCTCCAACGTAAGTCTGTAATGCTGATATATGCTTTAACTGCTAAAACAATAATATTTACTTACTTATGCGCTCTTACTTCAGACAGAACGATGGCAGGGTTAATAATAAAATGTAAAGTTCATTCAACTTGAATATCGATTTGTAATTTTTGTCAAATATTTTAAACAATTTTATTATCAATTGCAGTAAAGTTAGATTTACCTAAACGTTTGCAACGTAATGCCGAACACACATAGAATGTGAAAACAAAAAATCCTAATCATTATCAGAAACTTGGCACATCTCTTGCGAATCTCATTTGCTTTGGAAGGCTTTAAGATGACGTTTTCAGCATAACAAGATGGCGATGAGTCACTCTCCAAATTCTCTTAAGGGTAATAGGGATTCGTCGCTTGCCGCTTATTTTTTTTTTTTACACGTACATGCGTACATGCACACGCAGCGCTTCATATTAAAATTATATTTGTTATGATATTTACGCGTTCTTTGATAACTACATTTAGTGTGACTCAAATATTTATGAGTGTAGTAATAACAAAAACAACGATATAACTATGACCTCATAATTTTTAATAAACACAATATTTATGGTTTTTAGTACATAATCTAAACCGACCGCAACTGTTGTTACCAATAAACATTTAAATTGTCGGGCATTTCACATGTGTTTTACTATTAAAAAAAAAAAAAAAAAAAAAAAAAAAAAAAAAAAAAAATTCCATACGCTGTTAACCATGCCTATGTATGCCTTTCCCTAAAAAAATATTTATACTTATATCCATGAATAGCACACATATACACATGCATCCATTTAATAATTTGATGCTATTTTACGTTCAATTTGGTTTAAGTGTAAATGATGTATATTTAATTTAATTTATTTTATACTACATATATAAACTCGATCTAACCGACCAACTGACACAAAAAACCACGTTTATCTTCTCAAATTAGCCACAATGTGTTTTTTCTACATTTAAGCCGTTTTATAAACCAAAATTAAAACTTTATGTATTGTGGCGAACGCACGCATTTACACTCCATCATCACCCTATAGTATGGATGAATTCTACGCTCTCGTTACATTCTCTATTTATTTGGGCTACGATTGTCTATTAATGATGACCAAAAAAAAAAAAGCTTATTTTTTGAACAGAAATTTGCATTTTATTTGCATGTTATGTTGAAAAACTACTCTGACTTTTGAGAAACAAAATTTATTTTTATTTAATTACTAAAAGCATTCATTCGAAAAAAAAAATTAATATAAAAAAATGTGTTATTTAAGTAGACTAAAAAACATAAATAAATATAGTATATATAAAAGAATTCATAAAATAAAAAAAAAAAATAATTAAATAAAAAAAGAATTAATTTTGAAAATAACAAATAAATTTAACAAGCAACGTAATCATTTTTCACTTTGAGCGAATCTTGTCTAGCCACCAACTTTATATAAAGCAGAAAAAGAAATTGTATTTTTTATGGTCATGATCTTTGTACACATCTGGCGCGATCGCCTAAGGGTGCATGGAGAAATATCTATCTCGTAATTATTGTTACACTTTATGAGTAATGAAGAAATAAAATGCAAATTTTTTCGTTTTTAAAAAAGAGATGTTTTTAGTTTATAATACATTTTAGGAGTGAGTTTTGACCAATTTCATCTATTTTACACATCAGCCTACGTGCAAGAACTTTCAAGGTTTTTGGCAAATTTGAAGTCGTTATCTCAATTTCTCCCACCGGCAGAGTATTTATTGTACAAGAACGGACGGACGGACAGACATGCATGCAAAACTGACAATTGTTACTTTGCAGAATCTCCGAAAATTTCTATTCTGGCCGTTGCAAAACCTTTGACCAAACAAATATATCACTTGGTTTTAGGTAGAAAAGTTGTTTGAAACACCTTTCGAAATACGATGCATATGAGGCAAAAAACTTTAAAAGTTAGATGGACGCTTATTTCAGTTAAGAAAGCACTCCTAACCTATTCCCGAGCTACTTTTTAAGTCCTCCAGTTTGCTTTTATAATCTCAAACGATTCAGAATTGTTGCACAAAGACTAAAAAGTCATCCATAGCGGCAAGCTAAGTTTGGGTAACCATGTTTCCGGAACTTTCGGCTACAATTTGCTGTACAAGGAGGTAGAAGGAATAGTAGTTATCAGGCCCATAGTTTAGCTTTATCGACATTTTTGCAAGAGCGCCTACTATATCAGGAGTAACCTGCTAGCAAAGCTTTCTTCGTTATGCTACTATTTTCATTGCGAAGCTCTAATGCTCTATACATGTCTGGTCGAAACGAACCCAGCTATATCGACTTCAAACAATAACATATAGACTGTGGGTAACCAAAATACTGTCAGTGCTGTCAAGTGCTGCACGCAGAGTGAAAACAAGAAACCAATGCTTGACATTAAGCGCATTTTGGACATCCATTGTGAACGAATTTCCCTATTTCCTGTTCCCTATTAACTTACAACAAAACCTTATAAAAATGTAAGCAGAGTGATGCTTGTTCTTCCAAATCGTTTGTATTTTTTTAAAGGACTGTAATAAAATTTAAGGAGCCGAATTTCCCGCCTGTCCAAAACTCACCGACTGCAGGAATATATGGAAGTTTGATAAAATACTCAGGCGTCTTAAATACATTTATTTTTTTTGTTTTATTATAAATAATACTAGTAACAAGTCCATTTTAGTTTCATGAATAGAGTTTTAATGGATGCACTAATGAGTGCAATCGAAGTAATTTACAAACTAAATTCTGCATAGTTAAGGTGTGTGTTGTTGAACCAATTATAATAAAATCAGTTTTATATATCAATTTTACATTCAATATGACAGAAGCTTAGCAGTATTTGTTCACACCCTTGTCTATGGTTCTCGCAAAGAGATAAACGAGCAAACAAACAAGCAAACGAAAAAAACAAATAAACGGGGAAAAAAAAACGGACATTTAAGAGGCTATAAAATAGTGTAAACCCACAGCCATAGATGCTATCAAAATCCGTTTAAGTATAATAGACATTCAGTTCCTTGACGAAATTGAGGATAAACGGACATTGAAACACCGTAAAAAAGGATTCATTTTAAAAATAAACAAACGCATTAACCGAACACTTTGTAGCGAACGAAACAACTATTTTATAGTTTTATTATTATTGCAGCCAATGCATAAACACATGTTTGCATAGTCTACGTATAAAAGTGTTTGTGTATGTGCATGGGTGTGTCTGTTTATATGTGGATAAAAATGTATGTACACTTGTATCACTCATCTGTTCAAAAGGATTGAAAAAAAAAAAAAAAACTTCCAACTGTGAACCCAATACAGCTTAACTCAGCGGCACAAATTGTCTGACTTGTTAGCATCATGAAGTGTATGAAATGTTGTTTGTATTTGTGTATATGTTAGTGTGTTGTTGTGTGTTGTGCTTTTGTGCCCATTTACTATTCTCAGACAGGCAGGCCCCTACGCCCTCTATACCTGCAAAATTGTTCAATAATATTATTGCTGATGGTTTCGTGGCTGTTGCTGTTGTTGTTGTTATTGTTCTTGTACAGCTTTAAATCCGCAGGCTTTTTTTTCCTTTATTTATTTACTTTTTTTTTTTTTTTTGGTACTTCGGTTGCGCGCGTTGGCATATAAAATTTTATTATTTCAATTCCAATGCAATGAAATCAGTTTTCAATGTAGTTTTCCCCCCATCCACTCGCTTTTCCCGTCCTTTCCGTTTCTATCTTTTTGGTGTTTTTTTTTTTTTTTGTTGAATCACAGACAGACAAGATCTTTTTCACGTAGATACCAAACACACATACATGCGTCTATACCATATGCTATCTCGTACGTAAACGTACGTCGGTTCATATTCATGATTGAGGCGTCTATCTATCATCAAGCGAATAAATGGGCTGATGTGTGTGTAGGTGTGTGTGTGTGTTGAATGCGTTTTACATTTCATAAATAAACGCGTAATGACGAAATCACATTCACTCATCTATATATATATATATATATATATATATGTTCTATATGTTCTATATGTTATATATATATATGTTCTATATACCTATAGAACAAGAACTACAACAAGAACTACAATGATGCACATCCGCAATTTGTGATAATGTATGTTGCATGTGAGTGAGTTGTGAGGTTTTTAACTTCCATGCATACACCCCGAACTGCGTTGTTAATAATAATTCACGTTCATGACTAGTTTCTCTTCCCATTAAATTTACATTTACAACAAACAAGTTTACACATTTTCGAAATTTTATTACAAAATTTAAAGATAAATTTATATATATTTAGAATTACAAGCACAAGCTCCATAGCTTAGAGCATTAGTATAAGACTTCGGTTTAATGAATTAGAACACAAACTTTAATATTGTTCCGACTATCGAATATTATTTAAACGAAATATGAAAAGAAATTGATGTCTAGGCTTTAATTTTAATCATGAGATTGCATTAATCGTACTAAAGCTAACTGAGAAACTGCACCTGTCAGCAACAGGAAGGTAAATCGAAACGATTACAATAGTGTAATTAAATGACTTGAAATTATGATTGACAGCAAATAGTCATTCAAATCTCATCTGACGGATGTACGAAATGAGTAATGAATTTGCTCAACACATAGGCTAACAAATAACAAACATACGCGTTGCATAGGAAATTATAGAGTTTTTCTGCCAACCATTAAGTTCACTTTGCAAAGACGCAAAGGCATAAAATAGTACTCATGTATTTTAACGCATAAATAAAACCTTTAATCTATGACGTAGGGTAACAGTAGTTAATACCAACAATCGATAGATATACCTAAGGGTTTTCGGCTAGGAACATTTACTTCACGATGTTCGGTGATTAGACCTGCCCTCGCGGCCAAAGCAGCGATGTTCCCGTCTACTGACCACGGCTAGGAGTATCATTCTTAATTCGACCTACCTTAGTGAATTTTGAACTTCTTTCAAAAAAAACAAGTGCTCTTTCACTTCAATTTTTAATGGATTTTTTTTCAAATAAAATTCCACATGTTACGCCAAAACACGTTTCTACACATTTGCAGTTGAAATTCTCTCCTCCCATTTAATCCATAATAACTCGTTACAAAATCAATTGAATTTTTTTTTCATTTAGTCATTCTCTGCATTTATAAAACTATCCGTTCTCCATCTACGTGAACGTATAAATAAACTACTTTCCGTATTGCTTCGATTTACGCTATCATATATCTCACTACACTACACTTACCATTTCTAAGTCAATTTTCAACACTTACAGTTGCTCTAAACTAATCGGGTAGAAGAATCGCGACAGATTTACATTTTTTCTTTTCAAGTTTACACCCATTTATTCTGACAATTCGGTCAAAAACAGCGTAAACTTGCCGACATCTATCGGTTTACAAGTTCGCACCGGTCAAATGTGCTGACTTCACCGAAAATTCATCTCCTTGCCTTTGCCGGTTTCTACGTTACAAAACACTATGATAGGCTGCCGTACAAGCCATGCTACAAAATAATTACAACTCTGAACCTTTGTCTCATGGGATCAAAAGGGGGGACGGACCTTATGTGGAAACGTCTGTAAACAATTTGGTCCACTATTTAACATATTTCAGGAACTTCCGCATCATTTCGTCTTCGCAGCGCAACATTGCCCTTTAGGCAAGCATCGAGTATACATAAATTCGCTCGCCATAGACATAATTAAATGAGGACCCAAGCGTTTCTAGAAACACAAGCACATGCACGCAAATTCAAGTAATCCATTGCTGATACATGCGGCAGCATTAAATCATAAGCTTAACTAATATGAATGCATACTAACTTTCGATTTAACAACTTTGTGTATGAATCTGTGTTCGATATGTGAAAACATACAAAAATTGTGCAAAAATATATAGAGACTTTGACATAATTTAGCGAGGGAACTAAAAGAGTGATATTCGTATTGCGGAGAACTTTTATTACTTGCGCAATGCTCTAATAATTGTCGATGTCAGAGTTGAGCGCTCGGAGATTATTAAAAAGTTCGTAGCTTAACTTTAATCGCAAATATTTGTATTAAATATTTGTTCTGTATTTCTTAGAGAACGTAGGCTACATTTCTTTTTCATTCCGCTTTTTGTGAACGTTGTTGTGGACGAATCAGGCCCGCTTTCAAAGAAAGCCTCTACGAAACAATATGAACCTATCGCTTCAGATAAGTGTTTAGCGAATGCTCGTAACTTACGAGATCCATGAGATGTTGTCTGAAAAATGGGCAGGACAGGCGTTAACCTATGCTGACCAAAGATAAGTATTTGATAGCATGTGCTTTGTGATCTCAAAAAAGGAAGAACGAATTTATTTTATGTTACTATTCGCAAGTGATACCTCATTCAAAACAACGGCATCGGCATAGGAAGATATCCGAAGTAAAAAAGAGATAAATAGAGTAATTAATTGTTCATAACTTAGGACTGTATTAAAATAATTAATAATTTAAATAATAATATGTGCAAATAAAGAGACCACTGACTGGACACACAGAGCTACATTGGTTAAAAATCCTTCGCTGATCGAGAAGATGCGAACTTAGACATTCAAGGCGTCTTCCCGGATACCACAAGCGGTAGAACGAACTCAATATGTCTTTATTGTCGTCTTTTCCCCTGAAAAAAAAAAGAAAAGCGAATAAGATTTTCGAACCAAAACGTTGGCTTGTATTTCACATATCTTAGGCAAAGGCAGCTAACTGTACAATACTTGTTCAAGTCCAAAATCGTGTATCCCTAAAAAATGCAAAGACGAAATCCTTCATTTTGCAACTCTTACAAGAACTCTGAATATTGAATGTGACTACTGCTCACCCCATTAGTCCTTACCTCTGTTACGCCTCGAGAAATAGACTTTCTTTCCAAGATATTCAGCTGTAATCTTACCCTAAGGTTCAAAAACCACTGCAGAATCTTAACGTAATTTCAACAACGATTCGAATATTTATTCTACGCTTTATATCATTGTTCGATATAATCGAAGGAATGGAAGAAGTAAGCACTTCAAGCCAATACATTTCGAAATTTACGAATGTAATTATTATCACTCGCAAGTGAAGCTTCCTTCTACAATTAATAAAAACATTCAAACCGACTAAACATCAATCCATTACATTTTCCATGAATTTATTAATAAACAAGATATTGATAAAATATTTAAGATACTATTACATTAGCTTTGATTGCTGTTCTGTGTGCATATGATTACTTACATTATATTGAATTCATTATAGAAATTTATATATTTATTATTAATTGAAGTGGCTGTGATGTAAGCTGCGATACAAAAACAGTATTAAAAGTAACATTAAAATGCAACAAGATTTCTTAGAATTAATTATTTTATTATATAAAATAGATTATATAAATTTTCATCTTATGGTTAATCAAAACTTAATGAGTTGAAGTTATATCTGAAGCTTATGTGTATTTAAAGTAAAGAGAGAAAGCCACTTAAACTATGTTAGTTTACCAAAACTAATATTTGTTTCAACGAAAACAGGAAAATTATTAATTCAAATAAATTTTCTTTTGTTTTACATATGATTCTCTCTGCATACGCACAGACGTATGCATGCATTCCGGCTTAGAAGCAGTAAAATGTAGTCGCTCTGACCGATGGTTGTTAACAAGTTTACATTCATCTGCCATTCATAAAGTTTATTAAGACCATGCAAATAATAGGTACGCTCAAGGCAGTTATTTGGGTCAATTTTATCGTTGTAATGACTGGTTAACCACAACATATATATATATACATATATGAAAAAATTACTTTACGACTAATTGAAAAGTATTGTTTAGGTTAACCATCGTTTAAGAGACTATAAAGTAAATTAATTTAATTGAAATAATCATATACTTTAACGTAAGGCGAACATAACAGACAGAGACCGGTATCGTTAATGAATATCGAATAAAATTCAACTATCACGCAAATACGACCAAAATTCTTAGCAAAGGAAAACAATTACTTCGTCTAAATGCTAACAAAAGCAAAAGAAATCGATGACGTAGAACAATTCACATCTTCCTCTTATTTTGTGTATACAACGAGACTTAGAGAGGCTGCTTTAAAACTTAGGATCAATTAGTCCATGCAGTAATGGTTGTTTTATATATTGTAAGGACCCACAATTTAGGCTCACATGTCTCATGTATGAAAAAGTATGAAAGAGTTGCTAGCTTTATGGTTCGATTGTAGGAAAAGTGCAAATCGACAGGATACTCACCAACAAAAGAAGCCGTTTCTGTACAAAATCAGACGATTTGATTTCTATTTACAGTCAACTGATTGCACTACCTTTCATAATCAGTTGATTTTATTGCTATACATAATGAAACGGTTTCATTACCTTCCAAAATCGGTTGATTTGATCCGTACACAATTCCCTCTGATTTCGCATGGAAAGCATGCTACCTGGCACTTTCGATTGTCAAGGATAAGCTAAAGACTATTTTGTGCACTGACAAGGCTGCCAACAGCGCTAGAGAAGACCAGAAACTGTGGAATAAAAAAAACGTTAAAAAAAGTTAATACAACGTACGACGGCGGACATAACTGGGACGTGCACGTCGTAGCACGGCAAGAGCAAAAAAAAGGACCATGAAATAAATATGAATAAATCATCGTTGTAAAGACCGTACAACAGTGAAGAGTAAGTGCATAGAAATTGTGAAAGTATGATATACCAATGTCCAGGCCAGCGGGAATACACATAGAAATAAGTCATTGTGCTTATGGTATCTCGATCAATGGTACCATCGGATGCGGATTTAGGTATGTCCTAAACACCTCTCAAGGAGTTAAGTTAAATCCCTTCATCCGACACCAAATTTAACTTAGCAAGCTAGCCGCGGAAACAGACTGAGCTTTGAAATTTATGATAAAACTCGCGATCATTATATTGATCAGTACGAGCTTATGCCTATCAAACTCTATCGAACTCATTGCTTCTTTCTATTCATTCAAGTCATCCTAAGCAACAATCTTTTTCACGTGGAACTCTATAGAGCCGATGAGCAAAATCCTAGCATTACCCGAAATCCGAATTTGATTTCTACTATTTCTACTTAGACTTATCTTAGGCTTGAATTACTAAACAGATAAATGGAAGATTAGATTAAGTTGCAATATTATATTTAACCTAAGATATTTCGGTCTAGGCTATCCAGTAGTCGTTTATACAATTATAATAGTATAACACTTACGCAAAGGAGCCTTCGACTATAAGAGCAAAAGATTAAATAAAGTTTTACGCCAGACAGTTTGAGTAATTCAATAAAAGCGCATATTTGCTTCTTCTTATATAGCCAACAAAATACCTAGTTGAGCATAGCAACAGATGTTTACAAAACAAGTAAAAAATTATCTACGGTTTAAGGCGAAAGACAGATACCTGTAAACTCAGGCAAGCCGGGAAATCAATTGATATAATTTGTCCACACACTTCACCATGAAAATCAACACACATTTGTATTTATAAAAAAATACACAACAAATTTACTTTTACTTTTATACATAAAGTAAAAAATATCTCATTACGAAGTTCTATATATATTTGTTATGCTTTTTTATGAACATGAAGTTTTCATAGTTTTGCCAGTTTTCTTTACTTCTACGAAAATCACGTATATCACATAAGAACGTTGTCGCCCTTAAAATATACGAGATCGAAAATACCTATCAAATGAAGAGATAATTTAGAAAAAAAAAATACGAAGATCCGCGCGTTTTTCTAATTTTCTTGAAAGTGGACTTTCTGGGAAGCCCTGAGCATACTCCGGTTAAGAAGACCCGTATTTTTTGAAGATTTAAAAACTTTTGAATATAAATTGAAGAGCATTTTAATGTTACGAAAAATTATTGTTTACCATAGTTAATAAGATGCTATTTATTTGTCCATGACTGTATATCCGGCTCAAATAACTGATAATTCTACATGCCAAGTTACAGACTGTTGATGACATTATCTTGCAACTCTAAAAATGACTTTGGATTTCAGATTTCCGTTTACTCCGGCAATCTATACTCTTTAAGAATTTTCTAAGTTGCCAGCAAAAAAAGTTGCTAAGGTCACTCCTACATCGATTCGGAATAGAGGAGTGATTCAAAATTTAATTAATTTGCTAAGTATTTCATGCGTAGTACTCCGGCTGTTGCAAAGAGAATCACAAAACAGGTATTCGCCCATTCGTCGTTGCTGTATATAATAAATGAATCACATAAACAAACATATGTACACGCATACAACGCACACAAACACAGACGCAAGCAACAACTAACGAAAGTTTTAATAAATGTTCATATGCATCGTTAGTGAATTAAAAAAGGTTTAATATGATGCCAAAGCATTTTACAGTGCGTGGTTAATGTGGTTGTCGCTGAACATGCAAAAAAAAAAAAGTACACTTTATACTCCTTTAAGCAGGCAAGTAACTACCGACACACTGGCATCGAGTAGCAAACGAGCATCCATATCCGCACATACACTTTATCTTACGCGTTAACAAGGTGTTGAGATGATGTCAAGCAAAACTTTTGTAATGACATGAAACATGAAAACTTCTTCTTTTTCTTCTTATTTTGTTTTCTTTTCCTTAAAAAGTTTATTTAGATTTTCTTCGTTTTTTTGTTTTTTTTTTTTTGTTAATTTTTCAATCACTTGTTTTTTTCCTCAGTGTATATGCTTTCCATGGCTTTCTTGGTTTAATTTTAATAATAATTCAGTTGTGTTCTAGTTGTGTGTGTTTTTGCAAAGAAAGAATATCCTCGATATGTAAATATGTTATTTTGGTTGTTGACTGTGAGCATGATATTGCACAAAAGTTTGAGCACGAAGAACAAGAAAATGTTGTCGTTTAGAACAATGATCGTTTTTTAATAAACAGCAGAAAAAAATATTTCCATGAATCTTATAAACGGAAACGGAAGTTACAAGAGAATCACGTTATTTTGCGCATGTATGTGTATATGCGTATGAATGAGTGTAGTGTTTAAATTAAAATAAATGTTTTTTGTTGTTGTTATTGTTGTTGCGCTGACTAAGCACAATTGCATAAATTTTTAGTTTTGTGTATGAGAAAGCAAAAGAAAAAACTGTAAAAAATATACAAACATACACCAACACACAAATATTTATATAGATGAACACCAAACGCATAAGAACACAAACAGGTTGCGTAGTACGACGAGTCATGAATATTTAAAAATAAATTTTCAAAATTATTTCCAAAAACTTACTGACGTCGAATTCTTACTCAAGCTTTAGCTAACGACCATATTTTTCTTCATCTATGTTTTCATATTAGGTTAAAAGGAAAATCCTGTTTATATAATTTAGTTCATTAGATTAATATTTTAAAGCAAAGACATGATTATATGTGTATATGCAAATGTAAACATAAATATATATATATATATATATATCGCCAGCGTTACCCCTCGGCAAATAACATTTTGAATATGTGGTCAAGAGCTTTCCATTTTCATGCACTCATTGTTTCCATTATCAAATAAACACAATGTTCTAGCTAATGCAAGACAATTTCCTAGTTTATGCCGTAAGTGCAATGCATAACAAAGGCGCGGAAGTAAATTTCTTTCTTTGATAAAAAATTGCATAAAGTTCATGCTGATGTGTCAGTCTGACATCTGTGCATATATTTTTTTATCATTTCGAAGACATATTCAAGGAACTTTGCCCACTGACTTATTTTGGAGCAAAAGATGAATGCCATTTAAAATGACGTGGATCGGAGCCTCCTGACTCCTTCCCATATACAGCATTCTTTAAAAAAAGCGTTATATGAAAAGGAGCAAGATAATTGCAGTCGACTAAGGCCTACCATTAAATGCCCTACACTATATAATACAATTAGTCATTAGTCAAAGAAACTGTGATGGACCAAATTTCATCAAACTATCGCAAAAATAAATATAAGAAAGCAAAAGAGACAGGCGGACAGAAGAGCAGGTCGGTATAATAGCAAATGGGTGTACCTCAAGCCTTTTTAGATGTTACATACATGCGCACAAACTTAATGTACTCTTGTAACTCAAATGTTTTAGGGCCTAACAATCTTACCATTTTTAGCACTGGCATACTAAATGAATTTGGTGCATTTGGATGGAAGGGCACCAGTTGTTCGAATCACCTAACAAGTGAACGGAGTGCATAGATGCCAACAATATATAAATATTAATATGTTAAGGTAAAATTTGGTTCGAAATAATGATTTCCCCGACTCTTTTCTATAAACTAAAATAAGTAAGCTCGTATATAACCTATCAGAAGGTTCCTCGTAAGTATTTCATAGCAAAAATACCTGAACAATAATAAATCTTTTTTAAAAGAAGTTTGTATTAAGACGCCTCCTCGGCCTTTTCGCAGAAAGATTCTCGTGAAAAGCAAATATTTCCATGATAATGCGGTATAAGATTGACTAGCTTATTACGAAAGAAAATAAAGAAGAAGTGATGTAAGACTTGTCCAACTCTAACGTTTCAATTTATTTTCATGATATCGTAAAAATGCTCTCGATCTTTTTAAATATCATCTTTGAGGTAATGTAAAACGTATAACATATACATATAACATAACATATTTTTAGGTCATCGAATTTGAATAATTTATCTCAAGGAAAAACCCTACGAAACATTTCTTCTCATTTTCAAATCATTATTATCGAGTGCCGACGGAATTAGTCTCCAACCTAATATTGCAACACAAAAACAAAAGAATGGCTATTAACTGCCCCGTAAGTATGGAAAATGTTGTTGAATTTCTGTTTGTTTTTACAATTTTATATCGATGGTCGTTTATTTTAAAAAGCTGCTTGAACCGACAGCTTCTCGATTACATAAGGGAAGTTATTACAACACTCAACAGAATTTTAAATTTTCTCGTTTTCATTATAAAACATGAAAATTTGTTTGGAAAATTTTTAAGTTCGCATAACAATGCGAAAAAAAAATTTGTTTTATTTTTATTTGTTAATGTCACGTTTGTTTCTCGTGTTCTCATAACAAATTTATATACAATGAATGGCTGACTAACTAAGTGTATTATATAACTACTTTGTTTCGTTACACGAATATTTCAACTTTTCTGCTCTGTATGCATAACGCAATTAAAGTCTTCACCATTACTTATCATGCTACAATAGTGCAGATTCACTTACTTGCAAACAAAACAATGACGTTACCGGTAAGAGCACATGTACGCTTTTCTTAACAGGCTTTAACCCAGGTGGAACTACGTTCATTTTACTTACGTATAATAATATGTGCTCCTATATAAGAACATTCAAGTGTTA
Source organism: Glossina fuscipes (assembly GCF_014805625.2). Taxonomy (NCBI): domain Eukaryota; kingdom Metazoa; phylum Arthropoda; class Insecta; order Diptera; family Glossinidae; genus Glossina; species Glossina fuscipes. The sequence goes on from NW_023998416.1 coordinate 19,409,490, forward strand.
CTATGTCTACATATATTTGTGTATATTGTTCAATTTGTATTCAATTTAAAAGGAATTTAATCATTTTCATAATATTACAGAGAACAGAACGTATACGTAACTTTTTCAACTATACTTTATGCATGCCTTGCATGGATGTGAAAAATTCATTTGAAAAGCGTTTACAATATCACTTATACGCTACAGTAATAGATATTATCCTCAGCTGAGAACAATGAGTATCATCTTGAGTGCACACGTAATACGTAATACGTACGCACATAAACACACATGCATATACGAAAATCTTACTAAACATCACTACAAAGATAGAATACACAGATGATGTATTGCTTTAATCTTTTTATGTTTTTTTTTTAAATTAGAAGGAAATTAGGGAAACAGGAACGAATCAATATCCCGAATATAAATGTGCAGATCTCTAATATGCTTGTATCGACAACATAGTATTTATAGGTAATGTCCACGCGGAATTTTTTTGAATTGTTCATTAAACTGAGCAGAAAAATACCTCCCCCCAAAATCCCCTCAGCATCAAAGTACATGAAAAGTAATGCTAAATATCCAAAAGCGGTATAAGTTGTTTGCACCAATATTAGCAGCGTCTATATCGAATTTCCGTCTCATCGTCAGAAATTTAAAATTTGTGTGTTTGCGGAAAACTTTCACTGATTTTTCAGCGCGAATGACAACAGAACATGAGATAAACTAAAGTTAAATGAGACAAGCTACATGCACATTGTTAGTGCACTTCTGTATAACCAATGAACGGACATATATATTGCGACGACACTTTTAAAGAGACCGATGGAGTGTTCGTATATGAATTTCACGGTAGCCCTTATAAAGATACCAAAGGACGGAGATATATATATATATATTACGACGGCGCTTATGAAGTATGCAATGGAAGAGTATACAAGTGCCTATAAAGAGATAAGGACTATGTATTTCATTACATCACTTATTGACGGCCCAATGGCGGAGCATACGTTTTATGGGATCGTTTATGAAAAAACGTGTGACCGAAAGTTAATCTTTCGATTGCACTTATAAGTACAACAGTCGCTCAACATACTTACATTATAACGGTACTTACGGACGGAGAGATAGGATGGCATAGCTTCCATGACAGCACTTCTGAAAACACCGAAGGACTACAAATTTTACGGTGCTTACGGAAATACAGATAGATGAACGTACACTTCTTAACCGCACTCATGAGTGGAGCTACAATTCGTAATTCATTTGACTTTCGTCGCATGCCAAAAATGTCGGCAAGTAGAGTCCATTACTTTTGAAGGGGAGTTGCAGCTACTCGATAAACATTAACATATAGACTGAGCATTGAAATATAACAGACTACCCATCGCTGGTCTATTAACCTGCGCCTAAAACCTTTATTTTTGTTAACATTTTTTGGTCTCTCCACCACATCCGAAGGGCCCATTTTTTTATCAAAGTCGGTAAGCAGCTGTTATTACAGTTTTCGAAAAATTCGAAACTTTCACAATAAAGCGAAAGAAAATGAAAATCATTTTTCAATTCAGTCAGTGACCAGCTATTTTTACTTAACGACTTAGAGAAATTCTTTTTGTAAATTATATCTCCCAAGGATATGCAGGCTTTTGTAACTTAATTATCTAATTACACAATAAAGTTCTATATGCTGGATATTAATCCAGTCATTGAAGGACAAGGCAGTATCTGCTTCATTGTTAAGTTCGTTAAAATATTAAAAATCGTTAAAAAAGAAAGAAAAAAAAAGCAACAGTACAAAGTCTCTGAGTAATGGCCAAATTGTTCGATGAGGAAAAAATACTAATGTTTGTTTGTTCATCCGCACAAGATAAGCACTAGTGCAGTCATGGTGTCATTCATGACTGTTGACTTGATTTATGGCTTAAACAAAAATGAAAATTTATTGACTATTGCGAGCAACAATAGCAGTTATATTAATAGCACAAAAAAAAAAAGAAAAAAAAAAAAAAATTTCACCATGCGAAACACAAGCGCACTTGTTACGTTTCCGTATTTGCCTCGAACTCATCGCAGCCGATAAATGAGAGGAAAAAAGCATTAGAAAAAAGTCAGAGAAATGGATGGCTCATGCATTTAGAACCCGTATATACTCAACTAGAATTAATAACAATTAGTATAACAATGATTTGGATCTTGATGTGCACCCGCACATGCACACACATTCGGACAAGGCAAGAATAGCAAAACAATTAAGCAATACATTCATTAACACAGACAAAATGCGTACAAAATAATTTAATAGGAAAAAAGGTAAACAATTATGAGTTTTAATTATCGTAAGGCTCTAATAATAAACCATTTTCCGCCTGAATGGCCGAGCAGGCAAGGAGTCTCGACTAGCACCAACTTAATGGTCATTGATTCGAATCTCAAATGTGGTAGCGTTTTCAGTTAGATCCTAGCGTTTTAAGAGTTTCGTCTTAGAAGGTATATCTCTGGCTAAACCATTAATAATAATAATAAATCTTAAAAAACGTTATCATTTTTGCGTAAATATTTTAAATAAAAAGAATAATAATTTCGATAAAAAGCGAATTTTGACATATAAAACCATTAACGCCGAATCACAATAACGATTCGTCATAATGAACAACGAATGTAAAATGTCACTTAAAAATATTTATCGTTGCGTTTAACATAAAAGGTGGACTGATTGACTGACTGCTCATTTGCCTTTATATAGTAACAGTTCGGCAGGACGACTGACTGTCCAACAGTTCCGACTGAATGCCTGATTGTCTTGTATTCTCTTCATCTTTTTAATGTTGTTGTTTTGTTGCTATAATTTCCGCCATTTTCAATATAAATTTTATTGCTTTCAATTGAAAAATCATACCCCGGGGAGTATTTGTGTTGTGAGCCGTAAACAATACTTAAGCATTTTTGCACAGCGCTTTACTGCCTGTGTATGTTATTTGCTTCGACTTTAACATTTGCAAAAATGAATAAATCTATGCTTGATTTCATCGTCAGCCCAAAATGTTGATAAAATTATTTGTCGCAATATATCCCATAATATACGATTATTTAGTTTTCTCTATTCAAGCATTTGTATGTATATGACTGAGTGTATATGGTGTGCATGGCTTTTCGTTGATGTGGATGTGCCTACATTCGCCTACCTGTGCTAGATGACGATATGAACTGAAATTTAACAAATTGTTAAATTGCTAAAATTTATCCTGATTTATTATCCGCAAGGGAGCCTCCGAATTTTTTACTCTGAGTTTCCTCTCTTATAATAAATAATTTTTGTTTATCTCTTAATAAAAGTCTTTTTGTATAACTTTTTTTACTCTTAGATATCTGTAATAACAAGCGAGAATATGCATTAAACTGCATTTAATGTAAAAAATGACATGACATGAGCGACATATAACCATAACACCTTACTTAAGCGGCTCGGTCAATCACTTTGTCCAAATATTAAAAGCAATTAACTTAAAAATTCCTTTGTAATGAATCCGATATTTCTTATCGGAAGCATTCACTCTCCTTTACATTACAAGCACTGCAGAGTAACGGTTGGAATCTTTTGCACACAGATGGCTCAAAATCTTCCGGTTTGCCACCAGCTTGTGCCGTGGTAGATGCTTCAGAACGGGTTCTTCCGAATCACATATTTCACCAGAGTGCTTCAACTTTCACAACCGAACCCAGAGCTATCGTTCACGCTGCGAACCTTTCCCACAAAGACAACCTCAAAACCGTCATTCTTACTGATAGTTAATCTGTATTAAAAGCTATACGAAATCCTTCGATTTCGAGATGGAGCACCATCAACAAATTGAGGAATATCAGCACAACACTAAAATGCTTTGGATAAGAAGTCATATCGGTTTATTGGGAAATGAGAAGACTGATCGAGCGGCGAAATACGTTGCTTCTGCACCTTTAATTATATTCGATCTTCCTTTAAAGAAGAGAAGTTAAACGGAAAATGATAAAAGAAAATCTACAATACCTTCATGAGCACTACTCTTCTATTAACCCGCAATTAATTCCACCTTTATATCTAACAAATGTTGATAAAAATTATGATCGAAACATTTTTAAGAATTCGCCTTAAAAAAGTCTTGTTCCCCAAACTGCAATTATGGACAAATTCTCACTATAAAGCACATTGTCTGGGACTGCCTTAACTTTTCCTTGGCTAGAAGTATTGCATTAGCAGCAACTGATCCTATGGGCGTTCTAAAGTCAGCTACAGAACAATATATTACTTTATTAAAACTGCTAGAGTCAATATCAAGTGTACTTTTATAAATTACAGGCGACAGCCTATGTTGCTAGTTGATATCGATTGATTCGAAACAACTGCCAAAAGTCGAAGATATTCTCTTCAATGGAAAGAGGTTTTGCATCCATTCAAACATTTGATTGGAAAAGTCGTCTCCTGCCGTACAGCAAATTACTATAAGAAACAGCTGCAAAAATAGTGGCATAAAATACGTGACGTTATTATCGGGATTATGCTATCGTTCCTCTTCTTCCTTCCTTTCTCATTCTCAGGGCCACTTAAGCAGCAGATACTATTTTCAAATACTACCACGCAATTATCATATCATTATTCCGTAGGAATCCTTGGACAATGGTACCGTTTCTCTGTTGTTGGGTTGTACTTTTGAGCAGTCTAGTACAACATTCTATGGATCATATATTATGAAAACGTTGCCAACAACAGTCCCATAACGGACTTAAGTTTCCTCTCCTAGGAATAGCTTTTTTTAGAGGTCTTACTGCCCATGTTTTTTTCAGCTTCCCACAAAAATTAAAGTCTGTTCTGCGCATTGTTTGGGAAACTATTCGAACATGGTGAGATGACGTCCCGTTTCCTTTAAAAGCCGCCAAGTCCTCAAATGAATTTCATCCATAAAAATGAACAGTTTGGTGTGGTTAATGGGCTGAAGGTGTATACGGACCTTACTTTTTTGGAAATAACATTGGCATTATAGTTACCATCCATAAAGAACGCCATAGAAATATGATAAACAATTTTTTTGGTATGAGTAAGAACATTCCGTTTAGGGCGGTATTTGGTTCCAAGCAGATTATGCCATACACTATACTACATTTCGTGACACAATGACTTCATTGGGAGAAATTCACAATGATCGTGTAATATGCAATAATGCCGATATCAACTGGCCAGCGATGTAATGAGTTGTAACTCCAATAGACTTTTACTTTGCGGTTATATTGAATGTCATTGGTTTATTTAAATAAATCACAAATTCTCAAAGGACTTAAATAAAACCTTAAAAATGTTATTCATGTTTGTGGCCAATAATGTGAGAAAGTAGCTAAAAAATGGTGCTCCAGATTTTTACAAAAAACCAGAAGAGATTATGTACATGAAATTATTTTGTTTTTTAAATATCACAAAAGATGAGAACAAAAAAACGATCTTTTATCGTTTTTTTTGTACTTAACCCAACTTGTGGTACAGGAGTATATTAAGTTTGCAAGGATATGTGCAACACTCGAAAGCACTTGGGAAAGACCTATCTTTTATTATGTTCGTCAATTCAAAAAGTGCTTCCAAACCTAAACTTGCCTGACTATTTTTCCGTTCGTTCGTCTGATGTCTGTCTTTCTGTATTTTTATGTTCACCCTCGAGGATCCAATTTTTAGGAATAACTTGGATGGAGCGTTTTATTCTCAACTATGTTTGTGTGAATAACGGTAAGACAATGCGGAATTTGATGTTGATCATATATACGCATACCTTATGAAATCTCTATGAATATTGTAAACAATTTGAACAATGGAAATTTGTTGTTATTATTAACGGTTTTGAACTCAATGAATAGCTTACTACCTGCAATGCGGGACTCATCGGATCATCTTTTTTTCGAACCGAAGCGATTGCGTCGTCGACGTTAGCGCTTTGCCAGGTGAAGAATACAGTTTCTGATTTTTGCGCTTCTCGAAACATATCCTCTTTTTACGGCCAGAAACATTTCAAGGCAGGAGACTATTTTTATTTCAAATTTTACAAAAGCGAAATTTCAGATTTTAGGCGTGTGTCAGCGAACATATATGCCATCCGTTTTCCTTCCTTTTGAACTTTGCGCATCATATATAAATCTTTAGAAACTGCTTGGCCGTTTATGTTTAATACCTGCGCGAGTTGAGGGTGAGTGTGAATCAATTTATACAGATGGACTTTAATGATGCATGTTCACTGCATGTAGGTCTCCTCAAGCTAGTGATGCGCTTTACTTGCATTTTTTTTAAGCTTATGTTACAATGTGTGTTGGCGTTACAATTGATGCTTTATTTTTCCGTTATGCAAGCAATACAAAAGTACACAACTTTAGACATGTAAGTGCACAGTTCGTGCTGTTAGCGAGACGAATGTGTGAAGGACAGATATTTAGTTACGCAGCTTACATGTAACAAGAGGAACCATACTCATAAATTTCAGGCACAGGATCTTTCACAATTTTTGTTCTATGCATGCTTGCATTATAGCCACTTAACATAGCAGTTACCTCTAATATGTTTATATATATCCTGCTAAATATATATGGACCCAATACATCAAACTATGTCAGCAGAGCTGACGTAATCGCATTTTCGATATTTGGTTCAATTAAAGATGAATAACTTGAAGATGCAAATCGCTGTCATCTTGAAGTACTACAGGTTTTCCTTCGATTTCGCCTTCTAAGCTCTCACGACAGTTTTCGCAGGCGCAGCATCAACGCTTTGCCCTCAGAGATGAGTTCTTTTCAATAGCCTAAGCGATAAACTTTCACGAAAAAATGTTACGCAGCGTAGATGAATATACATTCTGAAGATTTTCTCAAAGAGCATTTATAACGATCAAGCTCTGATTAAAAATCAACTTTCACGTGTAGTTGTAATGTAATACTATCTTATTTATAGCTTTTAGTTCTTGGCTTAGCTATAAGATTTGCTTTATGTTGCCAACTGGTGTTGTTTCTCTTTCGGGAGATGCTTGTTGCGATCTATAGAAAAGCAATTTATAATACTTTACAAAACTATTAACAAGAAATGTGTTTCATCGGCAAAACTAGTTCGCATGAATTTTGATTTCTTTTCGCGAAAATACACAAAAAAAAAACTTTTTTTGCTCACTAGCGACTACGATTTACTCCCTCCATTCAATTCATTTTAATTATCTTGCAGAAGCCTGTGTAATGCGTATACAAAAAAAAAAAGGAGAAAATTTGACAGATTTAGATAACTGGATAATAGATTGCAGGTAATTATATAAAATATTTTTCATATTTTTCTCCTTCAATTTGCTTTTCGAACAAAATAAATCTTTTTTTGTGTGTGTGTGTGGGTGTGTGCGTGCGCGTGTAAGCATTAGGAAAACTTACTGATTATGTTGCCATAAATAAAATTGTAAACAAGTAGAGCAAATAATAATAACAACTCCGACAAGACAACCGAAGTAACATTTTTATCTTAAAAATAAAAAATAACAAAAACTTTAATATAAGAATAGTTTGCTGAGAATTTAGAACTTTTATGTGGAACAACAACAAAAAAACCGCATTTAACGGCCAACGCAAAACAAAATCGAAACTAAACCGAACAAAATGCCACACAAACCGCTCTCTCTCTCTCTCTCTCTCTCTGTAAACATTATTGTAAACTTACACAAATTAATATGATTGTAGTGGTAGGTGGTATGATATCTATCTATTATTATATAGACAGGCAGAGACACACAAATAGCACAAATTTAAGTAAGAATTTTCAACTAAAGGGTCGTCGTTGCGAGCGATACTTTTTGAAATTTGAAAATAACTCAGCAAATCAAAGTGAATTGTGCTCTATTTGCAATGATTAGACATTGCATATATATTGCATATGTATATTGCATATATATTCTGTATAAAACATCGCTTGACTTTGAACACACTAACGCAAACGATAAGCTCCGATTATTACTCACTGTTTAGTTGCGTTATCTCTGTGATTGGCTGACAAATTTTCGACTTTTCAACATATATATCGGTGGAAAGTATTACAATATATTGATATATTAAAGAAATGTAGGGAACGAGTTAGTTCCTTTTTTTGAAAACTAAACAGGGTTCCATTTATATTATTTCATGATGGGAACATTTTCTGAATAATAATTTCACATGCAAATTTATTGGGCTCGGTATGGACCCCGTTGATCTATTTTTGAGTTCCCTGGGAAGTCTTTACATGGGAAGCAAGTACAACCGCAAAAATGGCTGAAGAATAAGATTAAGTAAACTGAAGTAAGCCACAAGGTATAATTCTGTATTTTTTTTTTTAAATATATATATATATATAGGAAGTAATCACTCCGAGAAGCTCTTGTGATAGTGTCACAGTCAAATTTGGAGAAGAGAGATCAGAAACAGCGTAATAAGCTGTGTACACGATAGACAAGAATTATGCTTTTACCAACTGAGCACCACCTACAGCCAAGTAACGCCCATTTAACATAATTCGAGCATGTTCCATCAAGTATAAGTAATTCTAACCGGTTAAGTAGTATTGCAGTAACCCCATGTAGTTTGCATGTAGTTTATGCTCCATTTTAAAATAAAGAAAAATGCTTTTCTTTCTCTTCTCTTGAAGCTCTTAATCATTTTTAATTGCGGGATATATGCTATTTATAGTTCCATGGCTGTACGGGTAACGATAGTTTGTGTATAAATTCTTAAGTATTTTATAGAGACATTTTACTTATCTAAAAGAACGAGAGTGTATTGCAACTATTGGATGCTATTGTTTGCTGCCAACAAATAACAAAACAAAATACAAACAAGTTGCAACCTGAAAAGAAAAAGAAAAAACAAAAACCAAAAAACAAAAACATAAAGCTAAACGAAAATATTTACTCGTATGATTACAGAAGAGAATGCGGCTATTTGGAATTCGTCCAATGTACACGAAGCGGTCTCAGCCTGTACAACTTGTTTGCCACTTGATTTTATGATACACAAAAAGCGAGCAAATAATATTTGATAAAAGAAATTGTGGACACACTTAGTACAGATAGATAGAAAATAAACAACAATTACTCTTACACCACAATAGCACGCATACATACATACATGCGGTAACTAATTCAAAATTGAACGGTTTTTAATGATTGCTGTGCACATCTCTTGCAAAAAATATTACAAATATTTATATTAAATATTTTTATTTTTTACGTGCAAAGATATTATTTGCGTTACTATTAAAGTAATAGCTCATATTTATATAAAAAAAAAAACAAAAAACAAAAAAAATAAATAAAAAATGAGAAAAGAAAAACATGTTACGATTTTTTATTTTTGTCATTATTATCGCTCTTGTATTTGGTTTTTTACCGTCACTTTATGACGCCACTTAGATGTTGATATTCTTAGGCAAACAAAATTACCTACACATGCATTTCAATTCGTAATTATAACAAAAGCGTAATCAATTTTATGACGAGCGACGATTCAAAAGGGGTTTCAGGCAATCGTTAAAGATCTTTGCGCTTATATCCGAGACTTTAGTTCAAAAATTTCAGCGTTACGCCAAAGTCTGCTAAGGCATGGTGCAGCAGCATTTTCTATTGCCCCTAGTTCAGGGTACGGTGTTGGGCTATTTGCTTTTTCTTTTCTTTCAACTGTAACAGCCATTAAAAAAGTTGCATTTTATCGCTACAACAAAACATTTTTACCATTACGTTCGTTACGTTCGTTGTTCTTTCCTTCATTCTACGTCAGCATGTTTTCACATTTTTATTCTCTCTATATTCACACCCTTAACAATACCCATTAGAAGCGATGCTATATATACACACACACCTACACTACACACTTACAAATGTACTTTTATTCATACTCTTGCACAAATACTTGTATTTTATTATCATAAAATTCTTGTAAGAGCCCGTTGTGCATAAGGTTTGTGTGTTTGTGTTGGTTTTTGGAATCAACTGTGCATCTCAACCACACATTAATGTATTTTTCATTGTAACGATTCTTATCGAATACGTTGGCGCAATCTTTAAAAAAAAAAAAAAAAAAAAAAAAGAAAAAAACAAATGTTAACTTTGCTGCTTTCATTCCACCCGCCCGCGATTGTTCATCTATTTTTCCCACTCTCTCTTATAAGGGGACACGCCCTCCTATTAGCTAAAACAATTTCATTCCATTAAGTTATTGTTTAGTTTCTTATTGTAATTTATTTTCAATTTGCAAACATTCTAACAACTATTCCTTTAGTTTATCATAAATTCATGAATGCATGCCATGCAGTTATGACGAAATCATAATAAAACGTGATTTAATAAAATAAGATTCTAGCTAGAAGCTGGTATGGTTGGTTGTATGGTCTAGTCATGAAAAATGTGCAGTGATAATATCATAATCATAATGAGATTAATTTTGAAATCTTGTCACAAATCTTTATATTATCCTTGTATTCGCTTCAAAATAGTTTACTTTTGACTTTCATTGCCCGAACGGAAAGCCCTTTTGAAATAAAGAGATTTACGTTTTTTTTTTTTTTTCCGATAAAATCTTTGAAATCCAATCACGTTTTGATTATACTTTGGAGGTTTTGCATTTTCATTATAAGTGATAGAAGGAGCACCGAGGGATGAGAGATACATTCATCTTGTGCACATGTTTGCACCGTCCAAAAGAAAGTTTCAGAGAGCCGACAAAGTATATGCATTCTTGATCAGAATCAAGATTATGAAACGATTTAAGTACTTCCATTTGTCCGGCTCTCTGTTTACGTAATCTCTATTGTAAACCTACTGCTGACCGCGAAAGTGAAAGTGAAATTTGACAAAGAATTCGAAAATGACTCAAACGGGCAAAAGGATACGCCAACAACGCCCACGCGCCTATTCAACAAAAACTGTAAACGCCTTTTGTTTGCGTGTTTTTTGTTCGCCACTCACAATGTATAACACACACACACACCCTATGCACTTTCAATTTTATTCTGAGAATAAAAAACATCAGCCGCGTTCAGTCAATATCGTAGTGTAGTATGAAATTTTAGTTCCTCTTGTTTTTTTTATTTTTTTTTTTTTTTTTGGAGGAATGGTGACAGGTATAAAAGGTTCGGTCACGCCTCAATATAGCTCTTTTAGTTTTTTAATACTTGATAATATACTCTATGTATGAAAATCATATAATAATTCATTCTTAATTCGGTGAACATCTCAATATTAAGTAACTGCCCCATGAGTTCGCAATTTTCTTGCATGCATGGATACTTGTACAAATCAGGCATCACTCAATAAACTCCTAAGCATGGTATGTCAATTCACGAATTCATATGTCTTTTAGATAATTCGAAGCTTCAAACAAATAGTGGCATAACACTTACCGATTGGACACACACACTCTAGGCCACAACTTCCATTATCTCTTTCCTTATTTCATTCAGTCACACGAATAGACGACATGTCCTGTTTAGCTGGTTCTGAGAAATTTTTTGCACTTTGTGTTTGAATGGACTAAGCAAATATGAGACACTTTTTGCCAAAGCAATTAATAATTAACTTCATACGAAAAACCCTTTCTGGCGCTTCTAAGCTTACAGCGTAAAAAAAAAAAATGTAAGCAAAAAATTTTATCACTCTTTGGTCAGGGCAAGCGATTCTTATATTTGACTCCATTTATCTAGAATGCGTACAGTGTATGAGTGTGGACAACCTAATAAAGAAAATAATTTGTTGATATATTAAAATTTTTCATGACCTCTGCTATGCCTACTTTTATTTGTAAAATATGCAGAAACCTTTTTAGTCCACCTGTACAATGAGTATAAAAATTTATTATTTTCCTCAACTTAAGGGATTTTTTCGTCAACACAATTTAAGCGATAAAATTCAATGCTTTGCAAAGATTTCTCGGAGGCGCACATTTGCAGCCAATTACAATAAAAACCCATAAGAAATAAGTGCGAAAACAATTTGCAAGAATTCTATCTGTCTTCATGCGTGTGCAACTACTTATATCATATATATTTAACATAAACCTCGACATTAATTTTATACAATTTTCTACAAAGAAAAAGTTTAATATGCTCCGTAAAATTAGGCTGTTGCATGACATCAAAATTTTTATGAAGTCAATTCACATAAGTAGAAAATCTTGATATTTATTGCACAAAACAAGACATTTTTTTTTTTTAAAGGGAACCAAAGGAAAACGAAACTATACCAAAGGGTATAAAGAAGTAAAGTGAAATAAAAGCAATAAAAAGAATACTTTAAGAATACGTGTGAAATTGAGGTTAACGCTAGCAAGTAATAACTAAAACAAATAAATAAGAAATAACTTCAAACTAATTTTGTAAGTACGGTTATATATATACATGTATATATATATATATATATTTAGTGGAAAAGCATTTTAAGCTCCAGGAGCAGAAGCCTTTCGCACACATTGGAAAATGTCGAGCTTGTAAGTAGATAATGTAATTATTATTCCTCCTAATGATAAGAGACTCGTTTAAGCATAATTTGTTTTAGCATAAGTCTCAAGTAGCATGCGAGTAAAAGTTTCTGCGCTTAGTGCGGAATACATGATAGTAATGTTTTTCTCGCACTCCTTTTAGAATTCGCAATGCACACGTATTGCTATACAGAATTGAGTCAGTTCCGTATGGAGTCACTATAATCCTATATAGTTCCCTGTAAACAAAAAACATGTCTTTGTGTATAAGTTTTATAAAAGTGAAGCCAACTTACAAATGCTAATTCAGTACGAATTCTACTTTTTTTGTCGAGCTCTTTATCTGAATGCTACAAAAACAACACACTTCAATTCGAATATATATTTACTTTATTTTTAGGATAATGGAAGCATAGGCGAACCAATTGATTCGCAGACATATTCCAATTTACCTTCTTCAAAAAAGCAATACTTTGATGGAAATATAAGGAAGGCAATTATAAAAACGCTCTGATAGAAAGGGCACCGCATTGGAAATATTAGAATTGTCGTATAAAGTCTTGGACATTCCGTCGAGACATTAAAGATAGTGTTTACTTCCGCGAGTCATTATTCTAAGAATTATGCCCAGTCAGCAACTAAATCACTTTCGAAATTAACCCAAAAGCTCAAAAGCTCTATTGGCGCTTGAGTACATTACTGACGCATGCATCTTTATTGCGCCGACTCAAGCTTAAGCTTTATTTGTCAAGAGGAAATATAGCTTCACAAGCCCATCTTCAAGAAATCTTTAAAAAATGTGTTCAATCGCAGGGATTGCAGGCAACGGATTATAATGCGATTTCATACAAATTCTTTCAGAGGATGCGGGGACACATTTAATTATTTGAAAGCAATAAAAACAATCTACTTAGTGTGATCTTGCAAAGTAGTTGCCGAAGGGAAATTATGCGAAAGCGAAATTACACTGTCCAATTATATATATGTTAGCAATGAAAATATCGACGAGTTTCTCTCCAATTAGAAGTTTGTATGTTTGTTTTCCTTTTCCCAGTACTCTGTGTCGATTAGCATAATTTGGTGTCGAAGACAATTTCACTCGATTGATAGCGAGTTTTCTTCTCTTTCTTTCGAGAAAGTTATAATGGATAGATTTACTTTGATGGAATTTACGTCGATATCAGCAGCTTGTCTCACTCGTTGTATTTCGCCAGATACACAAGTGAATGAATGATACCCTAAATCAAGATTCATAAAAACAATTGGATGAGGTGAGGCTAATAGAATAAATTGTAATGCCACTAAAACGTAGTGTGCTATCCTTTACCTCATAGAGAAAGCGACGAACCACTCCTGTTTTTCAGTAGTGTTACTGTAAAAAACTCAGCAACCCTTGATGTTCTTCCCATGAAAATGAAAAATAATGATGTGAAATGGCCAAAGTTTTTTAAAGCTGTGTAAAAAATAGTTCACTACAGCCGATACCCGCACCGCTTACACCGCCTGCATCAGGTCCAAATTACAGTACAATTCGTATGCAAGGGAAACCCTCGACTGCATGCAGCGAAAGACGATGAGAATGCGTCCAAAAGAAGATGGTGTGGTGCTTATGTATATATATACATTTAGGAGAAGCGTCCTACAAACATAAAACAGGTTTTTAACACAACCTTGTGGCTTTCTCATCGCTACCATCCGCTCGTGTTCGAAATTCCTGCGTATCTTGCGACGCACTACCGCACACCAATCCTTTACTGCACTATCCCCTATTACAACAACTTACCAGCAGCTCGAACGTACACAAGTACTCGTCATGAAAAGACTAGCATCTGTATGTTCTTAGTCAACTTTTTCTTCTGACAAAGAAAACCAAGCGATGCCTGTTGGTTTCTTGAAATTTTCTTTGTACATGAAGCTGCTATCGCTTTAATAATAAGGGGAGAAAAGTGAAAGGAAAAAACCAAGAAAAAAGATTGTTTAGCTTATTTTTGCTTAAAAAAATATAACAAGAGGGAATAAACCACACAAGTACAATTATAGAAAATACGCAATAGTAACTTGAAACCTTTTTTTTTTTTACAAACTTTAAACTCGTTTAAAAATCCTTCGGAATTAATTTAATCGCTTAAATTGATTTGTCATTATGGTCTACAATTTCTTAACAATTCTGAACAACAAAACACTTGTTCAAACGCAACCCAATAGTATAATAAATTGAAGAATTCAACACACCGCGCGTATGTAAAAATAATAGGTTTGAGAAAAAATTCTGACCTTTTAGTTATATTGTTATTAAAATTAAAGCAACTTTCGAAAGAAGAATTTCAAGTGATTTCTTTCTAACCTCACAACTGTGCTTAAGAGGAAAACAGTTATACGAAAGATTGACGGAATGAAATGTGATGCCGTCATATATCCGAAGCTGAACTGAAGCATTCAACTTTCAACATAACTTGTGCCGCCTGTAATCTTCTTCATCCTTTTATTGTTCTATAGAAGCATCCACGGCACGATGAGAATGAACATAAAAATTAAAAAAAAAAGATAGACGCGAGGAAAATGCAATATTTTTTTGAAATATTCTTTCAAGCGCACAAGAAAAGGGTAAAATTGTTTGAAAAATTAACATAAACACAAAAATTAGATAAGGAAAATGTTGAAATATTTAATTAATTGAAACCAAAAAAAAAAAAAAATGTCAAATGAAAATTCTTTTGACATTGTAACAGCTGATCATTTCCAGCGAGAGCAACAACAATAACCACAATAAATAGTCGAAAGCACGTGTCCTTTATTACTCATCTAAACTTTTAATGCTTTACGACCGGGACACACGCTGTCGATAGACTTCTGGCACGTGCTATTCGGTAGAGAAACCCATGTGTCTCTTACAGTTTTTCAAAGCTTAGCGTTTTTCTTAAGCATTTTTCCTTAATTTTTTGCTTACTCTTTTTTTTTTATAATCAATCAGGGAATTCAGGCAACGTCCCCTAAACATGTGAGATGGGTAGAGGGTGTTGTGGTTTCTACCCCTCCGAGCACTCTCCATAGCTATCACACGAAATTAAGCTACGGTCTATCGCATTGAGAATTGAATCTGCGTATGCCGGCAAGAAATTCGCGCTTCTCAACTACTTGGCTAGGCGCGGCAGCCCAACCTGTCGAGAATGTTTAGAAAAATTCAAGCTGTGCTCAAGCTGACCGTTCCAAAACATTATTATACTAAGGCGCATGAGTTAGACTTGGGGGGTCTGAAACGAAAGCAAAACTCACATCTACATAAAATGTTGCCATCACATGCATCTTTCTTGTCAGGGAAATGTCTTCTGAGTCATTTTTAAAAAATGTCGAAATATTATTAAAAATACAATATGTTTGTCTTCGACAGAGAGCGATGAAACGCGTATTTACACCTAAAACATATATAGAACAGAGAGAGTTACGAAGAAAACGCGGAAAGAAAAAAAGAATAATAATAATAATAGTTGTTTTGTTGTTGTGCTCTGAAAATGAGTGAATTAATCGTAAATGCATTAAGAAGCTGTAAAACAACATTTTCTTTATCGTTTCTTTTCATTTTCATTTTCTTTGTTATATATTCTGTTTTTGTTTTTGTTTCTTTTTTTTCCTTCATTTTTTCGTTTTTCCCTTTCTTTAGATGTACGTGGCGTTGTATTGAAGTTGTGCTATTGTAGAAATGGGTGGGACGCTATAACGTTCAATTGTAACTGTTGCTATGGCTAATATTGCTTCGCTGTTCAGCTATTATTTTTATGCTTTTACCAACCGACGCACATATAAAATGCTAACAATAACCACAACGAGAGCAGTAACTGCAACTAAGTAAATGTTTGTATTTCTTTTTATTACGATAAGCTAATAAATGAGCATTAAAAGCTGTTAATAAAAAGATGAAAAATACATTAAAAAAAAAAAAAAAAAAAAAAATTAAACATTATATAAAGAAATTAAGATTTCTTAAATTTTTTATTATTTAAGGATTTTTATACGCGTAAAAGAATGCCCTTAAATAATATATATAAAAACTTTTTAATATTTTATAATTTTTATTATTCATAAAGGCAGCCAGAGATGAAGTAGAAAAAGAATAAGAAGAAGAAGAGGCAGAAAAGAGAAATTCTTAAACGTTTATGAAATTGTTTACATGCATTCGCACGCATAAACGTTGTCACTTGCATAATATAAGCAGTCCGCTCACGCACACTTTTCTCAAGTGTTTTTCCTGTCATTTAACTCGCAAGTTAATAAATGAAGCAAACTGCTCTCCGCCCTTCATTCCTAACTTATGCTTATATCACCTGGTTTTACTATAAAAATATGTTCCATACCATCATATACGTATATATTTCCGTATTCAGTAGAACTCATTATCAATACAGTTAAGCAGACGACGCAAACCAAACGATCCCATCATTCAGCCAGACTGTCAACTGAGAACGGCATTAATTGAATTCAAAATACGTTGTCACGATGCCTTTACAAAAATGCCTGTAATGTCGCTCTCCCTGGACTTTATGTGATATCACACTCCCGTATGCATATATACCCACCCACACTTGCACTTCATACACACTCGTATACATTATAAATATTTATTTATGCATAACTTGTATACATAACTGGTATACGTATTTACAAATGATGGCATAATATTATCATCACATTATCGTTGAATTGTTCTTGATGGTCGTTCGTTATAATTATTTTTGCTATTTTTTCCCCATCACAATTTCGTTTACTTAGCCTTAACCACACCGAGAAGTATGAGAGAAACAAGGAAATGTAAAGCAAGTACTCAACTAATATTCGTCTGTGAAAGCGAAAATACCACCCACTAGCAAACTAAATAATTAATTCGAGAAAATATTTGCTGAAAGTGAAAGCTTGACAATCAATTAATTCGGGCGGATTCAGCCACTGGAAGCTACAATCTTTTTCTTGACCATGTTTGCAAGCGGATCAGAACGCGAACTGCCCCTGCGCTAGCCCGAAGGATTATTTGTATCAAGGAGTTAAATTGAAGTCATAACGGATAAGTGATAGTAAATCATTGCGACGAATAAACACGTTTTGGCAACAGTTGACTGTTACTACTGCCAATGCGGCATAAGGTTGAGTAAATATTGTTCGTTGTGAACATCTTATAGATATATATTACTTACACATTTTGCGTGTTATGGCATCCGCCACTTAACTATAATCATTTTGCGGGAATTGATCTTTCCCAGGCTTCCTTTTTCGAATACTTTTGCCTGGGCTTCTTAACCAAGTCAGTGATGACAGTAAATCGCTATTCATTTTGCTTCGAGTACACATAACTAATTTAATCTTGGCAATTAACCAGTTAGCGAAACGCATGAACAATATGTTTTTATTTAACTTTAATTGAGCGAATCATAGGGTTTAAAGAATTATCAGGTACACTTTCTACAGTAAAGAGAACTTTGAAGCTGAAGACAATAGTGATATGTCATATGTGGCATTACTTTTGAAATAATCGAGTGCTGACCGCCCTATTACAAAAATTAGAAGAATTCACTATTTATCAGGGGCAAAACAAACATTCAGGTTCTGCAGAGAGAGAAAATAGATAAAAAATTTTAATACGGTAAGAAAGACGATCTTAATAGAATCCTGTTCAATGAAGACAATTTAACGTTGAAGACAACCATTCATTCATGTCATTGATACTGGCATCAATAGTAATATAAAAAATATATATAAAGTCGCAAAAAAATCGATTCCTTAAAACTTTGAATCGCTTACATAAACGTTTTTAAACTTTCTGCAAACAGTTTAAGGCACATTTTAAAACCAAAATTGATCTTCTTCTTATCATACCACTTTACGTATCTATTCAAGGTGAAGCAATTTGTATCTATACGTCCAAGGCTGTAAATAGATGTGAATAGATAGACTTTTTCAATTTAAATGAATTACATTATGATGGATCACGTTCGGATATTAATCAATTTGTCGGACCTAAAAGGAAAGAAACGCTTTATCGATATAGAATATTGCGAGTTATTTCATTCTGTTCAAAAATATGTGAACTTTGAAGGGTAAGCCCATCACCTATCAGTAAATTTGCTAATGCAATAAAAGACACATCGCATAAACGCCATTAATAAAAGTACAATAATATTTTAGAATAATTTGAAAGCATTAGCAAACAGCAAACATATTGAAAATGAAAGTTTGTATATTATTGTGTCAAGCATTTCCTGTTTATTTTTTATTCAAATGTCATTCAATTTGTTGAATCAAGAGCATAAACACCTGGCAAAACCATAAAAACTAATAAAAATTGCAATAAAAAATTGAAAAAAAAAAAAAAAAAAAAACAAAGAAAGCGAAACGAGTTATGAATGCATAATTAAGGGTTTCTTTTTTCCTCTGATGAAAATTCTTAACAATAGAAATGGAATTTTAGATTAATGGAATTTTGCATACAAGAGCACGAAGAAGCTAGAAATAATGCAACAACAAAATTGAGTTCCCTCTATTATAGCTAGCTATACGCATATATTTCAATAATTTTCATTTTTTTTTTTTTTTTCTCTCCCTTCCTTGCACTTTGTTCACAAACATTCGAAATGAAAGCACTTTATTAATTTATCACACTAGGGTGTGAGGTAGCGCCTTCTATTGGTATATACAAGATTCATTTTTTTATTTCCATTCTTTCTTGTTGTTCTTTATTTTAATCTATTATTTGCTGACACTTCCTGCGTCTGCGAGCAGTAAATGTCGAGTGTGCCGCAGATATCGCATTAGTAAAAAGTTAAATTGCACTTGAATCCTTGACCCAGTTGCGAATGGTTAGAATTTTTATTTTTACCAAGTTTTTGCTTTATTTCTCTAAGTAATGTTTCATTTCATTTGCGCCAATGTCCTAGAAAAATTGTAGTCATATTCTTTGTCTTGTTGCTGCTACGGCGCTACTAGTCCTTGCTGAAATCGTAATGTGATTAACTTAAACAATAATAACAGAAACAAGAATGGAAGGCAATGGCAGAGCAGATATAAAATCCTATTCCACCAAAAACGTTTAACTTTTTGTTTAGCTGTGCTTTTCGTTTGCACAACTTTTACACAGAGGGCATCAACTAGATTTGAATCAACCCGAGGCAGCATTTTAACTGTTGTTGCCTTGTCTGTGGCTTTAAAAACCCTTTTACATAGAGGTATTATTGTAAATGAAACTTTTTCTGTCTTCATAGTATGTATGTATGTTTTTTTTTTGGATTCTTTGAATCTTGTTATATGTAAGTCGAGCGGCTTAACCGTCACTTTACTTAGTTTCAATGCGTATGCTATTTTCTTGTTACTATAGTTATTATTAAATTTACTGCAACACTACGTATGAATTGCAAATTGTTGCTAAAGCACTGCTGGCAACTGGTTTCAAACTCACTTAAGTTATTGGCTCTCAGACGATTACTACTCGCCCTGATGCTGTTGCATTTACGTTATTGTTTTTTCTGCTGTTGATTGGTTTGGCGATGATGTCAGTCCGCGGTGTAAAATTACGTCTCGCTATGTATCCTTTAATACCGTTTCGGACATTTAATATTGTAAGTGGCTTTTCGACGTGATGACAATGTCGCAACAAATGCAACATTTTAAGCACATGTCCTTCACGAATACCCGCAACGTCAGACAGGCTTTCATTAGCGTCCGCCATAAAATGTGCTGAATATCAAGAGACCGACAAATAGTAATTTCGTAACTGTCAGCGTATATAAAAAGTGTTTTCATGTTACGAATTTATGGAAATGTGTTAATTAACGCCAAAAACTCTGAAAGAAAATATGTAAGAAATATGAAAATAGAAAATATTTTTTAAAATTATTTGACCACTTACGTACATATTCTAATAGAACGTTAAACAGTTGCGAGTAGTATTAAAAAAGTTCATGGCCTTCATAAAAATATGTAAACCGATTTTTCTTTTATTTTTTAGGCGAACTTTACTAAATCGAAAATAGTTCATGTTAATCGACAATTGTTTGTCTTACTTTTGGTACAATGAAAGCCTTATGCTACAACTCTACAACTTGTGGAATTCTAAGACCGAGTGATTTTCACAGACCGCAGAGCGCATTGTCAGGATAGCTCTGCAGTGAAAAACATGGTAGCCAGTTGGGTCAAGATTCGGGACTGTGCGGTGTATGAATCGGAGCTTCTAAGCTGTGTCTGATCTGATAATGGCACAACAGACAAGACAACGCTCTTCCGATTTACAAATTCTGAAAGCCTCACCTTCATTGCTCTCCTTAAATCCATCGAATTTTTGACGGAGGAACGCGGAATTAATGGTCTTTTGCAAATTTGTAAAAGAATTTGGGATGGACATAAACTTTTCAAAGGACACGCCTACAATGCCCATATGCCTCTACGACGAAAACTTTTATTTTGAGAATAGTGGAAATCGCCTGCGCCCAATCCATATTATAGAACATGAAAGAAACTGTGATGGGTATAAAAGATTCGGTCCCAACCGAATATAATTTTCTTACTTGTTCATTAGTCGTAGACTGTTACCTACGACGCGCTTTAGTGTAGGCTTAACAAGATTAGCATTATAAATGTCATGTGACAAATATTACGATGCAGTATTTAAAGAAAAACACCTCACTAGGCAATTGCACACCTTAAGTATCACCTGTAACTACCAAAGATAGTGATAAAAAAGTAATCATTAGTCATAGAAACGTTGTTGAAGACAGCGGATGACCCGTTGTGCAGATGATTTAATCTTAGTTAGAAAAAAAAAAGAAAAAATAAATTATAAAGTTATATTATCCTTAGATCGAATCTTTGATATTCACAAACTCAACAAAAAAAAAACAAAACCTATGAAAATAAGTCGCTTCTGTTATCCTTACCGTCACTGGAGAACGTAGATTTGTTCTTGTGGTTAATAAATGGTACAATTCACTCGCCCGCATTACTTCGCGAGATTGGCTTGAATGTCCCTAATCGCTTCTCTAAGCACTTTATCTTGATAAAGCTTAGTCAATGTAAATACAGTTATGCGCTATTTAGCCCGCTCAGAGGTTTTTGCAGGAACGTAGATGATGTTTATCACTTACTCTCATTGTCGGACTCTTTAAAGTCCATTAAAGCAACATTGCTCAATACGCGCGATTTATCTATGTCGTACTTGAGCTAACTTTTAATCTTAAAAAGTCATTATGACTTGAAAATTAATTGTTGTTTACTGTTATCGGTTGCCAAGCTTTTGCATATTTGCGATGGCTTAGGGGTTCATTTGCAATTTGGTCCAATACTCGTTGTGGGTGTGGCTCTATGCTTGTTGTGTACATGTTCTTTTTTCTTTTTTTTCCTTCTTATTTGTTTTATTATACTTATACGAGGTTTTAATATTAATTAATATAAAATTTACTTTAAGAGTCAATTGAACTCGACTAACAACTTGTTTTAGTTGAGTTTCACGTACAAGTAAGTAAAGTAAATAAATAAATAAACTCAATCCAATACTTTATTAGATGTGAACATGATAGGCACCTTTTCTGTCCCCCCCCCCCCCCCCCTAACAGAAAAAATGTATGCTAAAAAAATTTTAAAATTTGCCTTACTTAACTTGGGATGGAGTCCGGGAGCTTATGCAATTTCCATAAGGTGTTCGAACCTTGCAACGTGGTTCGGAGTCATTTTTATTATAAAATTATTAACATTTTTATATTATATATATGTCTATATATATTATTATATAATAATAATAATAAATTCCAGTTTTTGTGTGGTGTGTGCATTATCAAAGGAAATCATAACTATTTTGTTCTCGAGATGGAGATAGTTCCTCAAAATAGTTCACATACTTTGAGATTTTTGTCTTTTCTGGTTTTTTTATTAATTTGATTACAATTGTATTCTTTAACAAGAAAGGAAAACCGTTGACAATCTTCAGGGTTAGGAAAAGCTCAAATCTCATGAAATTGGAAGATAGCCTTCTTGTAAATTATCAAAAAAAGTCAAACGTGTTTGCCTCTTGGTCGAATGACGCTAGGAACCATTCCTTTACGACCCATTTTATAATCAATCAATCAATCAATTTGTCGGGAAACATGTAACGTAATAGCTACAGCTCTACCCTCCTATAACTGCGTATTGGAAAACTCAACTGATACTAGGGGCTGGCTTATGATTTTCGATCTCTAGTGAACTCGGTAGCTGTAGATTAAGGACTCGTTATAACGAATAAGACAAGTACCGATAAAGCATGCACTGCATGAAAACTCTGTCGATCATAAGGTTGCTCTCGCAAAAGACCATCGGACTTAGGTGATATTGACAACCAAAAATGGGTCCCAAATATTTTTTTCCGCTTCTTAAAATATTGATTGTCATCCAAATTTTATTGTGAAAGACAAATAGAAAACGCTTAACGTCGTAACTGATCCTCTTAATGATTATTCGAATTCCTCATTATTTTATTATTATATTTTATTATGATAGGCGTAGTTTCACTTTAAATTAAATAATATACAACAACTTTGGATTCTAAACGTTTTTCCATATAGATGTCCATAGGTTTTCGAATACCACATTTTTCAATTTCCTTAAAAGCGTTGATCATACCAACGCTTAGGCGGATATTACTAACAATAACAATAAATTCGATATGATAGACGCAAAGAAAAACAAAAATAAATGACAAGTAAGAAAATTATATTCGGTCGGGACCGAATTTTTAATACCCATCAAAAGACGAAAAAGTAAAGTAAGTCATACTCTGCAATTTGAAGTAGGCGGGGCTGATTTCTTCTATTTTCAAAATAAAAATTTTTGCCGCATAAGCCTGTGGGCGTAGTAGGCGTGTCCTTGTAAAAGTTTAAGCCATTTTCAAACCCTTTTGAAAATTTGTAAGCGACATCTTCATTCTCGCTAACGAAAAAGTATTTACCACAGATACTACAAAGTTGCTCAAACAGACAGATAGATAGACGAACAGGCGGCCATGTTCAGGTGAATTCCAAATTCGAAAATGTCCTAAAATGTATAGACTTTATGGGCTTTTTGAAGCCTGTTTCTGCGCCTTGCAAAAGTGCTGAAAAAAAATTAAATTTTGATGCACTGTAATGTTCGATAGGCGTGGTCAAGAATATACTTTCAAATTCTTGTAGATTTATCGGCTTTAGTTTATGAATGATGAGCAAACAACCGATTCTTTATTCCTTTTCAAAAACAGAGATATTCTAAGTTTAGGTGGTTCTGCGGGCGCGTTCTTTCACCGATTTGACCCATTTTCAATACCTGCCTGTGTGCATGAATTTGCAATCTTTCTGCCAAGTTTGAGGTCGATAGCTTCAACTTTACGACCAAGGGAATGTTTACAACAGACATACGAACAGACAGACATGCTTAAATCGGTTTATAAATTGACGCTGATCAAGAATATATATACTTTGTGGGGTGTCTAATGCTTCCTTCTGGGTGTTGCAAATGTTTTAACAAAATCAACACACAGCCCATCTTTCGATGATGGGTAAAATGGGCAAGTGTA
Organism: Glossina fuscipes; assembly: GCF_014805625.2. NCBI lineage: Eukaryota > Metazoa > Arthropoda > Insecta > Diptera > Glossinidae > Glossina > Glossina fuscipes. The sequence goes on from NW_023998416.1 coordinate 19,433,506, forward strand.
ATAGGAACGCTAGTGATGAGGATTGAGTGGTTAATTTCAGTTTGATTTAATATGAATATGATACGCCACATTTGCAGGCAAACACAAACACATATTCGCATACGATATTGAGAACCGTGAAAAGTCTTTATTGCGTTGCGTATATAATGCATATTCGATTACAAATATTATTAATATTAATTAGTGATAATGAAAAATAATTTGATTTAAAGAGAAAAATTCAATTTACACGAGTCAAAAAAAAAAGAAGCATTTTGCGGTAAAAGAAACAAACGTTAAAAAAAGCTTTTACTTCGACAGAAATCAGCAGCGCATGTATGCGTGTGGTGCACGTAGTATTTGTTCACTTTAAGCTCACCGACCATGCACGGATGTTTTCTCATACACCATACATATATAACTTTTTAATTGTGTTTTTTTTTTTTTGTTTATTTCAATGCGTCAAAGTTTTCATACAATTAATATTGAAATTTTAAATAAATACATTTTCGTTTGGCTACACAGCTCATTTTTATACACAGCCTCATTTTAGATGAAGAAGAAGAGATATACATTCGATTTGGCTGTGATTTTCTTTCTCCCAGATCTCGTTTCTCAATTTCAATTTTAAAAGGAAAATGTACCATAAGTTAATTGACATTTTTTCATCTCTAGGCCATAATCTTAGTGCTTCCTTACAAACTGGGCTTTGAATTTAGTTTAACAAACCAATAACAATTGAGAACAATATAGTGGGGCACTTGGCACCCTACACCTTCCTACAGCTCTATTCATATGTCACCTTCTCAGAATAGACCCTTATATGCAAAGTTGTGGAAAAACTGGTCCAACGCGAACGTTCTCGCGGCCTTCGGACCTAAACATGTCAGTGCACCAAATTTTATCGAAATGCCGAACAAGACAACCAAACGTACACAGAAACAGGCAAGCAAGTAAAATAAAAAGTGAGTCTATCTCATCGGTTGCTAGGTGTTGCTTATATCTGGACAAAATTCAAGTACCCTTATACCACAATTGGTGTAGGTAGAAAAACATAGTTAAATTAATTAAAATGCTTAATTTTTGGCAAGTTTCAATAACTGAAAATTTACATAAAATATGCAGCCACGTGAATCATTTGATGGTATTGTTTGTTTAGCGTTTGTGAATATGAAAGAATGAATAAAAGGGCGGAGAACTTGCATAATAAATAAACATAAACATAAAACACGAATTTTTTCAAATAGCTTTACATCTATCCCATCTGCCTGATAATTTGCGGATGCCACGCCTTTAAAAATCGTATCCTTTCTTCTCGCAACTTCGTACGAAACAAAGCACTGCTTAACAAGGGCGCCAATATAGACTACACTAGCTAACGTAGCTTATTTATCTGCATGTGCCAAACAGTCTTTTTGTTCTATTCTCATAAGTTTCTCTTTTCCCTAAAAAATAAAATGTTTTCATTATAGAAAGACACTTCGAATTTTATTTTCTAATATAAAACAGTTAGGAAATTTATATTCGGCTACGACTGACTCTTTTATATCCACCACCACCTTCTTACAAAAGGCTAAAAAAAAAACCGAAAGCACCAAATTTCCATACTCTATAATATATATATAATGCCAAGGGCTAATTTTTGCCATCCATATCGAATTTAAGTGGAAGTCTCTATCATGGGTGTGTTGTAGTTTATACATACTGGGGATAAAACCTAGAAATCCGGGATATTCCCAACATTTATCGCGCTGCGGGCGTGTTCTCTTTCAATGTCAACCTGCATGGGAGAATTTCAATATTTCTGTCAGATTTCAAGCTGAGAACTTAATTTTTGAAACCAGAGGAATGTTTACCACACGCAGTGCAAAGATGGACAGAGGGATATGCATACATTGCTTTAAGACGTTATGTTGATCAAAAATATATATAGTTTATGGGGTCTATGAAGCATCCTTCCGGGTATTGCAAACGTACTAACAAAGTGAACATACTTCCTTACCGTTTGTTGTTGGCTGTAAAAAGCATATATAGAATCCGACAAATTATACAGAATTCGGGCGACCCGACTTATCAGGCTTGATAGGCTTAAGAAATAACTATTATTAATTTTGACAAGGTTTTTTACCTAAAAAACCTATCAACTTTCTATTATCTGCCGCATAATAGAACAAATTAAAGCCCATTACTGAATGATGTAGAGACTTGTGTGTGTATGAACTTTGCCTAAGTTAGAGGAAACTTTTGTTATCATTTGACCCCAGACTATTATCCTTGACAAATTATTCAGCATTAATATTATACATATACGCACACAAGCACGCAAGCACACAAGCACAGCAGCACATGTGCGCACATGCATATGTCTCATTATTCCTCGTCTCATGCATATTATGTCATTCATGACGGGACATGATACACATAATACATAAAATTAGAAAAGAAACTTTTAATAAAGCTAATACCATTTAGTTAAGAAAAGGAAGGAAAAATTAAAACATAGAACAGAACAGAACAGAAACTAGAAAAAAGGCAGAGAAAATACATAAAAGAAAGAAAACAAGCAAAACATCGGCATATGTGATATGTGTATAGCATGTTCCTGAAGGCACACACTGCTGATTAAGTAACAAGAGAACAGAAATGATTTTTATCTCATTATTTAACTTCTCGATAGGTTACAACGTTCGCCAATAGAACTAACTACATACACAGCAGAAATAACAGCCTTGACAAATCTATGCTCGAAGACGTTCACAAAAATACGTGAAACAAGTTTTTCGCGTCATTTAAGTATTCAAGTGATAGACAAAGAACACAGGAGTACAAGCATCGATGGAAGATGAAAAAGATTTTGAAAAGAAGATGTCAACGCATACCGTTCCACGTGCCCTTGCCTAATATATTTTTGATAAACTGCATATCTAGACCGATTTTAAATCGTGAGTTATTTGGTTTTTTTTCTCGAGTCACTTCACGTTTTTGAATCCTATCGGGGCTCATAAATCGCGCATCGAACTAATTAAGCTGCCAGTACAAATTAACTGCAATCCACGAGTTAACTTCGTTCAACATGCAGACTCACCTACTAGTTCAAGTTTTTAGGTTAGTGGGCCGATTATTCTTAAAAGAACAGACTCAACAATGGGATATAATCTCAGCCGCAACAGCTGTTAAACTAGATGCGTGAATGCGTTTGTCTCTCTTCTCTTCTCTTATCCGAAGGAAACTCATGGCTGACCACGAAGCCGCAGAGCCAATGGCATGACGAATGGACGGAGGACGCATCATGTTGGCTGCGTAGTCGGGCAATTGTCTCGTAGGTGTTTCCGCGTTTCCTTCCGTACATACTTATTTTTGCTTAAAAATCATTTAATGAGGCTCGGATTCATAAATACATGCAAATTATTCAGATTTTAATTTTTCTGTTTAAAAATATTTTCTTGTGTCTTTGCAAGAACTTCTCAAGTCACAATTTTTTTTGTCGCATACGCAATAAAAATGTTTACGTATCCCATGTGTGCGATGCGGTCGATATAACAAAAAAACTTTTCATATGTGCCCTTTGATCCTGACATATCCGTTCATTCATTAAATGTTTAAAAACACACACACATATATATATATATATATCAAGATATTTACATAGAAATGAGTAAGAAACGGTTAGCACAACTTTTACTTTAAAGAAATGAAGAAATTGTAATGACATACAATCTTATTACTTTCTGTGATCTAAAAGAAACTTCTCATGCATATCTATGTATGTATATGCATGTAAAGACATGCATGGAAAATTAAATTTTCCCCATTTTTAGCACTGCTACAAACACAAACAGTCAGGCATCAATCCAGCCCATCCATCCCATCGGCCGTAGTTCTAGTAAAAGACGACTTTCAGGCATAAATGTTAATGCATGCGCATGTTGATGAAGAGGCAAACACATGAACTTTAAGTGAATGACATTCGCAGTAGCACATATACAAACAAACAAAAAAAGAAGAAAAAAATTCACACAGAATTGTTTTTGTCATTTCAATTTCTTGGCATTTTCCTTTTTTTACAAGCAATCTCCAGGTGAACTAAAGTTTCCAACGGTTTGTAAGGCTTGAGAAGATGCAACGGAGACCCCATTCTTGATCTGCTTCAGCGATTAAAGAGGCAAATTTAACTACGTCCGTCAAGTCTGAAAACTTTATTTAATCAGAAATCAGAAAATTGAGCCATACATAGGTTTCGAATTCCCAAACAACCGATGATTCGTTCGTGTTGCCTATAAAATTTTATTAAATTTGTCCTTGGTTCCGAGTTTTGTATAAAACAGCTAACTCGGAGATTTAGAGCTTCCGTTCCAATTCGAATAATTACTTAAGGACGTTAACCGTGTTTGTACGATATGTACGATATAGACTCTACGATATATGAACTAAGCGCGTATTCACTCTATTTTGAAATTGCAAACGTATAGCACGTAGTCGTAATGTAATTCGACATAAGCCGAATATAATTCGTTCGCTTCTTTTCTTTTATTTGGTCTCTCTTTTATTTCTTTTGCCAGTGCTTTCATCATTCCAGAGAATTTGATATCATGTTGTCGCTTAATTCATGTTTTTCTTGACGTTGTTGCTGTTGTCTTTGTTTTTCCGGTTAACATAACTGCGTCGTGCTTTTTGCGAAAAAAAAAAAAAAATGTAGCTAAGTACTATTCGGCACGCTGACAGACAGTCAGACAGATTTGGGAAATAAACGAACGAGAAATCTTCTTCTCTAACATAACTTTACTGATTTTAACAAGAACAACAAATTTCTTTTTCTTCCGCTGCCACTTTTTCTTATTATTTTTCTGTTGTTCTTCCTTCGTTCTTTTTTTTTTTTTTTTTGATAATTTTTTCATACGTCAAAACTTTTAATGTCTATTTTTGTTTGTTAAGCTTGTTAAGCTGCTACTACTCGTTACCGCTTTTATTGCATATATCATAAAAGGAAGAGAGTATGCAACGTTTTTCTTTCGGTTTGGAATACTAAGAAATATTCATCGCAGAAACCCACTAATAATTAGCAGACGATGTAATCTTGCCTGCGTATAAGTCCGTTCGGCCGCTTGTTTGAATATATGTCGGTTAATCGTAACTCGAGATTTTCCGAAATTCACATTTTCCCATGAAGATTACTAAAGTAGCCTCAGTAAACCAATTGTAACATGAATTATATAAAGGTCGTATGTATTCATCCAAGGTGGTGATGTTTATAGATCATCCAACTGATGCGTTATATAATCTGAGTTGACGGCGAAAAGTCAAATTTGAAAATATACGACCAAGCTATACGAATCTATGTGATCTAAATCCTACTGCAAAACATTTCATAGGTTACGCGTAAAAATAATAGCAACCGTTACGTTCAACTATAACAAAATATTTTTTAGTTGCTATAATTTGTTGCTGATTTGATAAGCATCACAAGTTCGCCTCAAGTCGAACAAGAGTTTCTTGCTTGTTGTTATTGTCATAGTTATTGCTCATTCTAAAAGACTTTAAAATTAATTTAATTTAAATGGAAAACGACGTTAGGAAATTAAAAGCAGAAACAACTAAAGAACGCAACATCAAGACGAAAAGGAAGAAGAAAGGAACAAGAGGTGATTTTGAAGTCCTATTACGCATAAAATGAGGCATTAATTGTGTGTTCGGCTCGAATATTACAAGAATATTTTAATCATTCAACTTAGTTGGCGATCAGAAATACATGTTCACAAGCATATTTTAATGTGGGGGGGATTTTTAAGGATTTATATAATCGTTAGTAGCGCTCCATTAGATAATACTGCACCTGTACCGTACATTACATATTATCGTAGATTAGATTTTGAATATTATATATATAGATATATAGATACAAAGCGGCTGGCATTTATTTTATTAGATATGTGAGTGCATTGCAAGGGAGAAACTAGAGTAATATGACGTCGTATTATATGCAAATGTAATTCTCAGATTAAAAACAGTTATAATACGCTTTATGGAGCGGTATCACTCTTGCCGAAAGAAAAACGACTTTTTCTTGGCTTCACATCTATCGAGTTAAGCGCTACAGCTTTGTTTTTCCCGTTTTATTCGTTGAGCTTGTGATAATACTGCCAAGACTGAAGTGCATTAATTCATTAACATTAGCAATAAAAGCTAATGTCCATGGCCTCTTCCTTATCCTTCCGTAACACTGTATATACTGAGATCGAAAACTCAGGTGAAGTTGTTTGTAAAATGCTAATCTAGTGATTTTTCTATATCACTTTCATCGCATTATAAAGAAAATCAAAGGAAATAACAATTGATTTTGATTTTCTAACGGCATTTGGAAACTAGAATGGATAGATCGTAGCTGCGTGGACGACGGAATAACACATTTAACACAAAGTCATTTTGAAAACCAATGTTGCTTAAAATGAACGCTTCGTAAAATTCGTCGTCTTTTCTTTGGTCCGTAAATTATCCAAATGAGTTAACAATTCAAAAAGAAGTGGAAAATGTTGAAAAAACCGAGTCTGTTCGTGATAAGTGAAGGCATGACGGATCACAAAATGTTCGTAACGAAGAAAATATTTGCTTGAAGTTGTTGCAGCTGCTTGCTTGTTCCTTGAAGTGTGCTTGCTGAACCCATAACATTAATTCCGCGCTGTCACAAGAAGCAGTTAAATCGTAAAGCTTTCGGAAAACTACCATCAGCACGTAAATTTGTATCGCCTATATATACATATATGTAGAGATGGTACTTTAACGCGACCGCTCATCATTGCTTATCCGAAATTTTTTGGTTAAAAACCGTAAAAACCGTAAGCATACCATCATCAACCATTGCATGCACCGAACTTGGCCCCCAACATTTTCAAAGCCAGCATCGCTGAAAGAGCTCAAGTCCTTGCCAAAAAGCGCATATCAGAAGTGCTTCGAACACTGGAAATGTACCTGACATAGATGCATTATGTCGCAAGGGGAATTACTTTGGAGAGGACAAAATACACATAGGCCAATATTTTACGAGAAAAAGAAAAAATCGCCCTTTTTTTTGTGAATACTTCTCCTATATGCTGTCAGAGGAATCCAGTAATTATAGTTGCAACCTTTCTTCTCTTTTCTTACATATCTCGCATTTTCACATATTGTACTATATATGAATTTACTCTTTTTATTATTAATTTTATTCAAATCTTACTACATATTTCGAATAAAAAGCAAACGGCAAAACAGTTCCAAGTTCCTTACATAACTAATTGACAAATGGCATCCATATTTTTCGCATGAGTACTAAGATGCATCATCACTAGCTTACTGCTTTAGTTTTTGTATTTGAGACGAGAGAGCGGCATTAGTTTCATTCAACTCGATGATAGTTTTATTACGAGCATCAATGCGTTTGTGAATGCAACGCAACACATTTGCATTACTAGCTTGTATGAGTTGAAGAGTTCTAATGTTTTTCTCCTTCTCATCAATTATATCACGGATAGCTTCCATTTGCCCTTCACATTGATTGCGTAGTTCCTGAACAGAGTCTTGTAATTTTACTTCGTATTGTTCAGAAAGATTGGCTTGACGTTGCGTGTTTATCTCAGGCTTTTCTTTCTCATCGCTTTCCAAATGCATGTTACCCGCTTCGTGCAAAAGATTTCGTACACGATTAACTTCATTTTCCAATTCGTTCAACTTATCGCTGGCTATTTGCCGGTTAGCAATTACAGCATGATATTTACCAATTAAGCCAGTCACGCGTAATTGCAACGTAAGGATATTGCCTGAAATAATTCGCAAACATTAATTAAATAAAACAAAAATAAATTTTAATTTCGACCATTAATTACCTTTAAAACGATTACATTCTTTACATTTCTTTTTCAGTTTCGATTTCAGTTGTTCATTCTCCTCTCGTAAGCTTTTAACGTCATTTTTCAGTTTAGAATTTTCTCGTTCATATTTCTCAAGCAAATCGCTAAAGTCGTTTTTATATTGACTTTTACTGATGATGCCCCTATGTGTCACTATCATTTCTCTTGACGACCGGACTTATTTTCGCAAATCTTTATCCTTTTCTTCTAGCAATATTTTAGTTATAGTAGTTACAATTTCAAGGAAACTGTTTAAGAAAGCAATTGCTTTTCGCTGAAACACTTCAGTACAAAGCCAAAAGTAATCAAATTCTATACTGACGTGTAAAGCTTTTATTCGTTGTAGAAAACGTTGACAATTAAAAGCAGGATTACTAGATTGCAAAGGTAAAGTTGTATTGGTCTGAAGGAATCGCGAAAATAGCCAATCGGCACAGTGTTGTGCAGCGTTTGAATTCATTTTCAGGATCACAATTGAATTTTGTTCAGTATTGTCGGTTATTTGCTATGAATTGTGACGAGTATGAGGTTTCGGTTAATATTAGCGCAACCTTTTGAATGCATGTATAAAATGATGATGAATCACTCTTCATTATGATTTTATTATCGTACATGAGGAGAACGAAATACTGCTCCTTAATATATTCACGACATATTCAAAAACTTTTCAATATCTTTTATATCTTACGTCACTTGTGTCAGCGAATATATTGAGGTGGATTGATGTATGCAACGCAGAGGATGGCTTAAGGTAGATCAACGTTTTATTACCACATTTACTTTACGAAACACTCTACTTCTTATGTGCAAATGTGGACAACATCCGCCATGGCCACACAATGTTACACGTGATTTAATTTTATTTTTTTCACTTTTTTTTTTGTGGTTTTATGCTTGTTTATCACAAGGCAGGCAAGACTGAATGTTTAAAACTATTTTGTACATTCTTTAAACGAATATGTATTATCTGCCTAAAAATGAGTTAATTTTAAAATGAATATAGGAGACACCGCGATAAGATTTCAAATAAAAAAAGTTGGAGAGTAGAATGCGACTAATAGGTATGCGAGGTTCGTACCCCGCCGAATACAACTTTATTACTTGTCGTATATACATATGTGTATACAAAATGCTTCGTTGACTACGAAAAAGTCGTCAGGAAATTGTATAGAGGCCTGACTGCTTGCTTTGCGGCTGCCTGTCTGCGCCTGCGAAGGGCTTGTGCATTGGCACCTTGACATTTGCTAGAAGACGGGTAGACGAACCTAAGAACATAATTAAACCTATTGAGAATTGGATACTTGTCAAGAATATGTATATATTTCATTGGGTTCTTGAAGCTTTCTTCTGAACATTGTAACAACGTTTTCACAAGACCAATAAGTCCCCATTCAGTCGTAGTGAGCACAAAAATAAGAATAAAAAATATTTGAGAGAAATAAATTCGCTTTGTTTGCCGCAAATAAAGTCCGACACTTCTATGTTATAAATAATAAATAAATTCATTTAAATATTGCAAACACAGGCAACGTGCACATATGCACCTAAGTGCAAACTTTATTTTTCCCCATTTAAATCCTTATTATGAATTAATAAAGAGTTTGAATCTTTGGTTTTCCGCGCAAATGAATGAACACAAGCCTACTAAAATCAAGCTAAATAGATTCTTATACACACAAAAATAAGAAATCATATGTTTTTCGTTACATGCACGCATACACTGATTTACAGGCATATGCATCTAATTTACAGCGTTATGTGTTATGTATACGTTACATAATAAATTTAAACATAAATGAAACACGGAGCGATATCTACGATGTGACGCGTGATACGATCCGCTACTGCATTTAATAATTGAAAACTTTATTTAACAGATATTTATGCAAACTGCCAGGCCATAAAAATGCTGCAACATTAGCTCATCAGTAATGCATTTAACAATAACGTGCATCATGTACGTGTGATACATGTGTTATGTAAGCCTCGCAATTACATATACGCATTAACAGATGATTACCTAATTAATTATCGCTTCTATTTGACAAGTATTAGAAAGGGCAAAGCGAAATATACTTGACAAGTGCACGTATGATGCGAACCATTTTCAATGGAGTCCTTCCTTAGGCCAAAGCACGTCAGTGAATCAAATTTCATCAACACATCGCAAATATTGCTGTCTGTAGGTTGAACAACAGAAAGCAAGGCGGCCGGACACAAACAGGCTTAGATAATACATGGCGGGTCTATCTCAAGTCCTTATAGATACTGCATATATCCGCACAAACTTCATATGGCTTTGCACCACAAGTCGTGCATGGTATAAAAGCAATTCAAGCATATAACGTCCACTGGGTGGAAGGATAATTTCTTGAAGTACTCCTTCATACCTTGGCTTGCAGGAGTGTACGCTTCAACTATACCATAGTTTTTGTCCATGCCGCCTATATTCTTACCATAACCAAAGACTACTTCGGCTTGCCCTACTGGACATTGCAAGGAGAAAAACTTCTATATCGAAGAATTTAACAAAATTTCTTTTCTGTATTTTATGGCAATAGTAGTGGTATTACAAAAACAACATATCACTAAGTGACGTTGGGTTGGATTGCATTTTATTGAAATTTTCAATTTTTAAAGCAAATGATAATTCTTTGTTTCACATAATAGAACTAAACACGTCGAAACCGTCAAAATGAAGACTTGGATTTACGTGTCTGTCGAATGCTGTTAATGGGTTAAGACAATAAATAATGTTTAAGGAAATCATCCATACAATAATAAACAAAAAAAAATTATTTTTAAAAATCAACAAAATTCATTCACTGATCAAATTCTTCTTATTAGCTCGGAATGATTCAAAAAGAAATCAAACATTAAATGATTAAATATTGCTTTTGCATTGTTCAACTAAGTTCAACTAAATCAATCAGTTGAAAAGAAATTAATAAAAAAAACTTTTTTTCAAATATAATTAATGAGGAAACTTCCTTTGCTGCTCGGAATTATATGCGAACAAATTATCCATTAAGACGTTAAATGGTGTTCCAATGAATTATTCACTTATTACAAGTAATCTGATAATATAATAGAAATTTCGAATGTCGTACTATCGTACTTGCCGCAAGGAATGATCATCGGAGAATTTTGGTTTAGTGACCGAAATTTTTTTTTTTTTGAAAGATTTTTTATATTCGAAATTGCTTTTTTAAGATACCCGCTTTTGCAAGGGAATTTCCGCATAGCTCAAAGCCACTTTAAATTCTTCTCTTCCTGGTGAGGAGAAATATTCGTGCACCTAGTTTTTTTAAAATGTTCATTTTTCTATGGAATTTCCTCACCAAACTACTAATGGACAGATGGACATAGTATTATGTGAGCCGATCAAAAAGTGTGAAAATGTGTCGTCATCCTTAGTTCTTACAGTTTACAAACGAAATGATAAAATTACTATAACGATGAGTTTAAAACTTATATTAACCGTAATTTGGGAGGAAAGTTAATTTTATGCCAAACCGCAGCCTTCATAAAACACTTCTTGTGACACCTTCTGTTACCTTACCCTGTAACCATAATTTACTTTACAATAATACACAATATGTTGTAGACTTTTATTTATTATTAAATTAATTATTTGTGATTTATTTAAGAGCAACAGACGCACACAAATACACACGCTACTAGGCTGCCGTATTGCGATGCCTGGTTTGCTTGCAGCGTAGGAAACATAAATTAAGGCTTACGTCCGAGGAAGAAACAAACTGTAGAAACGCATACATATTACATCTCAAAGGCAGATATATATATGTATATATATATGTATATGAACTCCAGAAATTGGTGAAAAAGTTTCCCTTATAAATGCAAAAGAAGTGCAAAATACCTATTATTTCAACTACAAGTGGCCGCATAAAGAGCTTTTTGAATTTAAGAGTAAAAACATTAAACATATTCAGCGCATTTTCTTTTTTGCCGACTCTTTAATTTCGAAATCCTTTAACAGCAGCATGTAAGCGTAAAGCTTTTTTAAGTGCAACGAAATAGAAAAAGTTTTTTTATTTTTTTTATTTTTATAGCCTACGACAACTATTGAGGAAAGACTCAATCTTTTATTTTGATATTCTCTTTATTTTTATCTTTCTCTCTTTGCTGCCTCTCTCTGCTGGATTATTTATTTACAAACATTTTTAATCAAGGTCATGCCTTTTCTATAAACACTTATACGCCCCGTATTAACATATAAAGGTTTAAATGCCATACAATGATCCTATAAATCTATCTAATGTTTATTTAAATTTGCTCTTTCTTCTTCTCTCTCTTTCTCTCACTCTCTCTCACCCTTCCGCTTTAACTCTGCAGGCGATTTACAATAAGAAAAGCTTAACCCGATTTGTTTACGGGGTTTCCTTGTTGCTTATCGCTGCTTCTATGTGTTATTTAAGTTTACAACATTTTTTTATTTTTATTTTTATATAAAGGAGTTTGACATTTATCCCACGAGTACACGCAATTGAAGCAACAGTCTCTGCACAAGTTGACATTGCTGGGCGTACAAACATACGCGCCCATATGTTTGCGCTCTCTCATGGGTTGCAGATTTTGTTATATGAAAACATTTATTACTTACCATCAAGCGATAATTATTTATATCTAAACACAACATTGATATATTAATCGCAAGGGTGCTGTAACGAGAATGCTGCTGATAGAAGTTTCATAGTTAGAGAAAAATTGCATTCATTTCAATTCGTTATGGAATTTAGTCAAAATCATTGTCACACATTAAAATGCTTCGTAGTTACATTAAATACACTTTAAAGATTCTATAAAATGGAAAAGATTTACTTACGTCAACAAATTTAAACAATATTTCAATCGATTTGGGCTTAATTCACAAATATTCATGATTTCATTATGTATGCCTCAACATTATTATCATTGGCAATCTAAAGATGGTATGGAAAAGCAAATAAGCCGATAGAGGCTAATAGAAAGAACGCACAGGCAAGTAGATGAATGGGCCGGTTATGGGGATGATGGAAGAAAAACGAATAGATATGGTGGGACAAATAGTCTACTTCAACAGTGACGCGAAATTCTTAAATAAACGGACCTAAGGACTGACATGCGTATACCGATTAAACCGGATGCAAAGGACCAAGCATTAAGAAGATGAATGAGCAAGACAATCGAATAAATGTGGAATTACAATTCCAGAATATGTTCTGTACGAACCGACAAGCACTCAGAAGATTAAGGGAACGAAACGAAAGGTGAAAGAACTCAATCGATCAAACGTATTGTGATCTAATAGCCATGAATTCTTTTATTAAGACGGCTGGCGATTCCGACAGTTGCCGCTCGCTACTATTTTTATTAAATCCCATGACTGATGAAAAGAAATTTTAAAAAACTTTTAAGAGAGACTCATGGAAGTGTGAAGAGAAACAAAGAAAAAAGCGCTTCCAATGCATTTCGTTTTCCCCTGTCCGCATAACCAGTAGCTTAGAAGCACGACTATTAAGTCAACGTATTCAAGTTCTATTCCCAGTTCAGTAAATCATAGTTTCATTAAGATTGCTGCGTGACCCCTATGCGATTGCTCGGTGAGTAAAGGCATAACACTTATCAATCGAACACTCCCTCCGACGAGCTGCAGTCCGTTCCTGTCCTGTCCTCCCCACTTACTTTTGATCACCGCCATTTTACACATATAATTGACACATTGAGTCATTACTCAGTTGAAGAAAAACGAAAAACGAATTCTGCACAAACTATGAGAACAGTACTCGATGTTTCCACAAAACTTCCTTCATTGTTGATCCCTATCAATCAAATGAAAACATTAATTAGCGACTCTGTTACCATTGCAGAAATCATAGACAATCTCAATATTAATCATTCAACCATTTAGAGAGGTTTCAATTTTGAAACTTGCTCCATATTCGCTAGAGATTACAACAGAAATTCACAACATTTTTTGAAAACACAAACCAAAATATTTTTTGCAACTCAGTGGTCGTGGGTTCAAATCTCAAGTGAATTTTAAATAAAGTCTAAAGTCTTAGATGCTAGTGCTTTAAGACTTCAGCCATAGAATCTATTCTCTGGATAAATTTGTAATAGTAATAATAATAAAATATTTTTTTTTTTTTAGACCAATCAGTTAGGCGATATCTCCTATACATATGACACAGCGATGCTTAGAAAGTAATGGCGAAGAGAAACATAGAGAATGGCTGAAGGCTAGGAAGTGTACGTTCGATCTAACGAGTGTTACGGCCTTTACCTTCAAATTTATTTAACACATACTTCCTACTATAAATGGGTTTTTTTAAGTTTATTAGGTAACCTGCGGAGGGTTCAAACTCTGTCGTTCTACGGTGAAATAGTCATCGGCGAAGGTTCGCACATTTTCTAATTTGCAGGGCTGTTGATCTGCTAAACATGGCTGCATCGATCTGAACCAGTTCTAATCAAAGGGAGTTCGGAAGTCCGGAGATGTTCCCAGACCAAATTAAAGATCTCTTCCTAGCTTGCTTTTGCTGAACACAGACGGACGTATGTGAATTTTAATCGTTGTCAAGATTAAAATAAACACTACAGCAACACGACAATTGTAAATAAAGTATGGTTTACTGGGTATGGAAACTTTGTGTGCCAGCTTAAAGACCACGCCTCTTAACTGCTTGGCTATGTGGCTGGAATATAAAATGCATTCCGTCAAAATGCATGGATACTTTAAGAAACTTAACGAATCCAACGGTTTGCTTCTCAGAATACACGTCTAGCAGAGATGAAAAGAAGACACATTTGTCCAGCTTCATCAATTTTTTGTTTGCTCTGTTCTAAGCTCTTTACGTATATCAGATGTTCTTTGCATTTTTTTTAAAAGTGTTCTACATTAACTTACGTAAATTGTATTTACCGTACAAAGCCACTTATGTAATTTCCAATATATAGTAAATATATGCTGAGGAAAATTTAATTATCAGTTTAACCTTTTGCTATTAATTGTAATGCAATCTAGTTATACATAGGTATATATGTATGCATTATAAGAGAAATAAGAAAATCCTCTGGAATTTTATTGAAATATCCACAGGAAGCGTACACTCAGTCATACACGTAATTATATCTATTCAATAAACTGATAGATAACATAAGTATGTAGATATGTCAGTATGTAGATATGTGTATATGTATATATGTATATATGTAAACTATAATTAATGTTCTGTCACTGACTATAAAATAGACCACACATCAAATATATGGTTACATGTATGGTTATGCAAATATGGGTGCGTGCGTGTGTACATTTGTGCATACGTGTATGCGTGTCTGCATTTGGGGTTAACTAAGTGAATGTAAGTAAATGAAAAGTTAAATATTTCACAAATTTTAAATGCATTTAGTATAAGATTACATGCCTCACAAGTATACATATATATGAGCAAGAGTATATATATATATATGTGTGTGTGTGTTTCTTGTTTTTGCTTTTTTTTTTTTGAGAAAAGGCCAGTCTCAACGAGAACTGCTAAACTGACCGCACATTAATAACACTTTTGAATAATTTATGACATGTTCAAGAAATGCTTTCGAAATTTATGCAAGAATTTAAATGAAATACAATTTTATAGAAAACTTTAAATTCGTTTTATTTGGGTAAAGAGAGAAAAAAAAGGAAACACAACAATAAAAAGCAATTACAAATTTCATTACAATTTACGGCAACAACAAAATATGCTCTGGAAGCATAAATTATGGTATGAAATAAAAATCTGCGTACTTATAATTAAATAAACAACTAACCGCAGCACAGGTTACGCCAACAAAGATTTTAATATAATTTTAATCGTTCTTCTTTCTCTTCTTTCTTTCTCTCTCTCTCTCTCTCTCTCTCTCTCTCTCTCTCTCTCACACACTCTCTCTCTCTCTCTCTCTC